>NC_140173.1:148747821-148765321 GCF_963971535.1 Notolepis coatsorum | reverse complement strand
CGATGTGATCTATCAAGAAATATCTACAGCAAGAATTTTGGGTCTCAATGAATCCAAAATGACACTGTGGTTAGAAGTGGTGGAGAAAATAAAAGCTAGCATATAATGGTAATGTCTGGTTAGGAGCGAGGGATAATGGATGGATTATCCAATGGGGGGTCCGGGAGGGGGGGGGGTACGAGCTGGAGCATATGTGTGTAGGTTTTTAGATAACAGGTATTAAGGGTATATCCTATGACAATTAACTAAAATGTGATTTCATTGGATGTGCACTGACAAATAATGCTTGTATATCTTATCGTGTGTTGTCATGTTTGTTTATGTGTTTGTTTAAAAAATAATAAAAAAAAAAATACAAAAAAAACAATAAAAAGACCGGAAGGGTCGAAACGTTGTATCTGCTATTTCTTTGTCACAATTAAAACACCTCGGAGCATCAAGAGTGAGTTGCGACTGGAGCCCCGCTTTGTTTCATGTATTACTGTTTTTCACAGTTTGGCTCAGCTGCACCAAGGAACAGAGGATGTGCGTTATTTATTTGTTCCGTATATTCTCTCTGGATGTGTGTGTGTGTGTGTGTCTGTGTGTGTGTGTGTGTGTGTGTGTGTGTCTGTGCTCAGCCCTCGGAGATGGAGGTGGAGGCCCAGGTCCACCTGTACGGACACACGGCGGAGGTGACCAGCCTGTTTGTGTGTAAACCCTACAGCATCCTCATCAGCGTCAGCAGAGACGGGACCTGCATCATCTGGGACCTCAACAGGTGTGTGGAGTGTGGAGTGTGTTTGTTAGGGATGTCCGATATTATCGGCCAATATCGGCAGTAAAATGTGATATCGGAAAATATCGGTATCGGTTTAAAAAAAATAAAAAACAATAACAATATTTGTTATACATATATCCAGTGAAATGATTAGTTACCTGAAATTATTCAGTTTTTTGGACGGGGAAACCCTGCATATATCGGTATCGGTTGATATCGGTTGATATCGGTATCGGAAATTAAGAGTTGGACAATATCGGAATATCGGTATCGGTAAAAAAGCCAATATCGAGCATCCCTAGTGTTTGTATTTATTTATTAACTCATTGACCGCCGGGGGCCCGCTCTAGCACTGCCACGCTTTAAAAGATAGGAGTGCGTCACCTTGTTTGTAGAGCTATATAACTATATTCTATATTATAGCTATGGATACAATACTATGGCCCATTTGACATCACCTATCTATCGTTCAATATGTGAAAAAGAATACATTTTTCCATCCATACGTTCCCGTGCTATACCGTGGTGAAGTATGGTTTTAGAGCGGTCTAGGGTCATTCCCGAAATGCTGAGTTATAGCCCTACACGTCAATTCCACTATAGACGTTGCCATTTCTTGCCTGTACACGCTATTATTCAGAAATCAGATCTATATCATAGGTATTATGTTCCATCATGAATGCATGAAAGGGGAGGGGGGGGGGGGTCGTTTCTGATTATTTGATTGTCAGTAACGGCATTCGTATTGAACACTAAAAACGCTTATCAGCCCGATCGGTATAAAAGCATTGCACGATCAAGCAAAAATGTACGTCAAATCGTCCTTACCTGTGATCGGGAGTATTCCAAAAATAATATTCTAATTGTTTGATCGCCATCTGGTATATCCAATGTCCATTTGGTCCACGGCATAACCCACCACAACATATGGATCTGGGATATTTGACGCGCTTCAATGGACCCGGTAGAACCGTTCGCCTCGGCCGACAAGGAAAAATGAAACCCGAGACATTTGGCCATCCCACAGGCCAAGATACAAGGTTACAAAGGGTGCTCGATACCGCCGTCTAGCGTGATGCGGCCGGTATTGCACTTTGGCATTGTCAGGATGATTCCCCATGTTAACCCCGAGTCCGTGTCCCTGTAATGAATAGCAATATCGAATAAAAGAAATAACGATCAAATAACGTATATATATATATACATGGTTGCCGTTCAACGGTCGTCGGCCAAACGCGTATATAATCGTTGTTGGCGACCATTGAGTTAACACAAAGAGTTAAACAAAAGTTTAAAAAATATATACATAATAACCATATTGTGTAGGAGAAGTTTAGAAGCCTAGAGGCTTATCGAGAACTTCCCCTGTTTTGTAAAATCAAACATACAAAGATATACATATTATTTAAAAAATACCAGTAATACATTCAAAAGATATGTGGACTGTTAATACAAACATACATACACACAGTACATACATGCATATACTGCGTACATAATAATGCATAACCACCCACCCACCTGCCTACAAACCTACCCACACACATAACCAAATGCATACCTATTTACCTATGACCTACCGTACTTTTCGGACTATAAGCCGCGGCTTTTTCCCCAATTTTTCGACCCTGCGGCTTATATAACGGTGCGGCTTATATGTGACTCAACGTGACCAAACCCGAAAATGTAAAAATCTAAATATTGCTTTTTTGACTGCATTGAAATGTTATTTATCTGTTCCCTTATTTGCTAAACTTAATACAACCTGTAAATGAGTTAATTCTTGTTATTTGTCCGACAGTATTGTGTCCCAATGCTAATTACATATGGTAATTAAACATTAAAACACCTGCGGCTTATAGTCCAGTGCGGCTTATATATGTACACATCATTCAATTTAGCTGCTGCGGCTTATAGTCAGGTGCGGCTTATAGTGCGAAAAGTACGGTATTTAACTATCTACTACTTTTTGGATATGAGCATTTTTTGTAGTTTGCTTTAAAAAATAAGCACATTTAAATAAAATGTGTGATGTGTGAGTGTGTGTGCACTTGTATTACCATTACCATTACCACATGCGCATTGCTGGGACCAAACACCATAACCTCCGTTTTACTGTTATTGATAAGTAAACAATTTAATGCCAACCATGCTTTGACATCATCGAGGCACGCTAACAATGGTTTCACCGGGTTGCGATTGTTCCTTTTCAATGGCAGGTAGATCTGACTGTCATCGGCGTAGCAGTGAACGGAGACGCCATGTTTTCGGAGTATAGACCCCAAGGGGAGCAAATGTAGCAAAAATAAAATTGGCCCAAGAATTGAGCCCTGGGGCACCCCGCAGGGGAGAGGTGCTGTGGAGGATACAGCGTCGCCCAGGCTAACACGAAAGCTTCTCTCAGACAAGTATGATCTGAAAACCTCCAGGGCTGAGCCTTTAATGCCAACCCAGTGCTCCAGACGGGAGAGCAGAATATTGTGATCCACTGTGTCGAAGGCAGCAGTGAGATCCAAAAGTACGAGGAGCAGGGAGTCACCAGAGTCGGTGGCCAAAAGGATATCATTAAAAACTCTTAAGAGTGCAGTCTCTGTACTGTGCAGTGCTCTAAACCCAGACTGGAAAACCTCCAGAATGCCATGTGTGTCTAGAAAAGACATTAATTGGACAAGTAAAACATTTTCCAAGATTTTGGAGAAAAACGGGGGCTTGAAAATTGGCCTGAAATTAGAGAGGACAGAGGCGTCCAGGTTTGGCTTTTTAATCAGCGGTTGCACCACAGCAGGTGTGTGTGTGTGTGTGTGTGTGTGTGTGTGTGTGTGTGTGTGTGTGTGTGTGTGTGTGTGTGTGTGTGTGTGTGTGTGTGTGTGTGTGTGTGTGTGTGTGTGTGTGTGTGTGTGTGTGTGTGTGTGTGTGTGTGTGTGTGTGTGTGTGTGTGTGTGTGTGTGTGTGTGTGTGTGTGTGTTCATCATATTACTGTGTGTTCATCATATTACTGTGTGTATCATATTACTGTGTGTGTGTTCATCATATGACTGTGTGTTCATCATATTACTGTGTGTATCATATTACTGTGTGTGTGTTCATCATATGACTGTGTGAGTGTTCATCATATGACTGTGTTCATCATATGACTGTGTGTGTGTTCATCATATGACTGTGTATCATATTACTGTGTGTGTGTTCATCATATGACTGTGTCATATTACTGTGTGTGTGTTCATCATATGACTGTGTGTGTGTTCATCATATTACTGTGTGTGTGTGTGTTCATCATATGACTGTGTGTGTGTGCTCCTCTGTGTCCAGGCTGTGTTACGTCCAGAGTCTGACGGGCCACAAGAGTCCAGTGACGGCAGTATCTGCCAGCGAGACCACAGGGGACATCGCTACCGTCTGTGACTCAGGTAAGAGCTACCGTCTGTGAGAGCTACCGTCTGTGAGAGCTACCGTCTGTGAGAGCTACCGTCTGTGAGAGCTACCGTCTGTAAGAGCTACCGTCTGTAAGAGCTACCGTCTGTAAGAGCTAGCTACCGTCTGTAAGAGCTACCGTCTGTAAGAGCTACCGTCTGTAAGAGCTACCGTCTGTAAGAGCTACCGTCTGTAAGAGCTAGCTACTGTCTGTAAGAGCTACCGTCTGTAAGAGCTACCGTCTGTAAGAGCTACCGTCTGTAAGAGCTAGCTACCGTCTGTGAGAGCTACCGTCTGTAAGAGCTAGCTACCGTCTGTCAGAGCTACCGTCTGTAAGAGCTACCGTCTGTGAGAGCTACCGTCTGTAAGAGCTACCGTCTGTAAGAGCTACCGTCTGTGAGAGCTACCGTCTGTAAGAGCTACCGTCTGTGAGAGCTACCGTCTGTGAGAGCTACCGTCTGTAAGAGCTACCGTCTGTAAGAGCTACCGTCTGTAAGAGCTACCGTCTGTGAGAGCTACCGTCTGTAAGAGCTACCGTCTGTGAGAGCTACCGTCTGTGAGAGCTACCGTCTGTAAGGAATTCCAATGGCCGTGAATGTGTTAATGAACAAACACTCTTCCAACCTTGCTTTCAAATGTAAACCTCAGTGGGCGGAGGCAGTGACCTGCGGTTGTGGACGGTGAATGGCGACCTGATTGGCCACGTCCACTGCAGAGAGATCATCTGCTCCGTGGCCTTCTCCAATCAGCCGGAGGGGGTGTCGGTCAACGTCATTGCTGGGGGCCTGGAGAACGGAGTGGTCAGGTGAGCGCCATGTTGGATCTTAAGTAACCCTTTCACTGCCACACTACAGACGGTTAACCTTTCACTACCACACTACAGAAGGTTAACCTTTCACTACCTCACTACAGAAGGTTAACCCTTTCACTACCACACTACAGAAGGTTAACCCTTTCACTACCACACTACAGAAGGTTAACCCTTTCACTACCACACTACAGAAGGTTAACCTTTCACTACCACACTACAGAAGGTTAACCTTTCACTACCTCACTACAGAAGGTTAACCCTTTCACTACCACACTACAGAAGGTTAACCCTTTCACTACCACACTACAGAAGGTTAACCCTTTCACTACCACACTACAGAAGGTTAAACCTTTCACTACCAAAGGTTAACCCTTTCACTACCACACTACAGAAGGTTAACCGTTCACTACCACACTACAGAAGGTTAACCTTTCACTACCACACTACAGAAGGTTAACCCTTTCACTACCACACTACAGACGGTTAACACTTCAACTACCACACTACAGGTTAACCTTCTGTAGTGTGGTAGTGAAAGGGTTAACCTTCTGTAGTGTGGTAGTGAAAGGGTTAAAGGTACAATTCTGTTTTATTTCATGTCTTAGAGACCTGCATTACTACTGTAAGCCTTTCATTTCTGAAAACTCCACATTCAGGTTATGGAGTACCTGGGATCTGAAACCAGTGAGAGAGATCACCTTCCCCAAGTCCAACAAACCAATCATCAGGTATAGTCATGTTATTTATTTGTACTATATTCATTGCACAATTATTATAATTTTTATCTGAAACTTATTGTATTGGATGCTTTGCCCTGTGAGACTGCTGTGAAAAAGTGACTTTGCTAAATGATGATTGACATTCCGATCCTCCAATCGGCGCTACTTCCTCAGTCATCACAAGCATAGTGAAACTATATATATTGTATGGACATTGTGTTATTTGTATGCTGACCTCACAAAAGCAATGACTATAGACCAGCACAACACTTCCGGGATTTCTTTAAATTTTTTATCCACTTTTTCTCCTTATTTTCTCCCATCCCAATTTCGTATTTTTCCAATTCTCCCCTCCCATGTCTTGAACGTTGCTAGACTGTGCCTCCCACTGGTCGGCTGCAGTGAGGACAGAAGCCTTGCATCACGTGTCCCCTCCGGTACACGAGGAGGCAGCCTGCCGCATCTTTTCACCAGACAGCTCGAACTCTCAGCGGCGAGGAGTAACGCGTGGGAGGCTCACGCTGCCCCCGATACTTCCTGACTCTGCTGTGCAGGCGTCACCCAACCGACCTGTAGGAGTCGCTGTCCACAACGTCCAATCCCCACCCACCGGCTTTCCCACCCTCTTAACACTTGCCAATTGTGTTAGTATGACGGCCGGCCAGCCGGTAGCAACGCAGAGAGCTGGGCTCGAACCCAGCATCTCCTGCGTTAGTGGCGAGCGCCTTGCCCACTGCGCCAATCAGCCGCCCACACTTCCGGGATTCTGAAATCATGGGAGAGAGTAGGTGCGGGAAAGCGACTATAGCTCGGCAGAGAAAATGCCGATCGACGTGGGATTGGTCCCTCCGTGTTCCGGAGACTCGGGCGTATAAAAGACTGACCCCCACAGCCATAGCTACGACCACTTAATGTCGAGGCTCTCATCCACATTCATTCATTTCTCCCCCCGCCTCTCTCTCCTCCATGATTTCAGAATCCCGGAAGTGTTGCGGTGGTCTATAGTCATTTATTTTGTGAGGTCAGCATACAAATAACACAATGTCCACACGATATATATAGTTTCACTATGCTTGTGATGACGTGAGGAAGTAGCGCCGATTGGAGGATCGGAGTGTCAATGATCATTTAGCAGCGTCACTTTTCCACGAGCTCAATGTAACGCGGAAGTGCAGCGCTCTTATGGAAATGTTGAATCGACCGTACGACTGCTGTTTGAGGGTCCTGACGTCGTGTGTCTCTCCTCCCTCCCTCCCTCCCTCCCTCCCTCCCTCCCTCCCTCCCTCCCTCCCTCTCTCTCTCTCCCTCAGCCTGACGTACTCGTGTGACGGCCACCACCTGTACACGGCCAACAGCGAGGGCACGGTGATGGCCTGGTGCCGGCGCGACCAGCAGCGCATGAAGCTGCCCATGTTCTACTCCTTCCTCAGCAGCTACGCTGCCGGCTGAGCACCCCCCCCTCCCCGACGCACCACCGCCCCTCTGGACGCACCACCGCCCCTCTGGACGCACCCGCACCGACGCACCCGCCCTCTGGACGCACCACCGCCCCTCTGGACGCACCCGCACCGACGCACCCGCCCTCTGGACGCATCCCCCCTCGAACGCACCGCTGCCCGGACACACCAGCCTCCTCTTGAGAGCAGATCCCCCCCCCCGGCCCCTTCCCTCCTGCTGGGAGAGGGAAGACCTCAGCATGACCCTGACCTCGCCCCCCTGACCCCCGACCCCCCGATCTAAAAGCCATTCCCAACTGGAACTCTCACCAGAGCCACACTCCCGGCATAAAGCAATGATATGAAAATAGTATTATATGTATATATATTTATAGACACACCGAAGAGGTGGAGATGATGGACGAAGACTTTTTGGCTGTGAAGAAGGTCGCCATGGATTCCTGGAGGTGTTTTGTTTGTTTTTGTTTTGTTTTTGTCGTCTCTTTGTTTGATTTGTGTCTTTTCTTTTCTTTTCTCCGTGTTTGGTCTCTGCTGCATTTTGGATGTTTTTTTGTTGAGTTTCCTCGCTGCCATCTCCTGACCTCCTCCTCCTCCTCCTCCTCGCCTGACCCTGTTGCTGATTCCCTGGTAGAGCCGCTCTGTGGACCCGGCGAGGCCCGGCCCGGCCCAGTCGCCCCCCCCTCTGGGAGAGACCGCGTCCCGGTAGATTAGGCTACGTTTTTTTTTGGCTGTAGCCGCCGGTGGTGAAATGGTATAAATAAAATTAAAAAAAAACACTACCCAACACTTTGGAGGGGGAACCGACCATATCATTTTTGGAGGTTATTATTTTCTATTCTTAAAAAAAAAATGTATAAAAGAAAAAAAGGATAGAAATTGAAGAATAAACTCCCGTTTGGCTCGTTAGATACTGAAAGTGCGGTGAACTTTGGACCGTCGGACAGAATGTTCCTCTGAGGGGACGATAGTGGGGTCTTTTGGAGGCTCCTTGCACGTGTTGCCCTACTCCTGCAATGCTGTGTGTGTGTGTGTGTGCGTGTGTGTGTGTGTGTGTGTGTGCGTGTGTGTGTGTGTGTGTGTGTGTGTGTGCGAGAGAGAGAAACACCACCGTCACGTTCCTTTATTTTCTTTTTAAAGGCCGGCCTCGTTTGAACCTCGTCTCGACCGTCGACCGTTTCTCATGGAAGCCGAGAGTCTCGTCTTACCGTATCTCCCCCCCCCCCCCCGCCGCTCGCCGTCCTCGCGTTACCGCTCGGCACGTATCCGTCTCCGATGCACCAGAACCCTGCCGCCGCGGCGGTTTGAGATTTAAAAGAGCTCGTTTTGGAGAAATAAATCGTTATTGAAATCAAAGATCCGAGAGATGGAATTAATAACCGCCGGCGACCGGATCCTCCCCGCCGTCGTCGTCCGTAGAGAGGAGAGGCGTTACGGTTCGGTGAATGTGTTCACCGCGCAGTGAACCCTTTCACTACCACACTACAGAAGGTTAACCCTTTCACTATCACACACAGTGGAACCAGTGGAGAGAAATGGTCTCTCCTTACTTTGCCGGTAAACCAAACGGACATAAACAGTACTTTGCCGGTAAACCAAACGGACATAAACAGTACTTTGCCGGTAAACCAAACAGACATAAACAGTACTTTGCCGGTAAACCAAACAGACATAAACAGTACTTTGCCAGCAAACCAAACAGACATAAACAGTAAAGCCACTGACACTGGTCTCTACATTCCCAACCAACTCCCGGCTCGTCTGATATCGGTCCGTCGGTCATAAAGTGAAACGGAAGAGGTCAAAGCACTTTGGTTTGTCCACCAAAAAAGCTCCAAAAGATAGAAAATAAACTAGCAGAGCCAGAACTCCCCTGGAGCCACAGCCAGCAGAGAAGCCGGTTTACTTTCGCTTTCAAACCAGCCGCAGCCTGAGAACTGGAGTGTGAGGGGCTGTGACACTAAAGATGGCGGCAACGACAAAGAATTGCTGCAAAATAAACATACATTTGTTGTTTAAATAATAATAATAAAAAAAAAATGTAATACTAATAAAAATATCGATAATTATCGATATCGGAACGATATGACACTTTTGATTGTGATAACAGTTTTGCCAATATCGCCCAGCCCTAGACCATATACAACATGCATATTAGAAGAAGAAGAAAAAGAAACATTTGTACGGACTCAGCCGAGCGTCTCTCTCTCCACGCGGTCACGAAACGTCCGGGTCCGCTTCGCCTTCGCGTTTTTTATCGTCGCAGAAAAAGCGCTTCCATTTTGTCTTAAAAACCCCCCACGTGTGTCGGAGTCAAATGTGTTTTACGAGAAAGGGAAAACATTTTGTGATTATACTTTCATTCCTTATTGTTTTGATTTATTATTATCACTTCACTTTCTCCCCCCCCCCCCCGGTCCTCGGGCTGAATCCAAAGCTCGAAATTATTGTACTTAAGTACTGTATTTGAGTAAAAAAAATACTTAGTTACTTTCCACCACTGGGGATACCTATAGATCTTACCGCTCGATTCACTCCAATGACGTTGTTTACAGTGGGTTCATGCTTGCATGTGTACATATGATATACCTTCTTCCCTCTCTTAAAGTCCTCTCTTGAATATTGTATGCAGAGAGGGGCGACCCGGTCCTCCAGAGAGGGGCGACCCTGGTTCTCCCCCCGAACGTTAGCGGGGTACAGCGATGTATGAATGTTGTTTATGAGAAAACAGCTCAACTACAGGGAGGGGAAGCAGCCTACTTACTGAAAGATGTGTTTTTTTTTTGTTTGTTCTTCTTTCTGACTGAAGGAATTACTGAGTGTTATTTTGTTTCCGTTTGATGACTTGATTAAGCTATGCATAATTTAAAATCATTGTCTTATGTTACTTTAAAAAAAAGAATAAAAAATGTGTGTTGATTTTTCTCCCCATTCAAAATGACCCCGTTTACACTGCTGTCTCCAGCTTGGAACCAAGACTCCGGGCCTGAAAGGGTTTGTTTTATGGTTTTTTTTCGTATGTATGGACAAACCCAAGTGATCAGTATATTATAAATACATATATAAATATTTAAGAAACTTTACATGACATGGTTGTACTGTCTTTTATTTTTTTCTGTTTGTGTGTGTTTTTTTTTCTTTTTTTAAGTAGTAGTAGTAGTAGTTTTATTCAGTCATCATCGCACACAATCGATGCACAATCAATCATTCCACAATCTTTGATTTTACAGTGACTGAAAAGGTACAGACTGAAGCATAATGCTTATACATGCCTGTCCTATATTCTTAACCAAATTAAGACTCAAACGGTATTCTAAAAGAAAATAACAAAAAAATAATTATTCACATTTGTAATCTTCAAAAATAGCTTCATAAACCATTTTCTTAAAAACCAAAAGCGAATGACTCATTCTTAAATGTATATAAGAATTGTTCCACAAGTTAACCCCAACAATAGAAATATATCTCCTTTTAATCCCTTTTCTTAGCTTTTTGAACAGTAAATTTACAAATGTCTCAAATCCTATTTTTATATATTATATTATGTATTGAAAAAAAAACTTTGCACACCGTCAATTTAATAATTACCATGTCAATGGAGTTTATATGAGTTAATACAAGTCACTATTTGTATTTGTTAACTTGTCAACGGGTATGAGAATTCAACATTTCATTAACGCATACAGATCTTTTATATTAGAATAGCATTCATAAACCCTTATGCATTATGGTCATAGGCGGCCTTAGCTATGTTTCACCCATTTCCATCTAAATGGGCCCCACCCACTAGCAGGGCCCCCAGATTGACAAAGCAAATGCACCCTTGATGGACATTTACATTTAGTCATTTAGCTGACGCTTTTATCTAGTGATGCACCGATGTGAAAATTGTGGCCGATAACCGATATTAATATTGCTGTTCTGGCCGATACCGATATTTACCGATGTCGATATCTCTGTATAGAAAACACTTTTTTATGATAATCAAATAAAGAGCTATTTTCAAAAACAAAAAAAATTACTTTTGTAACTTATTTTCAGAAATGACTGATATTTTTTTAACTATTTAAGGCCAAAACATGTTAAAAAAAATAAAAATTTAATATCGGCCCTATCTTGATATCGGACCGATACCGATGTGTAAAAAAAAAACTGCCATATCAGCCGATATTATATCGGCGGCCGATATATCGCGCATCACTACTTTTATCCAAAGTGACTTACAAGTCGGATAGGAGTATGTCTGAGGCGGCCAGAAGATGCAGAGCGTAGGGGTCTTGAGGGTGTGTAGTTAGAGACCATTGACCAGGAGGTAGGCGCGAGCCGTTCCCTTTGCTGCACGGTATGCCAGGTCGAGGGCCTTGAAGCGGATACGTGCAGCAATGGGGAGCCAGTGCAGGTCCCTAAGAAGTGGGGTGACATGGGCCGACTTCGGTAGGTTTGAGATAAGGCGGGCCGCTGCGTTCTGAATGAGTTGAAGAGGCTTGGTGGCAGTGGTCGGGAGGCCAGCGAGCACTGTGTTGCAGTAATTGACAAAGTGATTGACAAAGCAAATGTGCACACTGTGCCAATGTGGACAAATGATGCGTGATAGAAATGCTTTAAAGGGCACATCACCAACACAGAAAGATGTTCACTGACTTTAAGTCTTACACCTTGTAGAAGAAACCTCGTTCCTGACATAAACCACCTCATGGAAATCTCCAAGGTGCCATTTAACTCTTGTCGTGGCGAGTTTGGCACAGTGGCTACTAGAGCTGTTTCCCCGAAGCCTGTTTTTGGACTTCGAACTTCGTCCGGGTTTTTCGAACGGACGTTCGAACCTTTGTTTTTAATTACAAAAAAAATGTATTTCTTTTTTTTTAATATAAAATATCCTCAAACTAAATCCTCAATTTGAATAAACTGATTAATCTGATTAAATTAGATTTTTTTTTTTTATTAAATCAACTTTCTTTAATGAATATAACTCATCAGTTTCGTCAACATAAATAATCCAATAAGGGCACGGTTGGTACGAAAGTGATGCTGACGTCTTGATGGAGCGCCAAGCAGATGCAGATAGGCTACATCATTTATGATAAATGTTTTATAAAAAAATTTATGACTAGTCATATACTATAATAGTATAATACTATATAATGCATTATACTGTGTGTACTGTGTAGCCTAATCTTTATCTGCAACTGTGAAGAAAAACCCCATTGGTTTAAACGGAATGAATAGACGCATACAAATATATATATATATATATATATACCGGTATAAAAAAAAATATATATTTTATTAAATATTCTAATGTTGATTTAGAATTCTAACGCCAACGTAACAAACGAAGGTCCGAACGTTCAAACGTTTGGGCTCAGCCCTAGTGGCTGCAGTAGCTTCCCATCTGATGCGCAAATTGGCCTAAAACTTATTTTCATTGGCTTCATTGGCTTCATTGTGATTCTGGGTGGGGTAAGTAAGTAAGTAAGTAAGTAAAACTTTATTTGTATAGCGCCCTTCTCAGCACGAGTGCACAGAGTGCTTCACAGCATTTTTAAAACATCAGTAGAAAATACAAGAAATAATACATGCAGAGAGAGAGAAAAAACATATAAAATTTGCTAAAACACCAGAATAGACAACGAAAAACAAGAACAAAACAGACATGAACGGAGAGAAAACGGCTATGGGTGTTTAAAAAGGCCTGCCTGTAGAAGTGGGTTTTTAGATGAGCTCTGAGGGAGCGGTGTTCAGGGCTAAAGGGAGGGCAGGGCCGCGTTCCAGAGCCTTGGGGCTGCAGTCACCGCAAAGGCTGGGGCCCCCTTCAGTCTGGTCCATGGGCACCACCAGGAGCTCCTGATGGGATGACCGCAGTGACCGGCTGGAGGAGAGTGGGTGTAGGAGCTCATTGATGTAGGGGGGGGGGGTTACTTTAGGTTAGGTTTACTTTATTTGATCAAGGGGGACAGTGAACATTAATAAAACATTTTACAAATGTAAATGCACCCAATTTTAGCCAAAAGGCTCATTTCCATTGGCAGTCCCCCTCCTGCCAGAAGGTGCTACAGGCTAAAATCCTGTGTGAAAAAAGGGTTAGCAATAAAAAGAATAAAATCAAGATAAATAACATTAGAATAAAAACACAACCAAAGCACATAGACATACGATAGGGATACAGGTCACAATACAGTCATGGACACAAGGACAGAGCACATCATGACATATTAAGAGACCCAGACATAGACAGACGCACCATATCCACACACACACACACACACACACACACACACACACACACACACACACACACACACACACACACACACACACACCTCAGTGTTGACAGTCAATGAGCCATTCCCTAACCCTGCACTTGAATGAATGATATGATGTGGACACTCTAATTGTTTGAGGAATTGAGTTCCATTGGTGGGATGCTCTGTATGAGAAGACGGCCTGGCCAGATATACTTTTTTTTTTTAAAGGGATTGTACATTCTTCCCCCTTGCCGGGGGGGGGGGGGGGGACTTGTCCATGGAGGGCTCTGAGGGCTCTGTAACCTCATAATGTGCCGTTTCATTTGATATATGATACTATGATAGCATTATGCTGTAAGATACTAGGGCTGAAGGGGAAGTGGTACGTGTATCTTGCGTGTACAGTACGCAGGCTCATTTGCTTGCACCCCACAATTTGATAATCACCAGCTAGTACCCAGGAATGAATGTGTAGTTTGTGTACGGCCCATTACATCCTCATGTGTGCTGGGGGGTGGGGGTTGTTAGAATAATAAATCAATCAATCAATCAGATTTATTTATAGAGCACCAAAGTGCTGTACAGAGGGTAGATGCTAGGGGTGTAACGGTACACAAAAACCACGGTTCGGTACGTACCTCGGTTTTGAAGTCACGGTTCGGTACGGGTTTTCGGTACAGTGGGGGGAAAGTTTGGCTTTCCATGTTCCACTCAGGGGTGATGTAGTGTGCAGTAACTAATTGTACTTGTAGGGCTGTCAACGAATATTCTATATTGAAATTAATAATCGACTTGTAAAAAAAGAAAATAATAATTATAATTATATTAGATTTAGAAAAAAACAGCCCCCGGTGGGCGGTCGTTAGTGGTTATCATACCATTGTATTCGTTCGGTACACAGCCGTTCGGTACGGTACGGTTTGATTGAATTGATTGAAAACTTTATTAACAGATTGCAGAATGGGTACAGTACAGTACAGCTCAATACATACAATTGTTACGGGGATGCAGACCAGAGAAAGACTTTCGTCTTGTTTACATCAGGGTCCCCCAATTTCAATTCATCAGGACATACATGACATACAGTTCAAGTTCAAGTTTCTTTAATAGTTAATAGTTAATAATACTGTTACGCTCCAGAGACTGTGCTAGACAAGATAAGTATGAAATAACATAGTATAGCATGTAAATTAGAAGTAAAAAATGAGGTCACAGTGTTCAGTATAGACATATGTACAATGTTCGATGCAGAATAGACGTAACAGATAGACAGTACTGCTACATCTATACATTTATGACATATCAGATTTGCAAATACAGTACTGTTTGTGATACCAAAAGAGTCCAGAAAAGAGAGTATATACATTTGACGTAGAAACTGTACATTGGAGGGTAGGAGGGGGGGGGGGACTGCACATTGGAGGTGCTTGGGTGGGTGGGGTGGGACACTGTACAACTGTACAAGCAAAACTGTACATTGGAATATTGACAAAACCATACTTGGTCATTTACTGTACATTGGGTTGGGTTAGGACATTTACAGGGGCCAGTTTCGAATTGCAGTCTCCCGTAGGTGTTCTTTGAGAGTGTTTTTGAAAGTGGGTAGTGATTCACATTCCTTTACAGCTTTGGGTAGGGCGTTCCACATTGATGTGGCATAATTGCGAAACGTGTTTAGTCCCTTGTTTGAGCCGAATCTGGGTTTAACATGATTTGTGGAGCTCCCTCTGGTGTTGTGGTCGTGGTATTCACTGACCTTTGGGAAGTATTTTGACATGTACACACTGAAACGGTTCGGTACGGATACGTGTACCTTGACACCCCTAGTAGATACACATAGATACATCTAGACAACATATAGACAACAATCACATCTCAGTTTTATGGGAGGACACACAAGCAAACAGGGCCAGTGAGTCAGTGAACATCGGGAAAAGCTAATGAGTAGAAGTGGGTTTTGAGTCTAGACTTGAAGGCATCTGTCGAGGGGGCGAGCCTAATGGAGGTGGGGATGCTGTTCCACAGTTCAGGGGCTGCGACAGCAAAGGCACGCCCCCCCCCCCCTGAGCTTAAGGTTAGACCTCCGGACTGTCGGGAGCCTCTGATCGGCTGACCTGAGGGACCTGGTGTTGGAATAGGGGGATAGGAGGTCTGAGATGTAGATGGGGGGCTGACCATTAAGGGCTTTAAAAACGAACAGGAGAACCTTAAAATCTATCCTGTAACGTACTGGAAGCCAATGAAGGGAGGCAAGGACAGGGGTGATGTGGTCTCTCTTACGGGTTCCGGTCTAGCAGCTGCGTTCTGTACTAGCTGTAGGCGGGACGGGGAAGACTGGTTGATGCCTATATAGAGGGAGTTGCCGTAGTCTAATCTAGACACGATGAAAGCGTGGATAACTCTGTGAAGGTCTGCAGGGGAGAGAAGGGCTTTGAGCTGAGCAATGGTGCGTAGTTGGAAAAAACATGCCCTCACCACTGAATTCACTTGTCTGTCAAACTTAAATTGGGGATAAAAAAAATTACACCTAGGTTCTTGACATAGGGCTTGACCAGGGAGGACAGGTTGCCTAGAGTCTAGAGTCTAGACTAAGACAAGGGCCCCATGTTTGACGTTGAAACTGGCCCCCTGACAACTGTAACAATTCTACCAGATTTGGACGAAATGAACAGAATATGTCAAACATGAAAGGTCAGACTTTAGTTGAAAGGATAAAAGAATAGGAGGAGAAATGTACTTAAAACAAAACAAAAATTATTATGTTGAAAAATGAGTGTAAAAAAAACGATGTTGTTTCAGTGGCATTGCTCCCTGGAAAAAAAAGATTTTTCAAAAAGAAACTGGCTGCATGTGATTATGGTGTGGTTATAACGTATACCTAATGCCCTATATATCAATACCAGACTAGATTAAAGAGAGTATTGAAAGTATTACTTATTATAGTTATAAGTATTTATTTGAAAGGGATAGTGCACAATTAAAATGAAATGACACCAGGGTTAGCCTACTTTCAAGCTAATATGGTGTCTGCTCTCAGTCCAGAAGGTCTCTGGTATAGTCAACATAATGTAAGATACTGTTCACGGTAGTGTAGTGGTTAACGCTGTCGCTACAGCTAGCTAACAGCTATAAGTTTGTGCGTTCGATTCCCGCTTGGGGACCAGGTTGCCGTGTTGCCAGTTACCCAGGTGGGGGTATCTCCCGGGCCTTTCTGTGTGGAGTTTGCATGTTCTCCCCGTGCTCACAAGGATTCCCCCCCCCGATAAGAGAAACCCAATGGAAAAACATGCAAAACAACAGATCGCTAACGCTGTCGCGTCCCTGGCGAAGACGGACAGGAGCACTTGGATTGGTCCCCGGGCGCGACCCCACGCTGCAGCCCTTGTCTGCTCCCGGCTGCCCTTGGGGGGGAAGGAGGCGACGGGATGGGAGGTGCAGAGAACATTTAGTCAGCGACTCAGTGCATGTGTGTGTGTGTTCCTGTGGGTTACTTTTATACGAAGGCATCTTCTCTTGAGGCAAGGCCTTTATTTACTGTGACGGATGCGTCTGTGTGCCGCACCCGCCGCACATATTAACTTGTTGTTCCCTCACCCTTATTGTTTGTTTGTTTAGTTATTGTTTGTAGACGTTTACATTCATGATGCACATACACAATTTCTATGTCACATAATTACACACGACACATAGACTTGCGTACTGATATCATGTACATTCTTTATTATCTGACTTACATGGTTTTACAAGTTTGAGTGCATGCATCTCGTTCATTTGTTTGTTTCTTTAACTCTGCAGCCAGCCGTCCTCACTCTGGGCAAACAGAGCAGCTGCAACTGGTCCACCCTAAATAGCCGGATGGGGGTGGTGGACCGAACCATGTCACAGGAGATGTCGGGGGGGGGGGGGGGGGGGGGGGGGTTCCTTGTATTGTGATTAAGTTTATTATATGTATTTTCCGTATTACTTAAGATTATTGGTTGTTTAGTTTGGTAGATATGTTATATGTTGTATGTTTATTGTTTATTTGATTAATGTGCATTTTTAAGATAGAGTAAAATATGAATTAATCAATTAGCCTGCTTATGTTTATGTGTCTGGCC
>NC_140173.1:148742821-148745321 GCF_963971535.1 Notolepis coatsorum | reverse complement strand
ATGTCAACATATTATTTATATTATTCAACTCAAACATGTTACGCTGTGATGTCACAGTATGATGTCGTAATAGAACATTCTAGAACATTTGTGATGTCACAGTATGATGTCATAATCAAAGATTCTAGAACATTTGTGATGTGACAGTATGATGTCATAATCAAACATTCTAGAACATTTGTGATGTCACAGTATGATGTCATAATAGACGATTCTAGAACATTTGTGTACAGTATAAATATATTCAATAATTCTCTCCGAAGATTTCAGATCTCAGAAGACCAAGTGAAGATATCACTTGTTGTTTCCGGCTACTTGTCTGTAAGCTTGAATATATTCTGTAGATACAATTTAAAATCCCCACATGGAAAAGGAAACAATGTCCTGTACAATCCTTAATGAGCTGCGTCTGGAGGGAAGGCTCTATGATGTGGTTATTAAAATCAACAGTACTGAGTTTAATGCCCACAAGGCCCTCCTGTGTGACTGCAGTGACTATTTCAGGTAAGTTTAGCTTGGTTCAGGTTAGCTTGGTTCAGGTTAGCTTGGTTAGTAAACAGATACCATACTGTACTTTTACTGTAAACAGATACTATACTGTACTTCTACTGTAAACAGATACTATACTGTACGTCTACTGTAAAAAGATACTATACTGTACTTCTGCTGTATAAATATACTATACTGTACTTCTACTGTAAACAGATACTATACTGTAAACAGATACTATACTGTACTTCTACTGTAAATAGATACTATACTGTACTTCTACTATAAACAGATACTGTACTTCTACTGTAAACCGATACTATACTGTACTTATACTGTTGGTCCACTGATGGATACATCTTGATATTTGTCTAGTCTAGTGTGTTCATTAGATGGGTGAAATCCTCTTTTAGTGCCTCTGTGCCTGTTTTCTTAGGCAGTTGGCCTCTGGTATGCGTGCCATTAGCGTTAGCCACGCTTCTAAGAGGTTGGCAGTCGACTACGGCTCCTTTCGACCGATTAGTCGACTATTCGACTAATAGGGGTCAGCCTTAATTACTACACAGGACAGAATGTTGCTTACTGTTTACACATCAGCTATCTCTATACTCTGCGTCCCACAGAGCCCTCTTCACTCGCTGGAGCGACTCAGAGAAAGCAGTCTACACTATCCCTGGGGTGTCCCCGGGTATGATGCAGCTCATCATAGAGTACTCCTACACACGCTTTGTGCTGGTGACAGCAGAGAACGTGAAAGAGCTTCTGGTGGCTGCAGACCAGCTTCGCGTCACTGGCATAGTAGGAGCGTGCTCTGACTTCCTAGAGGGCTAGCTGTCTCTGGAAAACTGTGTCGGCATCTGGAGGTTCACGAACATCTACTGCTGCCCTGACCTGAGGCGCAAGGCCCATCTCTTCATCGTGTGCCACTTTGAGGAGATGCTGCGCGTCTCACAGGAGTTTGTGGAGCTGTCCCCGCAGCAACTGGTGGACATCATCGAGAGGGATGACCTGAACGTGAAGAGCGAGGAGACAGTGTTCGAGGCCGTCCTCCGTTGGATCGACCACTCCCGTGAGGAGCGTAAAACACACATCCCTTTGCTGCTGCCCAAGGTAACTAATTGTATTACGGATACGCAAACATGGTTGCTAGTGCCTGAGCCACATTTATTTTTTATTTTATTTTTATTATTTTACTTTTTCTTGTTTGTCTGTCTCTTGTCAAGGTCATTATGATTCACGTTACTGTTATTATTGTTGTCGTCGCTGTTGCCATTGTTATTATTATTATTATTATTATTATTATTATTATTATTATTATTATTATTATTATTATTATTATTATTATTATTATTATTATTATTGTACTGTTATGTTCTGTTTTATGTATGAAAAGAAAAGAAAAACATTTATAAAAAAAAAATTATAATAATTGTATTACTGTGCATTACATTAAAACAACACTAGGTTCCCTAGTACAGTGGTTGTCAAACATTTGGGTCCAAACTGTTCCCTAGCAACAGAAACCGTCTACAACCGATGTCTAAGTTGTACCCGCTGTCTGCTTGTCTCTTCCCAGGTTCGCATGGGCTTGATGAGGCCTGACTACTTCAGGAGCAACGTCCAGAACAACCCTGTGGTGAGGGACAGCCACGACTGCAGGCCCCTCATCCTCAGCGTTCTGAACCCCCCTGGCTCCGACAGGCTCCCAAACCCCCTGATGCGCCCACGCCGGCCCCAGCAGGTCCTATTGGCCATCGGAGGCTATAGTGAAGTCGACGTGACCAATGGCATGGAGGCTTACGATATCCGAGCCGGTGGATGGATGGACGTGAGCGTTGAGGGGGAGAGTCCCCGGGGAGGCCACGGCACCGCTTATCTCCACGGTCTGGTCTACTGCGTCGGTGGCTGGGACGGCAGTAAGCCTCTCAACAGTGTGAGCAGGTTCAACCCCGTCACTCGCAGCTGGCTGCAGGCGGCTCCCATGCACTCACACCGCGGTCAAGTCAGCGTG
>NC_140173.1:148705321-148740321 GCF_963971535.1 Notolepis coatsorum | reverse complement strand
GAATGGCTTTGAAATAGGGCGGCTACGTGGTGCAGTGGGCAAGGCGCTCACCACGAATACTGGAGACGCTGGGTTCGCCTGTTCGAGCCCAGCTCTCCACGTTGTTTTCAGTTTAGCTGGTCGTCCATACTAATACACATTGGCAGTATTAGGGGGAGGGAAACTGATGGGTGGGGATCGGACGTTGTGGACAGCGACTCCTACAGGTCGGTTGGTGCGCCTGCGCAGTAGAATCAAGAAGCGATGGGGGCGGGGCCCCTCCAAAGCCCAGACCCCTGACGCTGAAAGATCGCGCCGCGCAGGTGAAAAGATGCGACTGCTGCTACCTCGAGTACCGGAGGGGACTCGTGCTATGTATGACTTAGTCCACATTGCAGCCGGCTTGTGGGAGGCAAGAAACAGCGTTCAAAGACAGGGGAGGGTTGAATTGGACGAGACGAAATTGGGATGGGAGAAAAATGAAAATGGGAGAAAAAGTGGATAAAAAAAAGAATGGCTTTGAAATAAATTATTTCTAATGACCCTTTAACTGAAAATGACGTGAGACGTGAGGCAAACGAGAAGAACATAATAATTGTTTTATTTTGACTTTTCAAGCCTGAAGAAATAAAAACAAACACACCTCACTTGAACTTCTGAATACCTCACTTGGCTCCATCTCCAAGTCTGTATGACGCATTTCTATATATGGGTTAGCTTCAATGTTAGATTGAATGCATCTCCTACAACGACACTGTCGTGCCTAAATTAAGACGTTACACAGCTGATACCAATTGTATTATCAATGCACGGCTAACAAAGTGTTTTATATTACATCCGTCCGCGACCCGATGGTTGGGGACCTCTGCTCCGTTATGCACAAGTTTATAGACTTTCGGAGTGCGTATATTATTCAATGAGACTGCCAGCCAGCTTTTGCTCGACGGATAAATACAATTTCAATTGTGACGAGAAGATCATCTCCCGAGTCAGATACAATTGAACACAAACGGTTCCAAAGATATTGATTTTTTTGATGTTTTGATTTTCACCCCGCAATGGATTTTGGTGCGTCTATGAACACACTATGAATTGAAAATGGGGGACCCTGGTGTAAACAAGACAAACGTCTGTCTCTGGTCTGCATCCCCTTAATTGTGTGTATTGAGCCGTACTGTATTGTACCCATTCTGCAATCTGTTAAATAAAGTTTTCATTCATTCATTCTCATCTCTCTCATCTGTGCGTCTCCTCTCTGACACCCGAGACAGCAGGGAGCACTGTCAGCCAGTGGCCACTCCCCTCAGACGCAACTGTATTCCACACAGCGAGGAAAATAATACAGTCGGGCAATCTAACAAGAATTAACGTATTTACAAGTGTGTCAGTGTAATGGTGAAGTCAAGTGCTTTGAGCAGGATCAACTTATAACTTATATTGTTACAGTATATAAAAATATCGTTTTTACTTTTGTGCAGTAACTGAAGCTGCCACTAGGGGGTGCTGCCGCACCTGCCGCACCCCCTGTTCCAACGTGCCTGATGTAATATCTGTTTTTAGTTTGTGTAATGTAATGTAATATCTGTTTTTAGTTTGTGTAATGTAATGTAATATCTGTTTTTAGTTTGTGTAATGTAATGTAATATCTGTTTTTAGTTTGTGTAATGCACATAATATGGGAACTTTTATCCATATGGTTGAGCCTGTTAGGAATTGCACCACCAACCCAAGCAGATTGCAGATCACTCTCTCTATATGGAGGTAAAAAATTAAATATGGTCAAAATAATTGGCATAAAAAGGGCACTTTTTTATGAGGCACAAAAGGGCAGGTGCTTGTGCACCCGTTGGGCTCTATGTGTGCACGTGCCTGCTCGCTGTGCCCTTGAGCAAGGAACCTCAGCTTTAACCGCTCCAGTGTTAGCTGCTCAGGGGCCAGTAGTAGAGTGCCTGACCATAGTGTCTTTATACCTGTATCACTGGACATCTAAATGCATATTAAATCAAATCAAATTGATTTGTAAAGCCCGAAATCACAAGTCGGGCCGGACAAGTCTTCTTTAAACTATTCAAGAAGAAACATCCCAATAAATCAAGAACAAAAAACCCACCATGAAATCCAAAATAAATGTAAAGTAATAAATGCAACACTCCCAGACATACCCCAGCGAAGGTAAGGAAAAACCTAGCAATAGGAAAAAAGCACCACAGGCGATGTGGAGGAGAGAAACCTTAGAAGGGCCGTTCAAAGGGGGATCCCCCTTCTTGGATGTCGGTGATAATAGTGTTGCTATGGATGGGTGGAGAATAAAACAGGTGAATAGTTGGTATGTATGTATATACGTGTAATAAAACACAAATATGTGCATGCAATAGCAACTGGGGTACATAAGAAAATGTTTGAAACATTTAAATATATTACAACTCTGTACATACATGTGATTAGCATTATACTCAGTAGAACAAATGTATATATCTTATACCCAGCTTAATCACTATATTAATATTACTATTGAACTTTACTGTTACATTTGCACTCGGGTTGGATGCCCCGCTTATTTTCATTGTAATGTACTTATGCTGTATGATGACAATACATTTCATAAATAACCTTCTTAATAAATATAATATTTATATTGTAGTGGGTTCTATAGAGACATAATTCCCCATGGTATTGTTTTGATGTGTTGATGGGGCACTGTCACTTTAAGGAGGTTGGTTTTGGGGTTGGGCTGCGAGGAGACACCCTGTGTGGGGTTTCATTGATAAATGTTTGATTACTACAAGCTGTCAGAAGCTAGCACGGCATAGTTCTGACAGCTGTCACTTGTGCTACTGCGAAATAAATGACACACGGCTTTGTGTTGTCAACTGATAGAAATTGTGCGTTTCTCTATTCCGACGATTTCTACAATATAAAATATATATAAATAACTGTCTTTTACTAGTACCTTACTACTATGTACTATGTTACTATCCGTATACTACTACCTATCATGCTAATATGTCTATTATACTATGCACTCAGGGTGTAACACTCAAGTTCAACACTATTTGACAAACAATGCCACTGACCATAAGCTGCCAGAGATGCACATCTCCTGCTGAACAGAAAACCACACACTTTTCTGATAGTGGGGTGCCTGGACACTCAGTCATTTCAAATGTATGTGAAAGTTTCGTTTTCACTTCTAATTTGAAGATAAGGATCTATAGAACAATTTGGGCTTGAGTGTCAAGAAACCAGTTGAATTTAATAAAAATGTATCCAAAATGGCCACAATGGAAATCATGAATTCTTTAAAAACGTCTTAAATGTTCACACAATTGCTGTGTAATATAATTTTGTATTGCTATTTTAAGTTAATACTGTGTGAGGAATCAACTGGAGTTCAAATATTGATGTTTTGAATATTCTGGTATGGCAAAAATCAAAGATGACTGCAATTTCTGTATTTATTTCGAATTACGCTTCATAACTTTTATTCTATTGAACCTAGAATGGTGATGTTGGTGCCTGTACCTAGGTTTTCATGAATGAGTAATTGAATAAAAATTCAATAAACATGACTTACTGTTGTTCCATGAGAAGAAACCACAGAAGAAGACAGCAAATAAGCTGAGAATGCAGCACTTCAAACATCATGCAGAGCTCTATGGGAAAGCTTTTATTGTGCTAGACACAATACACGTCAAGTAGAGATATTTCTGTTGACGAGGAGTTAGTGTAACAAGACATTTTCTCATTCCTGTCAAATAAGTTGTTAACAGATGGACAGTTCCCAGATGACAAGGATGTCTACATCACTGCAGGTGATCAAGTCCACCATGTTGGAAACAGTCCACCGATGGATCAATGCAACCATGAGGAAGCTGACACTCGTGTCCTATAATACATCTCCTCCACGCCCTCCAAACATCATCACTTGGGATGGTGCATACTGGAGATACAGATGTTTGTCGTAATCCTTCTGACTAATTTCCATCACATCAAGCCACTAACAGATACACACCCACTTAGGGACGTGCACAGGACTTTAGAGGGGCAGGTGCTCAAAGGCTGAAAGGGCACTATACCTGTGTGTGTTTTAACCGAGCGCGAATAGCGCACAAGCCCGATTTTTAAGGGCCCTTTTCGGGCAGGGGGCCCCCTTTTTATGCTTTTTGGGGGGTTTTGGTGATCAAATATTGAATATTGAACTATAATAATCAGTGCAGGAGCTCACTTATCCTTGAAAGACACTTTTATCACTGACTTAAAAGGCCCATACATCTCCATAAATGTTCAGGGGGGAGGGAATAAGTGCTTACCCTACAGACCCCAAGAAGTGCTGTATATTCTGTATTTACATTTACATTTACATTTAGTCATTTAGCTGACGCTTTTATCCAAAGCGACTTACAAGTTCTGTACGACAAGACAGCAAGAAGGGTACAACTCTATCAGCTGAGTAACAATGTTCATCAAGTGTTGCGTGTTACAGTGTAGGTTAGTTTATTAGGACAAGTGCATGACAGTAAGGTTAGTCAGGGTTAGATTTTTATTTTATTTTTTTTAATCATTTCAGATAATGGTTGAAGAAGTGAGTCTTTAGTCGACGGCGAAAGATTGGACGGGATTCGGCTGTCCTAACTGGGATGGGTAGTTCATTCCACCATTGTGGGGCAAGGACTGAGAATAGGCGGCTTCTCTTTGATGACCCTCCGGGAGCTTGGATAGGAGTAGGTCTGAGGCGGCCAGAAGATGCAGAGCGTAGGGGTCTTGAGGGTGTGTAGTTAGAGACCATTGACCGGAGGTAGGCGGGAGCGGTTCCCTTTGCTGCACGGTATGCTAGGTCGAGGGCCTTGAAGCGGATACGTGCAGCAATGGGGAGCCAGTGCAGGTCCCTAAGAAGTGGGGTGACATGGGCCGACTTTGGTAGGTTTGATATCAGGCGGGCCGCTGCGTTTTGAATGAGTTGAAGAGGCTTGGTGGCAGTGGCCGGGAGGCCAGCTAGCAGTGCGTTGCAGTAGTATTGTTTGTTGTATTGTTTAATATAAATGCATTTTTTATTCCAATCCCGATTTGTATTTGAGAGGCCGTGCAAACTGCAATGGAATATGGGGCATCTCTCTCTCTTTACCTAATATTTTGATTCTATCCTGACATTTTCAGTTGGAAGGGCAGTCCGTAAATGCCCAAAACCCCCACCACCTCCTAATAGACAGTCTCCTCCCCACCGCATGTATATATTCCCTCCCCGCCGTATGTATATTTCCCTCCCACCCACCCACCCCCTCCTAATGTACAGTCCCCTCCCCATCATATGTATATACTCTGTCAGGATCTAGGGGTAACAGTACTGTATATTTGAATACCGCTTATGTCACAAATGTATCAGTACTAAATACCTATATGTCCCTATGCCATAAATGGCATGTATGTTGTGTATGTCATAAATGTCTATATGAATTGAAAATGGGGGACCCTGATGGAAACAAGACAAACGTCTTTCTCAGGTCTGCATCCCCTTAACAATTGTATGTATTGAGCCGTACTGTATTGTACCCATTCTGCAATCTGTTAAATAAAGTTTTCATTCATTCAGTCTATATGCGTAACGAATTTCTTTTAAAAAAAAAATTCAAAAAGGGCACTTTTTTTATGAGGCTCAAAAGGGCAGGTGCTCAAGCACCCCCTGGGCTCTATGTGTGCACATGCCTGACCATCGGTGTGTGAATGTCAAGTCAAGTCAAGTCAAGTCATGAGTTTTATTTGTCACGGCATACGAGTATGTGCATAATACAATAGTAATAACATATAATAGAATCCAATAGAACGACATTGTGCAATAAAACAAGTAAACAGAGTAGGGCATATCGGTATATGTACATAAGTTATTTACAGAGCATGGTAGGACATGCTAGGTCCTGTGGTAGTGCAATACACTGTTAGCTACGGATGAGGCACTGGGTCTTTATGTACATGCTATATTATACAATCTCAAGTTATACTAGTCTTAAAGTGACCTTTCCTTAGTGGCCATAAGTGTGGGCGTGCTCATGTTAAAGTGGCTGCTAGTGTGTGAGCGTGTACAGTGTGTGTGTCGTGTGTGTGCTCATGTGTACTTGTGTGTGGAGAGTTCAGTGTTCAAGGCTCTGATTGATGGCCTGGGGGAAGAAGCTGAGCCGAAGTCTCTCTCTGTCCTCGTTACTGGCATAGAATGTGTGAGTGAATGGGTCAAATGTGAGGAACAAATTGTAAAGCGCTTTGGATAAAAGCGCTATATATAAAAAAGCAAGCCATTTACCATAATAATAATCAACTCCCAATCGGCAGCCCGGCTCAAGAGTCGACTCTAATAAGAGACGCGTTAATGTTTCCGATACATCACTAATATATAACCGTCACGGCCGAGGCTTCCCTGATGCTGCTGCTGCACATGCGCGTAATGCGTGCCCCTCCGCGTCCAGCTGTGGTGCTGATGCTGATGATCTGGAAGAAGACGCGTAAAAACACGCGGCGCGGCACATTTTGGGGCGCGTCGACGACGCGACAACACACCGCGCGCGCCGCTGAAGAAGAAGAAGAAGAAGAATAGGACACGATCTGAGAGACGTGTTGCCCTGCTGCGTTCATTCAAGAAGACCGAGGAGGAGAGAGAGAGACGTACATAGCGGGGTTTCCTTTCCAACCATCATCATCATCATCCTTCTACGTTTTGTGGAAAACCGTGCGGACCCCTTTGTTGGGTGGAGTCAAGAAGGAGCTGTTCTCGAAATTGGAAATCGTTGGCACATCATTGCAGCAGGTAGGTGGTGGAGAGAGGCGTGTGTATATAATATAATAACCTATACGTTTACATGAAGCGAGACCTTATTTTCATCCCGTTCGTTGCTAATAATTCAATCGCGGCTGAAAGGGGTTCATTGTTTTTCCTGAGAGACAATTTTTTCTATACCGACTGTGGATTTCCCGTTTTTTCTCTCTCGTTCTGGGGCCAATTAAGGGCCGCGACTCTTAGGCTCTTTGGGTCTGTAATGCATCCCTAGGATAAAGCTTCCCTTTATTGGATAGATGCCCATTTGTATAGGTGCACATCAGCTGCATATAGAACCTCGTTTTGTCGAATTGGAAGCTATAGTGGAGATTATTGGAGAAGGCCCGGTAGCTTATTATTATCACCAGGGTTTGTGATTATTATTATTATTAAACATTATACATTGTTTTTATTGGCTCTGTCTTCAGGGCGCGACCCATGGCTGAAAAGGGGAATTCCACTGATTTCTGTCTCGACTGTCCCTTATCCAAAGAAGCTTTACAATAATAGGGCCTAGTGTATCAATGAATTCGGTCACACAGATGACTTGATTCCTATCATGTGAAATAAATAAATAGACATCGATGCAACACAACACAACACCGGCGGCGGGGTTGGTGGGGTTTTATGCGTTTTTGCAGCCTTGAAATGGCTAATTTTGCCCGTTCTTATGTGCGAGGTGATCGGTTATGTGATTGATCCTATAGCATCCAGGCCTAATAGATGATACAACATGTATAGGCTGGGCTGCAGCAGGGCTATGTGTGCGAGGTGATCAGTTATGTGATTGATCATCCTAGCATCATCCAGGCCTAGATGATATTATGGGCTGTGTGGGCGCTCCTCATGCGTTATTATAGCGAGGCTATACACGCGGCCGGTGCAGCGGTTTGTGCGTAAATCAGTCCCATTTCGAGCCACCGGCGGATTCTGAACCACCTGTGTTTTTTTCATGCAGCAGACCATGAACAGTAGCGTGTTGTTATCAACCCATTCATTCTGTCTTCTCTAGACATTCGAACCTCATTTCTTTGGAGGCCTATCTATCTATATATACGGAGCCCGAAACGGGACAATTGGTGAGTGAGGGTCAAGAGGGAGATAGGATGTGTGAATACTGTACTATACATACAGTAGCTTTACTGCCGGGTGTGGAATAGAGTACACCCAACAGCAGAACAACAGCTTAGACCATATATATATACGAATACGATGATGCATGATGTGGAGAGAGAGAGAGAAAGGGGGAGCGGGGGGCCCGGGGGGGGGGAGTGGGGGAGAGACAGAGAGGGAGATAGAGAGAGGGGGGAGTGGGAGAGAGAGAGAGATAGAGAGAGAGACAGAGAGAGACAGAGGGAGAGACAGAGAGGGGGGAGGGAGGGAGAGAGAGAGACAGAGAGAGAGGGAGAGACAGAGAGGGGGGAGGGAGGGAGAGAGAGAGACAGAGAGAGAGAGAGGGAGAGACAGAGATAGACAGGGAGATAGAGAGAGAGAGACAGAGAGAGAGGGAGAGGGAGAGACAGAGAGGGGGGAGGGAGGGAGAGAGAGAGACAGAGAGAGAGAGAGGGAGAGACAGAGATAGACAGGGAGATAGAGAGAGAGAGACAGAGAGGGGGGGGATAGAGGGGGGGGAGAGGAGAAGTTGGATAGATGCCTCAACATTCAGTTGTGCTGGACACTGTTGTTGGGTGAAATTATTCAAATAATAATAATAATAAAATACGGGTATTTTTCAAATCGTTTTTTTTTTTTTTTTAAATACACAAATGAAAAGACGAGACTGAAAAGTCGGTCCCCTCTTAATCGAATAATTCGTTGGTTCAGTCTTAAAATGTGTAATTTTTTATGCTCTCTTTCCAATGCTCATACAGTATCTCCTGAAAAACTATAACCACAAATCCCGTAATAAGCACTAGATTTAACCCTTTCACTACCACACTACAGAAGGTTAACCTT
Organism: Notolepis coatsorum; assembly: GCF_963971535.1. Classification (NCBI taxonomy): domain Eukaryota; kingdom Metazoa; phylum Chordata; class Actinopteri; order Aulopiformes; family Paralepididae; genus Notolepis; species Notolepis coatsorum. The sequence continues at coordinate 148,731,587 of NC_140173.1, read as the reverse complement.
TCACTACCACACTACAGAAGGTTAACCTTTCACTACCACACTACAGACGGTTAACCCTTTCACTACCACACTACAGAGGGTTAACCTTTCACTACCACACTACAGAAGGTTAACCCTTTCACTACCACACTACAGAGGGTTAACCTTTCACTACCACACTACAGAAGGTTAACCTTTCACTACCACACTACAGACGGTTAACCTTTCACTACCACACTACAGAAGGTTAACCTTTCACTACCACACTACAGACGGTTAACCTTTCACTACCACACTACAGAAGGTTAACCTTTCACTACCACACTACAGACGGTTAACCCTTTCACTACCACACTACAGAGGGTTAACCTTTCACTACCACACTACAGAGGGTTAACCTTTCACTACCACACTACAGACGGTTAACCTTTCACTACCACACTACAGACGGTTAAACGTCTGTATTGTCGCAGTGAAAGGGTTAACCCTTTGGTGGCGTGGTAGTGAAAGGGTTAAAGAGGTCATTCTACACGTGCAGGAAGACAATTTTACAGATTTGTCAACTAAATCAACGAATAATAAGCTATAGTCAGCAAAGTCCTAAGACTTTTAGTCAACCGAGAACATGGAGGTCAGCCCTATTGAGGAAAAAACGGGGTTCACTAATAACATGGTATCTCATCACTCATGCACTGCGTCCAATGGGTGGTTAAGGTTGGGGCGTGGGGACCAATGAGATTAAGGCTACACTGTAAGAAAAAAAGCTGCAAGAAAACTGTAAATGTCTGGCATCAATGCATGGTTTCCAAATACTAACTGTCAAATTACAGTAAAATCAAATACATTTACAGATTACAACCTTTATTTAATGGTTAATATTTGATAAAATTGACACTTAAAGTAGAAAAACAAAGGTAATCTGTCAAATAATACAGTGAATTTCCTGTAATTTTTTAAATTTTTTTTACAGTGTAGGGTTAAAGTATTGTGGATGAGATACCAAGTTTTTAGGTCCATATGATACAAGCAGATTGGTCCTCACCGTCTATGGACCCGTCCTGTCCTAACCTGACGGGTCGGACCAGCACCATGCAGGCTGGTATAGTGTTCCTCAGCTCTGACGGGTCTCGTCATGTCTGTGTGTTTAAAGGGGAACTATCTTATAAATGGCCTTTTTCAGTGTTTAGTATTGTTTCCTAGCTATGTGGACTTTCATATTAATATGATCTATGTCTCTAATTCTCATATTGGCGCATTCTTCCAATTCTCCTCTCACAATATTCACCCTCACTGAACTGAGTCATCTGAAAATGTGATGATTTGTGATGTCAGAGAGACACCGCTGCATGATAATGTTCAAGAGGCGGCGCCGCGGCGCAGTGGTTTAGGTGCCCAGCCTCAAAACAGCTTAAGATCTTCAGGTAGAAAAATGCTGTTTTTGAGGACTTGATTAGAAATACAAAACAATGAATTAAAAAAAATATATAATTACAGAGGTGTTCCATAAACTCACAGGAATTGTGTAAAAGTGCCCAAATAGTGAAAGAAATAGTAAAATAGTTCCCCTTTAAGTATTACTGGTCATTCTGTATTTCATCACATTCTCTCCTATATCTGTATCTAAACAGTGAGGAAGCGATGGTCGAAGAGCAAAACCTCCTATATCTGAAGAATTCCAAAGTGTTGTTTTCTTTCAGAATGCAATTCTTTTTTTAAGGATACCCAACACAAGAAACAGTTTTTGGACTATATTACTATATTATGTGTTAAAGGAACACATCATATTTTTTCTTTTCAAAAAAACAACAGGGCTTGTAAAATACACACAGGTCACAACGTGTTTACAGGGACGTTTTGACGAGTTGTATTTGGAGTGTATTTGGTGACTGTTGGGAACTAGGCTACACTGGCACACCTACTTCCAGTGAATGACGCTAAGCTAGGCTAACGGTGCGGCTGTTCCCTATAAGCCTAATGCATGCACAGAGAAGAAGAAAGGGGTTTGTATCTGCTCGTCTAACTCCAGGGTAGATGGCAAATAAGCTAATTTCCCCAAAAAGTCAGCGTGTTCCTTTAACGATACCGACCAGGTATTAGTGCCTCGAAAAGTGCAGATATGAGGTTTTTCCCCCACTTTTCTTTCATGCAGATTCAGTAGGAGGGTTGGTTCTTCAGCCGCCGTAAAAGACAGCCCCCCCCCCAAACGTCACAACTGTTCCCCAAACGTCACAACTGTCCCCCTCGTAAAAAACAAGGTGGGGGGGGGGGGGGGGGGGGGGGGGGGGCGTAGAACCGGTCCAGGGTCGAGGCTTCGTGAACCTAACGCTAGCGTCTCTGTGTCTCCACTGTGTCCCTCCAGCAGCACCATGAAGGACGGCATCGTCAACAACAGCACGGCGAGCATCTCCCACGCCAGGAAAGCCGTGGAGCAGCTGAAGATGGAGGCCTGCATGGACAGGATAAAGGTACTTTGTTTACTACACAATAAAGGTACTTTGTTGATTAAGGATAAAGGTACTTTGTTTACTACAGGATAAAGGTACTTGAATGAATGAAGTTTATTTTTCGGTCTTGTTTACAGACAAATCAAAAAACACACCCGTGTGGACTTACAAAAAGAAAAGAAAAAAAATCACAAATGTACATATATTCAAGGCAAGCTCACACACAAAATCCAAAATCAATGACCAAAAAAAAAAGGAATAGGCGGAAGCACATGCTTATTTTTGCCTATCCTTTACAAATTCTAAAAAAAATATATATATATTTTAAATATAAGAAAAAAAAGACTTAAAATATGCTGCAAGATATAATACAAACATTTTTTACTCAAAACTGTACTCCTGAATTATTTGATCCTTTAACTGTTACATTGACCGCCAGCAGCAGGGGGCGCTGATACCCGATTCATAGCCAGGTCTTGGATATAGTTTTAGACTGTGACATTTGCGAGTGCTTAAAATATATCTTATATTATATCTATGGGTCTAATAACGCCGTCGAGTCTCAGTGAGTTGCTTCTAGTCAACATGCCCGAGACAGATTGTTTTTTCATCTGTACATTTCCATTTGATACCGTTTTGAATAGAGTATGGTTTGGGTGTTTTTCAGTAATTCCAGGAAAAATATGAGAAAAAGGCATTTTACTGTAATCCAGTCATCACGTTGTAATTTTTCGACTGATTATTTAATCATCCTGAAATCAACGCTAGATTATCATTATTATGTCTCCTCGTCCATACATGAAATTACCGTCGTATCTGATGTAATGCAAAAGAGATAGTCCAAATATCTGATTGCAATTCCAAATAATGCTTGTGGAGGTCCGTACCACACTACCGAACGTTTCAGAATGACGGGCGGGCGGAGTTACTGTTCGATGCAATCGTTGTTTTTTTTTTTTTTTTGGTCTTTTTCCCCCTCCATTTTCCTCCGATTTTCTCCCATCCCAATGTTAGTCGTATGCCAATTCCCAGTCCCTTCCTGGTCGCTGCGCACTTACCCCCCACAGTCAGATCATCTGGGAGAGTGGAGGCTACCACGTGCTTCCTCCGACACACGTCCAGCCAATCACCGCTTCTTTTCACCTGGCAGCGCGGATTCTCATCGAGAGGGCGTAGCGTGTGGGAGGACCACACTATCCCCCTCGAGTCCTATCCGCGCTTAGCAGGCGCCCCGACCGAACTGTAGGAGTCGCTGTTTACAACGACCCGGACCCACCCCGCCAGCTTCTCCCACCCTCTAATACAGCCAATTGTATTAGTGCAGACGGCCAGCCAAGCTGGTGACAACCCCGGAGCTGTGAGCCGGATTCGAACAGGCGAATCCAGCTCACAGCTCCGGGGCTGGTGACGAACGCAATCTCCGCTCGGCCACCTAACCGCTCGATGCAATCGTTGTATAGAACTGGCTCGCCTGAGTATTTAAACCCCGCCTGGCTCAGATCGGCTCCTAAAACACAACAGCCCATTTTCAATGAGATGTAATAGCTCCGCCTGGCAGTAGAAGGCGGTGTTGACCGCCTGCCAGCTCAGACAGGCTCTGAAGGGTATACCAGAGGCTGCAGCTATGAATTATGAATAGATATAGCGAATAAACTAAATAACGATCCCAAAAACGAGTAAACTCGTTTCTGGCGCTGAACACATGGCGGGCAATAACGAGTAAACTCGTTCTTGGCGCAGAAACGGTTAAGGCTTTTTTTAATCTCCCCTGAGAAGTACACAACTTCAACCCGTCACTAAGGCTATTCCATAATTGAACTCCCAACATTTTAACACATCTAGCTTTTACATTCGTTTTACTTTTGACCTTTTTACATGTTTTAAGAATACATAACCCTCTAAATTATACTTTCCTTCTCTTGATTTAAAACTTTGTTTACTACAGGATAAAGGTACTTTGTTTACTACAGGATAAAGGTACTTTGTTTACTACAGAATAAAGGTACTTTGTTTACTAAAGGATAAAGGTACTTTGTTTACTAAAGGATAAAGGTACTTTGTTTACTACAGAATAAAGGTACTTTGTTTACTACAGAATAAAGATACTTTGTTTACTACAGGATAAAGGTACTTTGTTTACTAAAGGATAAAGGTACTTTGATTACTAAAGGATAAAGGTAGGCTACTTTGTTTACTTTGTCTGTTTGTTTGTTTCACCTTTTAAACTCTATTTAAGATTATTTCATAGGTCGTTCTGACGCCAGATAACTGTAATTTGCCCTTTTTTGCATTATCCTTCTTTGCATAATGCACATAGCGGTGGGCTCCCTACGCATATCTATTTAAAGAGGAGAGACTAGGGATTATTTCTTATATTAAATGTTACATTACATATATTGTAAATATAAGAGTAGGTAAGGGATATGTACAGATATAGATATCGTATCTACAGATGTGAAAAAGGATTATATGCAGGAATGTAGACACAGATGTGGATAGATATAGACACGGTAAGAACAAATGTATATATATATATATATATACAGCATATACAGCATTATTGTACATGCAAAACACTACTGATCAACATCATCATTGGTAAGTAAGGACTAGGGGTAAAAAAAAAAATACTGAACTATGCCTTTAACCCTTTCACTACCACACTACCAAAGGGTTAACCCTTTCACTGTGACAATACAGAAGGTTAACCCTTTCACTGTGACAATACAGAAGGTTAACCCTTTCACTGCCACACGACAAAGGGTTAACCCTTTCACTACCACACTACTGGTAGTGAAAGGTTAACCGTCTGTAGTGTGGTAGTGAAATGGTTAATGGTAGAGGAAGGCGAATGGGGGGGGGGGGGGGGGGGCGGGGGGTGTAATCTTATCAGGGTTAACATAATATACTGTACATGTCTAATTGTACTCCATTCTACAGACGGATGTCTTCTCCTCAGTATAGGATGAACAGAATAGAATTAGAGTCGGCGTTGTCATGACAATCGCTCAAATTCGACAATGGCTTCCCTCTTTCCACCGGGAGAGATGACCCGGCCGTGTCGTGAGAAGCAGCGCGCGATGATCCCGATGTTCTTCCGTGCGGTTTGATTGATTGATTGAAAACTTTATTAACAGATTGCAGAATGGGTACAGTACAGTACGGCTCAATACACAATATTGTTAAGGGGATGCAGACCAGAGAAAGACTTTCGTCTTGTTTACATCAGGGTCCCCCATTTTCAATTCGTAGTGACATATATGACATACATGACATACAGGTATGCAGTACTGTTACATTTGTGACATACAAGATATGCAAATATACAGTACTGTTCAACAGAGATCATGACAGAAAATATATACATACGAGGCGGAGGAAACTGTACATTAGGAGGGGGTGGGTGGGTGGACATTTTGGACATTTACAGGGGCCAGTTTAGAATTGCAGTCTCCCGTAGGTGCTCTTTGAGAGCGGTTTTGAAGGAGGGTAGGGATTCATATTTACGGCTGTGGGTAGGGCGTTCCACATTGATGTGGCATAATTGCGAAACGTGTTTAGTCCCTTGTTTGAGCCGAATTCAGGGTTGAACATGATTTGTGGAGCTCCCTCTGGTGTTGTGGTCGTGGTATTCACTGACCTTTGGGAAGTATTTCGACATTAGCGGTCCCATGGTTCCTCGTGCTAGATGGACAAACGCCGTCTCCACATACTCGTTCTGTGTTTCAGATTTAGAGTGAATGTCTTCAGGGCCTATTATGTTGTCCCCATCGTCGAGTGCTTGGGGGATCCAGTCGATACAGTACAGGTGCATTTATCTAAGTCAGCGGTCCTCAAACTACGGGCCACGACCCAAAGTGGGGTCGTGGGTAGGTGACAGTGGGGGTTGCGCATTGGCAAGTAAAAAAAGAAGAAGATAATAAAAAAATTTATAATAATTATGTTCTGGCAAAAGCGGCTGGGTGGCATAGCGGAGATTGTGCTCGTCACCAATGCAAGAGACGCAATGCAATTGCCTTCCCGTCGTACTGGCTCATTTGGCAGAGTCAGCGGGTGGAAGTCGATGGGTGGGGATTGGACGTTGTGGACAGCGACCCCTACAGGTCGGTTGGGAGACGCCTGCACAGCAGAGACAGGAGATGGCGGGGGTAGTGTGAGCCTCCCACGCGTTACACCTCGCCACTGAGAGTCCGCGCTGTCTGGTGAAAATATGTGACAGCTTGCCTCCTCGTGTGCCGGAGGGAACACGTGATGCAAGGCTTCTATCCTCTCTACAACCGACCAGTGGGGGGCATAGTCGAGCAATGTTCAAGACAGGGGAGGGGAGAATTGGATACACACGAAATTCGGATGGGAGAAAAATAGAAAATAAGGAGAAAAAGTGGATCAAAAGAAAATTATGTTCTGGCAACATATTTAGGCTAAATATGGCTTGTTTTATAAATGTGTATTGATAACATAGTGCTGTAATTAAAATGTTCTAATAAATATGTCCCTGCCCACTGTTGTGGAGCCTGATGGCCGCTGGTATGAAGGACTGGCCGAGGCGGTTAGTTGAGTGTTGTTGAGTGCCGCCGTGACGTGAATGCAGTTTGTCCAAGCGGCGCAGGCCGGAAGACATTTACCAACGTCACTTAGCAGTGCAGTGTGTAGGTCAGCATCCTGTTCACCTCGAGAGCACCTGAGCACCAGGGACACGTCTGTTAGAGCTCTGTGGCCTGGGTCTGCTCTGTGGCCTGGGTCTGCTCTGTGGCCTGGGTCTGCTCTGTGGCCTGGGTCTGCTCTGTGGCCTGGGTCTGCTCTGTGGCCTGGGTCTGCTCTGTGGCCTGGGTCTGCTCTGTGGCCTGGGTCTGCTCTGTGGCCTGGGTCTGCTCACGGCCTGGGTCTGCTCTGTGGCCTGGGTCTGCTCTGTGGCCTGGGTCTGTTCTGCACCACCGGAGCCCCTCTGAAACTCAGGACGTCCTCAGTTAGACCAGTCCTCAGTTAGGCCTGTCCTCAGTGTTTCAAGTTTGTTTTTATTTGTCAGAACAAAATACCAAATCTCTTTAATAATAGATAAATATAAAGGGCGGGATCCACAAAGAATGGATTGTTAAGGGGATGCAGACCAGAGAAAGACTTTCGTCTTATTTACGTCAGGGTCCCCCATTTTCAATTCATAGTGAATTGTATGTAAGGGTGCAATTAGCACCGTGCAATCCATTCTTTGTGGATCCCACCCAAAGTGTGTTAAAGTGTCTAAAGTGAATAAAGTGAGTGGTAAGGTAAGTGTTCGTAGATGATGGGTTGTTACATAGTGTCATGGTCATTGAGCAGGGTGTCCTCAGTGCAGACCTGTCCTTGGCCCTCGAGGCTAAAGGTGATGGCGACACATGAGCAACCTTCCCAGGAAATGGGAAATATTGCTGCCAGCTCAAGGTGTTCCCATAGTCGAGCGGACCGTACACGGAGCGGACTCGCGCGGACTCAAAGCGGACCCAAAGCGGACTCAAAGCAGACCCACAGCGGACTCCAAGTGCAAATGTCTAATTTTCTAATGGCCGGACGTCCGCTCACAAAACGCTGATCGGCGTTGACATCGACCTGCATTTAATGTGACGCCGATCTGCATTTCACTCTGACCACTCGCTTTTTCACTCGCAAAATAGAATGGCTTTTCTAAATGAAGTGTGTAAAACTGCCAGTTTTATTATCGAAATATTGGAAACGGAGTCTATGTTATCTCCGTTTCCAATATTTCGAAATAAAACGGGTGTTTTTATTTCATGCAATGCGTGTTTTCCATTTCAGCACCACGCGCTGTCCACCTCATTGAGCAAGCCTATACGGTACATTGCACCTCGCTGCCTATATACCTGTTATTCAAGTGTGTAAAACTGCCCGTTTTATTATCGAAATATTGTAAACAGAGATAAGATACTCTTTATTGACATCGGATGACGACGACATGACAGAAGTTGAACAGCGTGGGAAAAATTGTGTAAACTGGCGCGAGACATGTAGGAAATTGGTCCGCGGAGGTCCGCTCGACTATGAAAGCTCAAAGAGTCCAGTGGACCTCCGCAGAGTCCAGTCCGCGTACAGTCCGCTCGACCATGGGAGCACCTTTAGACAGTGATTGACAAATGGGACGGAATCACTGTGTAGACGGGGGGGGGCGAAAACATACCAGTGCTAACTGTGGAAGACAACAGAGCAGGGAAATTAGACTGGGCGAGATGAACGCTGGAAAATACTAGCAGTTACACCGCTGAAGCGGACATACTGTTGGATACTGTTGAACTGCCAAAGGATGCCTTGTTGTGTTGTGATGTAAACTGTAAAAATGAGACGCATTGTAATGACTTGTGCTTTTTATATGATCGTATAATCGAATGTCTCCACGTTTCTAGTAAGCCTTTTTATAAAGGTAAAAATAGGCCTATACCCATCATGTCAAACCTGGCTGGAATGAGCATGTGGCAGAACTTCATAACGAAGCCAGAGAAGCTGTTAAAGAATGGGCAGGGTCAGGTAGAGTGAGACAGGGGCCCTTGTTTGAGCACAAAAACGGGCTAATGCAAGATTCAAATATGCTATATATGCTATATATATATAGCAGGAATGAGGCTACAATGAGGGCAGACTCCCTTGCTCGGAAACGTACTAAAAACAGCTATTATGACTTTTGGAAAGAAGTGAGTGTTATGAACAATTGCAAAGCTCCCTTGATTGCTCCCTTGATTGCCTTGCATCAATCGTGTCTGTGGATCCGATAAAATTGCAGCGTTATCGAGACAGCACTACTTTGAGCTGTTTAATTGTATTAGAAGTGACACATTTGTACCTGAAGATGTGTAGACCCCTCTGAGAACGTACGTGTTAGTCCAGAGGAAATCCAACATGCCATACTAAAGCTAGATAACAACAAAGCCTGTGGTGCTGATCATATTACTGCTGAACATTTAAAGCATGCCAGCCGTAAAAGGTCATCGCTCTCCTTGGCTTTTTAAAACATGGTATTCTACCTGACTCTATGATAGCAGTTCAACTTGTGCCCGTTATCAAAGACAAGACAGGTAAAATGAACAGCAAAGACAACTATAGGCCAATTGCATTAGCCAGCGTACTCTCTAAGGTGCTGGAGAGAATCTTATTGTATAGAACAGAAATGTACATTGTCACCAGTGATAATCAGTTTGGCTTTAAACGAAAACATGGAACAGACATGTGCATAATTATACAGAGCCAAGTATAGAAGACAGAACTGTTCTTATGCTTTATGGATGCCTCTAAGGCATTCGATAGAATAAATCATAACATACTGTTCCATAAACTGTCCCAAAGAGGGGTTCCTAAGGTTATAGTTAGGATTTTAGCGTTCTGGTATGCCCATCAGCTTATACAAGTTAAATGGGGTAACTCTATGTCAGCTCATTTTAATATGGGTAATGGAGTAAGACAGGGCAGGATTTTGTCTCCCTTCCTGTTCAATGTATATATGGATGATCTCTCCACAAAACTAAGACTGGATGCATGGTGGGGGAGAGCCTTATCAACCATCTGATCTATGCTGATGATTTAGTCATACTGTCCCCCTATAGTGCTAGTTTACAGCAATTGCTTAAAGTCTGCTCTGTGTATGGTATACAACATGATATCAAATTCAAGAGTGTTGTTATGATAGTGAAAACTAAGGAGGACCAGAAGCAAACATTTCCCTCCTTCTTATTGTCTGACTGAGTTCTAGATGTGGTGAAGAGTGTGTGATATTTGGGTCACAATATCACTGATGACATGTGTGATGATGTTGATGTGCAGCGCCAGTGCTGCAGACTGTACACACAGGCCAATATGCTGGCACGGAAATGTTATATGTGTACAGACAATGTGAAAATAAGCCTGTTCAGAGCCTATTGTTTTATACTGCCCACCTATGGTGTAATTATAGCACAGCAAAAATGAAAAAACTGCAGGTAGTAGCATATAATGATGCATTTAGGATCCTCCTTAAGCCCCCAAGACAGACTAGTGCAAGCCATCTGTTTGTGACTACAAATGTCCCCACCTTCCATCGCTCTGCTGAGGAACTTGATGTTTAAATTTATGTTGACTATTAGTAAAAAAGTTTAAAAAAAAGTTTTAATAATAGGTGCCATTACTGATGTCAAACAAAGTGATACAAGGTACTCCTCTGATTTGTGGAAACATTGGAATCGATGCCTTTATGTATTTTAATCTATGTTGTTGGCCTTGTTTCTTTTGTTATTGTATTCTTGTTGTTGTTTTGTATATGTGTAATATGGACCTTGAGTCTGGAATAAAGTCTTCATCATCATCATCATCATCTTCTATATTATAGCTATGGAGACAATAGTATGGCTCATTTGACAGACACTATTTCTAGTCCAACATGTAAAAAAGAGTTTGTTTCTACACACTGTAGTTTGTAGTTTATTACACGCTAAACATCGCCCATTTCCAAAATAATCCAGTCTTTTTCCATAGATCGGCGAGATAAAACGTGTTATATGCAATAAGCCCAAATCGTTCTGGTTGATCCCCTGAAACCCCAAATACTCCCAAATCAAAGGTATATACCATGTACACATGTGCTTTCACAAAATCATCAAGGGGGGGAGTCTTACCCCGAAAATGTGATCGTTAGAAAACGCTTGGTTTAGGTCCGGTAAAATAGGACACTGATTGTTACAGAAACATGTTTCAGGTTCGGTAAAATAGTCATAGGGGGTCCTTACCTTAGCCAGAAGGTACTCCAAAAAGAATAATTCCAATGATCCCATCGGCGATCGCGATTACTCGTTTATATGTCTTTACGGGAAACTATAGGTTTTGAGGCGAGCAGATCTCAGAGCGATTGCTCTGCTCTGAAGTGCTCCTCCCACTCAGAGCGAGTCTTGACAGTCCAGTTCAGCCATTGTCTCTACTGATCCCTTTCTATCAGAGTTAAAAAGGTAGGCAATACTGCCACCTGGTGAGATTCGATCGGCATTGCAATTCCAATGTAGGCATATGAGCCAGGGACGGCTAGAGTGATCCGGATGATCGTTTAGAACTTGGATCAAAGGAAAAATATCAAAGGATCCAAAAACTAGTTTACTTGTTATTGGTGCTCAAGCGTTGGCGCGAAACACGAGTTTACTCGTTATTGGCCACCAATGAGTTAAGATAAGATAAGATCGTTATTGTCCCTGAGGAGAAAATGCATTGTTTTAAAATGTTTTATAGCATAAAAATAAGGTGCAACAGGTATGTTTTAAACGTGCATTTATAAAATATATTTATAATATAACAGTTTGCGTGTCCTTGAATGAATGATTATTGCATTTATATAGTGGCTTTTTCTAGACAGACTCAAAGCAATTATTATTATTTTTTATTTCTTTTACAATGTAGGGTGGAAATTTCCTCACCACCGCTGTGTAGCACCCAACCTTGGGCTACGCAGGCTCAATGGCTGCCATACACTGGCACCAGGCACACATCACACTACACACTGACTACCATACACTGGCACCAGGCACACATTACACTACACACTGACTACCATACACTGGCACCAGGCACACATTACACTACACACTGACTACCATACACTGGCACCAGGCACACATCACACTACACACTGACTACCATACACTGGCACCAGGCACACATCACACTACACACTGACTACCATACACTGGCACAAGGCACACATTACACTACACAATGACTACCATACACTGGCACCAGGCACACATTACACTACACACTGACTACCATACACTGGCACCAGGCACACATCACACTACACACTGACTACCATACACTGGCACAAGGCACACATTATACTACACAATGACTACCATACACTGGCACCAGGCACACATTACACTACACAAGGACTACCATACACTGGCACCAGGCACACATCACACTACACAATGACTACCATACACTGGCACCAGGCACACATCACACTACACACTGACTACCATACACTGGCACCAGGCACACATCACACTACACAATGACTACCATACACTGGCACCAGGCACACATCACACTACACAATGACTACCATACACTGGCACCAGGCACACATCACACTACACAATGACTACCATACACTGGTACCAGGCACACATCACACTACACAATGACTACCATACACTGGCACCAGGCACACATCACACTACACAATGACTACCATACACTGGCACCAGGCACACATCACACTACACACTGACTACCATACACTGGCACCAGGCACACATCACACTACACAATGACTACCATACACTGGCACCAGGCACACATCACACTACACAATGACTACCATAACTACATACGACTAAAGATGCACTTCTTCAATCATTATCTGAAATGAAAAATGAATAAATAAATAAATAAATAAATAAATAAATAAATAAATAAATAAATAAATAAATAAATAAATAAATAAATAAATAAATAAATACATAAATACATAAATACATAAATAAATAAATAAATAAATAAATAAATAAATAAATAAATAAATAAATAAATAAATAAATAAATAAATAAATAAATAAATAAATAAATAAATAAATAAATAAATAAATAAATAAATAAATAAATAAATAAATAAATAAATAAAAATAAATAAAACTCTAACCCTAACTAACCTTACTGTCATGCACTTGTCCTAATAAACTAACCTACACTGTAGCACTCAACACTTTGATGAACATTGTTACTCAGCTGATAGAGTTGTGCCCTTCCTGATGACTTGTCGTACAGAACTTGTAAGTCGCTTTGGATAAAAGCATCAGCTAAATGACTAAAATGTAAATGTAAATGCTGTGAGGAGGAGTAATTTTATCTTTTTACTTTTCTTTTTACTTCACTTTTTTAAATGATGACGATTCTGACTTGAGTTATTTTGTATGTTACAAGAGACTTGTAAGTTTAAGTCAAGCACTTTGATAGTTATGTTGTCTGAAACAGTGCAATAAATGATTTTTATTGAAGAAATAAGAATCGCGTGAGAGAATCGTGATCTCAATTCTTAGAGAGAAAAATCGTGATTCACATTTGAGCAAGAATCGTGCCGCAGCCCTAGTGGCTGTACAGTACCTTCTGCTGGGGGGTTAGGAGGAGGGGAGTCGCTGTACCCCATGTGACCTCGTCATCACCTGACCAGATCTCACGTGTGTTATGTGTTATATTTGCAAAAATCACACATTATTACAAAACCCCAGAAAACTCTACTAAGAAAACCGATCATTGAATTGTGTGCGTCGATGAAGAATTGCTAGATATCTCTCTCCCACCCCTAACCATCCAATATATCATATATCGTAATTATATATATATCATATATCAGAATCATAATTATATATATATAATATATCATATATCATGTATCAGAATCATAATTATATATATCATATACCACATATCAGAATCATAATTATATATCTATCATATATCATATATCAGAATCATAATTATAGAACTGGGTGGCTTTGTCAAACCAACATATGACCAGTAGTCGTTATATATATCTTTGATCCTTAATGCCCAAAGCATTATAGAAAGGAGCTAAATATATTAGGACTATATATAATATATAAATATATATATATAGTCTGTTTACCCTCGCCTTCACCACTGGACTATATAGGGACACGACTGCCGCTCAGCCTTCTGTCAACATGAGTCACGAGGCCTGCTGGCTTTGTATCAGACACCCTATCCGTCATCATTACTCTCCTGGCGTTTTGGGAGTCTTGTCGTTTTGCACAACAGTAAACATTTCCCAGAATGGAACAAGAGACCGGCCTTGATTTGTACTTCCGTGGTATATCTCGTTTCTCTCGCCACGCTCTGTGTTTTGGTCTCCCGTTGCCTCTGTCTGGATACTCTTACTGTTTTTACACAATAGTACCTACATAGGACGCATATGCCAATAGCGGTGTTGGATATCGGTCCGATGACCTGGCTGAAGTCGGTGTGGGATGTTTAAATATACGGGAGATCTCTCCAATACTAAAATCTGATACCAAGAAATGTATACATGCTAGAAATCAAATCACATTTTACCACAGAGCATGTTAGGCCTCTCTAACGGAGAACAAGTCATTATATATCTCAATCTTTGTCCAATGACACCAAACTGATGATCTAAGTCTATACTGTCAAGACTTCTGAATCAAAACACTACTTAGCCCACTGCACCTCACTGTATACCTGTGTATATAGCCATAGCTTATGTAGACTTTATTTGAATGATTATTTTAATTATAATTTTTTTATTCTCACCATTGCACATTGTGCTAACGATTGCACGTTGCTGTACAGTTTTACCGTAATTTTCTGACTATAAGACGCGCCTTTCCCCCCCATTTTTCGACCCTGCGGTTTATATAACGGTGCGGCTAATCTATGGCTTTTTACAGCTAACGGCCACTAGGGGACCTCCTAAATGTATGGATTTGACAGGTTACAGTCCACCACCTTTAACTCTCACTCGCTCTTCTCTCACAGGCACACAGCTGCTGCAAGTTAATAAATGGGAGCTTCCTCAAACAGCCATCTCTTTCCCGACAATCCCCTCTGTGCACGAACCCTTACATATGGTAATTAAACATTAAAACACCTGCTCTTTATAGTCCAGTGCGGCTTATATATGTACACATCATTCAATTTAGCTGCTGCGGCTTATATTCAGGTGCGGCTTATAGTGCGAAAATTACGGTATTTATACGTCTTATATTGCAACTGACTGTTGATTGTCACATCCTGGTTGGACATACACAATCTCGTTGCACTGTCTTGTACTGTGTAATGACAATAAAGTGAATCTAATCTAATCTAATCTACTGTTGAGTAAAAGTCATGGATCGGATCAGTACTTGGTATCGGCCGATACTAAAAGTTTAGAACTCTGAAATGGTATCGGCATTGAACATAGTTTTTTCATTTGCTTGATGTCTGATTCAAGCTCAGGTCAAGTTCCTAGGCCTTCATCACATGTTTCCAGGCCTTCGTCACATGTTTCCAGGCTTTAATCATCACATGTTTCCAGGCTTTCATCACATGTTTCCAGGCCTTCGTCACATGTTTCCAGGCTTTCATCACATGTTTCCAGGCTTTCATCACATGTTTCCAGGCTTTCATCACATGTTTCCAGGCTTTCATCACATGTTTCCAGGCTTTCATCACATGTTTCCAGGCTTTAATCATCACATGTTTCCAGGCTTTCATCACATGTTTCCAGGCTTTAATCATCACATGTTTCCAGGCTTTCATCACATGTTTCCAGGCTTTAATCATCACATGTTTCCAGGCTTTCATCACATGTTTCCAGGCTTTAATCATCACATGTTTCCAGGCTTTCATCACATGTTTCCAGGCTTTAATCATCACATGTTTCCAGGCTTTCATCACATGTTTCCAGGCTTTCATCACATGTTTCCAGGCTTTAATCATCACATGTTTCCAGGCTTTCATCACATGTTTCCAGGCTTTCATCACATGTTTCCAAGCCTTGTGATTGTTTATTTCATTCAAGTTTTCAGTCTTGCCCATTCATTAGTAATTATATATATAATTATTATATATATCATTTAGTTTTAGTTTTAGGAGGTGAGGGAGGGGCCCTTCTGAGCACTTTTCCGCCAACAATTCAATTCAGTTCAATTAAATGGAAAACCTTATTTACACAGAGCAGGCGCCGGCTAGCACACTGAGACCAAGCTCTCTTTCACAGATGTGCCTTGTTTAATCAGAGGCAATTAAAAGATAAGGGTGAAATAAAATACATGGATTAATAAAATACAGGACATACTGTATGGACAGGACAGAATGAATCAACAGCGCAGAGCGTTCATCAAACATGATACATCAAATCAATTCTCAATGACGTACTACTATTGTACACCTGACTGTAAAGGGGGTTTCAGGTTGGTTGTAAAGGGACTAAAATAACAATGCCAATTGGTGCGTAAACTCTTAGCCCTTCTCCGATTATTAACACAATTATTAACATGGCAACATACAAAAAATGTTCATGGGCAGAGATGGGGGTTATAATCTAAGAGGGGAATTTAATTTAAAACAACCTATTGTCCGTACAACTCTCAAAAGCAAGTGCATCTCAGGCCCCGTTTAGACAAGCGTTTTGTGAACAGAAACCGCAAAAGTCATCTTGCGGTTTCACTTTTAATTTTACGTTTAGACGAGCGTTTTGGGGTGGAATTCTCCGTGCAGACGACGCTGTAACGACGGAGCCCCACTGTCACACGATTGGCGCATATGTCACATGACGTGCTGTGAAGACCCGCCCTACTCTGCCTCTGATTCGCAGACTGTGGATGGGGAATGTGATTGCACCAAAGCAGAGTCACTCACAGACAGTGGGTCCACTCACGCCGCGGGACAGATTCTTGTGTATTTAACCCTTTCACTGCCACACGACAGCCGGTTGTGTGATAGTAAAGGGTTAACCTTCTGTCGTGTGGCAGTGAAAGGGTTAAAAGTACTGCCAATGTAGCCTTCAGGTGATCTCCGTTGATATAAGTCAGACATACTTGCTTTGTTTACGTCTCGGCTACTGGCGCATACCTGCTACCTGTGACGTAAGCAGTACGCACGACCAGAGCCGTGACAACCCTTTCGTCATCGTTTTAACAGATTTATACGGTTTGATCGTTTAGACGAGATCGCAAAGCTTTTGCGTTTCTAGGAATTCCACCCTGGAAGGTAGTCTCACTTTTTTGCGGTTTCACCCCGTAAAAACGCCGTTTCCGTATGAACGAAAGGCACATCCGCAAAAATATTTTTGCGGATTCACCTGCTAGCGTTTCCGTCTAAACGGGGCCTCAGTTTGTGGGATATCCATTTGGAATGGCCGTGATGTAGCAATAAAAACAAGTAATCCTATTGAAATGTTTAAATGCTAAACAGGAATTCTTGGACACGTATAAGGTAGGAGGAGCTTGAAAATAACGTGAACTAGTAGTATTTTTGTAATTATTTATTTATCTTTTGCTGTAGTGGATATATAGGTATATTATTTTTTTATATTGATAAATACTTTATTACATATTAATATGATATTGTAAGGAAGGGGCAGGACCAGATAAGCTTTGCTTCTTTCTCTGTCCCTTCTCGAACAAAACCATTTGTCTCTTGAGCTGTGTTGATTATTGCTTCCATTTCTGGGAAGATATATTTTATTTTATTTGTATTTTATTTTATTTTAATAATAATAATAATAATAATAATAATAATAATAATAATAATAATAATAATAATAATAATAATAATAATAATAATAATAATAATAATAATAATAATAATAATAATAATAATAATAATAATAATAATAATAATCTTCATTTATATAGCACCTTTCATACACGTAGTGCAGCTCAAAGTGCTTAACAGAGACACGTCTTCTTTAAACAAGCCAAGAAGAAAAAAAAAGAAAAAATACATAGTAACACAGTAAATCAAGAAAAAACAAGAATACCATAAGCTCAAAATAAATGCATGCATGCATGCAACACTCCCAGACGTACCCCACACGAAGGTAAGGAAAAACTCACTAAAACCTAACAATAGGAAAAAATGCTCCACAGGCAATGTGGAGGAGAGAAACCTTAGAAGGGCCAATTCAAGGGGGGATCTCCCTTCTTAGATGTCGGTGATAGTGTTGCATGTTGCATTAAAAAGAGGCGAACAGCTGGTAAGCATGCACCCATGTGTGTAGTGAAACACAGATGAGTGCATGCGATAGCAACTGAACATTTTGAAAATTTTATATAGAGCTGATAGTGATAACAACTGAACATTTTATAAGATTAAAGATAGAACTGATAGCGGCAGGAGTAAGGAGATGACTGAGGGCTCTAGGCAGCAGTGGAGGAGGTGACTGAGGGCTCTAGGCAGCAGTGGAGGAGGTGACTGAGGGCTCTAGGCAGCAGTGGAGGAGGTGACTGAGGGCTCTAGGCAGCAGTGGAGGAGGTGACTGAGGGCTCTAGGCAGCAGTGGAGGAGGTGACTGAGGGCTCTAGGCAGCAGTGGAGGAGGTGACTGAGGGCTCTAGGCAGCAGTGGAGGAGGTGACTGAGGGCTCTAGGCAGCAGTGGAGGAGGTGACTGAGGGCTCTAGGCAGCAGTGGAGGAGGTGACTGAGGGCTCTAGGCAGCAGTGGAGGAGGTGACTGAGGGCTCTAGGCAGCAGTGGAGGAGGTGACTGAGGGCTATAGGCAGCAGTGGAGGAGGTGACTGAGGGCTCTAGGCAGCAGTGGAGGAGGTGACTGAGGGCTCTAGGCAGCAGTGGAGGAGGTGACTGAGGGCTCTAGGCAGCAGTGGAGTAACAGCAGTAACAGCGCAAAAACACACCAGCCGTGCACGCAGGCAGGGGCGTAGCTGGGGGGGGGGAGCTTAGGATGATTCCAAGGGCCGAGCACTGGGGGGGGGGGGGCCCAACATTTTTTTTTTTTTTTTTTTTTACTGGACATCACTCAGGTGTATTATTGATGCTCTCATTGATACTATGTTTGTTTCTGAAGTGTGTGTGTGTGTGTGTGTGTGTGTGTGTGTGTGTGTGTGTGTGTGTGTGTGTGTGTGTGTGTGTGTGTGTGTGTGTGTGTGTGTGTGTGTGTGTGTGTGTGTGTGTGTGTGTGTGTGTGTGTGTGTGTGTGTGTGTGTGTGTGTGTGTGTGTGTGTGTGTGTGTGTGTGTGTGTGTGTGTGTGTGTGTGTGTGTGTGTGTGTGTGTGTGTGTGTGTGTGTGTGTGTGAGATATATATAGAGAGAGGGGGGGCTTTGGTAGACTATTGCATTGGTCCATTCATTGAAGATGAACGCAATGCGACATCCTTTACTAGGCTCACCCACCAACAGTGCAGGTGCTGAACTGCTGATCCGAATGTATAGGTAAAAACCATATTATGCGTTTTCATCAATAAAAAATGGCAAAAAAAAATCCCCTCGCGCGTTTACGTGCGCTCGCATTCACTGGGGGCCTACAAATACATTCTTTCATGGGGCCCAGAATCTGGAGCTACACCCCTGCACGCAGGCACTCGCGGGTTCCCGTGCGAGAACAGTGCACGTGGCCTGGCACACCGAGTCCGACTTCAGAGCGGGCGGAAGTGCAGCACGGAGGAAGAGGCACATTTCCATTGGAACAGCTGTAAATGCCTAGTCTATATGCGAAGTCAGTCCCCGTTTGAAGATTTTTTTAAGATTTCCAGTTCCAGTGATCTATTGTCCATTTTGCATGTGTAACGGAGGCACCGCGTGTCTATCCACAGTCACGATGGACAGTGTTGTGAAGCGGCTGTGGACGTTAAGTGGTACTGCAAGTAAACTCACTCCCCAGAGGCGTCCAGACCCATTACCAAGAAGTGAATTCACCTCTTGGTACAGTGGTCTGTGATGCCGCCCCGCGGGCGCGCGAGACCGGGGGGGTTCAACTCCCACTCAGGGCGATCCCTTAACACAGGAGTCGAATCGAAAACACAACGCAGAGCGAAACGACACCGGTTACACACGTATAACCAGTTGTTATATAATTAATTAGAATGTTAGAATTCATTTTAGAATGATGATCAGTGACTGTACTCCTGAAAAAGTATAGTAGTAATATGGTTTATTTGTATTGGGAAAGATACAGACACATTAGCTGGTTGAACAACATCTATGTGTGGTAATATGGCAGATATTGAGTGTATTTCTCTGAAAATGCGCGTGGCGCACGCCTCTGAATCCAACCAAAGCGGGAAAACGATCACTTCTAGCCTGCGGCCGGTGGGCACAGCTACGTCCGTTAACCGCACGTCTGGTGCGTCTGGGCTGTAAGGAGATGGCAGGAGTGGAGGAGATGACAGTTTATGTCGTATTACCACTACATCAGTACTGCCGTACAATGGCAAACTATAGTCAATTAAGTTACCGCTTCTTGCCTTTAGGGAATTGAGCTATACACAGGAGTCCCCAACGGACAAGGAACATGGAGTATAAAATGGTGGAGAATTCATCAACAAAGCGTAACAAAGACTTACCGTACATCAAACGAGAGCCTCAGAGATGCAGCTTCGATGACCCAGCGCTGGTGTGGCGTCTGATTGGTTGTGCTCCTCAGGCGCTGTGAGGACGGGTGGTCCCAGGAGCTCTGGAAGCTGCACGGTCAGCGTTATTCACAGGCCCGTTCTACTGTACTGTTCTACTGTACACCCCAGTACTTATTGCAGCACGGTTAGATTAAAAAATAAAGTTCACCTTTATGAAAAGGAAAATGAAAGAAAACTAATAATAATTTAAAATAGATGAATAATGATTTACATAAGTAGAGACAAAGAGTATAAGTATACTGTATATGTATATGTAGGTTAACCCTTTCACTACCACACTACAGAAGGTTAACCCTTTCACTACCACACTACAGAAGGTTAACACTTTCACTACCACACTACAGAAGGTTAACCCTTTCACTACAGAAGGTTAACCTTTCACTACCACACTACAGACGGTTAACCCTTTCACTA
This sequence comes from Notolepis coatsorum, assembly GCF_963971535.1. NCBI lineage: Eukaryota > Metazoa > Chordata > Actinopteri > Aulopiformes > Paralepididae > Notolepis > Notolepis coatsorum. The sequence continues at coordinate 148,710,640 of NC_140173.1, read as the reverse complement.
CCACACTACAGACGGTTAACCCTTTCACTACCACACTACAGAAGGTTAACCCTTTCACTACTACACTATAGACGGTTAACCTTTCACGACCACACTACAGAAGGTTAACCCTTTCACTACCACACTACAGAAGGTTAACACTTTCACTACCACACTACAGAAGGTTAACCCTTTCACTACAGAAGGTTAACCTTTCACTACCACACTACAGACGGTTAACCCTTTCACTACCACACTACAGAAGGTTAACCCTTTCACTACCACACTACAGACGGTTAACCTTTCTGTAGTGTGGTAGTGAAAGGGTTAAGGCAGTGCTTCTCAAACCTTTTCTGTCAGGCCCCCCTTTGGCGGACCAAAATATTAGTCATGAAATGGGCCATGTTTAAATTTATTGAAATAACACCAATATCGTGACCTTTCAAATTGGCCCTATATTTTGTTTTCAGAGCTGTCATGGATGAAAAGCCAGCTTCACACAGATACTGTATGTGGTGCTGAATGGTATCAACACCTTAACTGCTGCATCATGAGATACTTGGTGGGCCATGAGATGAGATACTTGGTACTCAGCACCACACTCTGAAACTAGCTCTCTAGGTGGTATCAGATGAGATTTCAAAGAGTTCTTCCAATATTTATTTATTTTTTTCAGATAATGGTTGAAGAAGTGTGTCTTTAGTCGACGGCGAATGATTGGACAGGTTGCGGTTGTCCTGACAGAGTACAGCTCCCTGTCACACAGTCTCATTCTGTCACTACAGGAGAAGCCACAGAGCACCTGCAGAGCACCTGGCAGGTTTCTTTTTTAAGCCTTATTTACCCAGAGTAGATGGTCTACTTGCTGCTGAGCACGTACGCCTCTCTTCAGGAGCACATCCTGCACCTCAGAGCTGCCCAGCCAGGTTCAACCAACTCGGGGGGGGGGGGGGGGGGTTAGGTGCCTTGCTAGAAGGTGTTGCTGCCAGTCCGGGGGGATTGAACTGGCGACCTGAGTGTCACCGGCCTGCCTTTCTCACCCTCAGGCCCGCCGCTGCAGCTCAGCCTGAAACTCTAGCTGGAATCAAACCCTGACTCGTTAGCCTATTTTGTATTTGTCGCAGAGAAGATGTCGGATCGCAAAGGTGTTCTTATGTACCCCAGTTGCTATTGCATGTACTTATTTGTGTTTCATGACACATATATATGTGCATACTTACCAACTGGTTCGCCTGTTTTATAGCAACACTACTATCAAGGACATCTAAGAAGGGAGATCCCCCCTTGAACGGCCCTTCTAAGGTTGCTCCTTTCCAAATAGCTTGTGGTGCTTTTTTCCTATTGCTAGGTTTTTAGTGAGTCTTTCCTTACCTTCGCGTGGGGTATGTCTGGGAGTGTTGCATTCATTTTATTTATTTATTTTACATTTTATTTTGGATTTCCTGCTGTTTTTGTCTTTGTTCTGGATTTATTGTGATGTTCAAGTTTCAAGTTTCTTTATTAGTTGTCATACAGAAATACAGAATACTTTTGCATGAAATGCTTCTTTCTGTTTTGCTCCTGAGAATGTGCTAGATTAAATAAAAAGATAGTATAACATAAGTATAATATTAGTATAAAATAGAAAGTCAAGTACGTAAACAAGTGTAAACAAAACAAAAATGTTCAATATACATATATACAGTATACAGTATATACAATGCAGATACAGTACAGTGTAGAAATGGTGAGGTATAGCTTAGCTTGTGGTGCCACCTTGTGGTGGTGAGGTGCAATGAGGTGCAATGAGGTACGAGATTGATGTGCAAATCTCCTTACCAATAAATATAAAGTGTGTTAGTGTCTAAAGTGGGTAAAGTGGGTGCTACAGTGTGTTGTTTATTTAAAGTGAGTGTGGATGTGTGTGCTGTGGGTGTATTTGATCGTTTGTTATTGTTCATTGAGAATCCTGATGGCCTGGGGATGAAAGCTCCTTCTGAGTCTCTCTGTGCCGGCCATGAGACTCCGGTATCGCTTGCCTGACCGCAGCAGTTCAAAGAGGCAGTTGTTTGGGTGGCTGGGGTCTTTGATTATTCTCTTAGCCTTACCCATGCAGTGCTTGTTGTAAATGTCTTGGAGAGTGGGAAGCCCACCTCCAATTGTGCGTCCGGCTGAACGGGTCACTCTCTGTAGTCTGCTACGGTCTTGTGCAGTGCTATTCCCAAACCAGGAGGTGATATTGCCAGTCAGGATGCTCTCTATTGTGCATGAGTAGAAGTTCTTGAGGATCTTCTGACTCACTTGGAACTTCCTTAGGCGCCTAAGGAAGTAGAGGCGTTGTCGTGCCTTCTTGATAACACTGTCAATGTGTGTGGTCCATGTCAAGTCCTCGGATATGTGGACTCCGAGGTACTTAAAACTGTTCACTCTCTCAACCGGTGCCCCGTCGATGCTGAGGGGGCTGTAGTCCCTGACCCCCGATCTCCTAAAGTCCACAATCATCTCTTTTGTTTCGCTGAAGTTCAGGGAGAGGCTGTTCTCTTGACACCATCCCGCTAGAACAGGGCTATTCAACTAAATTGTTCAGGGGGCCACATTGTCAGAAACCCAAGGGGCCAGGGGCCGGACTGCCACGGCGCCTCCCCGTGCTATGAATATATGTACACTTTCACAACTTTTATTTAAAGGGGAACTATTTTACTATTTCTTTCACTATTTGGGCACTTTTACACAATTCCTGTGGGTTTATGGAACACCTCTGTAATTTTTTTTTTTTTAATTCATTGTTTTGTATTTCTAATCAAGTACTCAAAAACAGCATTTTTCTACCTCAAGATCTTAAGCCGTTTTGAGCCTGGGCTCCAACCACAGTGGGAACTATCTGGAAACTCAGCTGATTATCATGCAGCGGTGTCTCTCTGACATCACAAATCAGCACATTTTCAGATGACTCAGTTCAGTGAGGGTGAATATTGTAAGAGGAGAATTGGAAGAATGCGCCAATATGAGAATTAGAGACATAGGTCATATTAATATAAGTCCACATAGCTAGGAAACAATGCTAAACACTGAAAAAGGCCATTTATAAGATAGTTCCCCTTTAACTACATTGTAAAAGTAGTATACTCTTAAAAAAAAAGTGCTTCATTTATGTGCCACATCTGCAACATCTCCTGCAAAAAGTGCTTCATTTATGACTGTGCAACAACTGCAACATCTCCTCTTCAACATTTCAATATAAAAATAAAATAAAAAACAAACAAGTGCATGATGTGCATCTGAACATTCTAACATCAACACTTGAACAAAACACATTTATAGTGCAGCTGAGCTTATGAAAAAGTGCTTCATGTCTGTGCAACAACAGCAAATCACAGCATCTTATTAGCACTTATTGTCGACTCTTAACTCTCAAACATCAGGGGGGCAGACAGGCCTAGCCTACATACACACATCTAATGAGAGCGATTGCACTTCTTTGACTGGGCAATGGCAGAGAAAGAGGGTTCATAGGAAGTGAGGGCTACCCGCAAACAGTGATGCAAATGCTCATTTGTCAAGGAGGCATGGTTGCTTGTTTTAATGGCATTCATGTGAGAGAAACTGGATTCACATGTGTATGTTGAGCCAAACATTGTTAGCACAGATATTGCCAGCGTTTTTATTTTGGGGAATGTCTTGACATGAATACACTTTATCCAAAATGTTGTGGTGGATTCATTCTCAAGTGCCTGCTTCAGAGCAGATGATGCTTGCATGTCAATTATTTCAAGTTGCAGGAGACCTTCATCAATGTGAAGTGATGCAAGGAACTCTTGTCCTTTTGTGGAAATAGCAGCTACATTGGCAAATGGGTTGCTCACAAAATGCATCAATTCTCTGGACATGTCAAATTCATCAAATCGACTTGCAAAGTTTCCCCTCAATTTATCAATGAAATCTGTCATTAATTGAGTGACTTTTGGCTCAATTGTGCGTGTTAACGTTGACATGAAAAAAAAAATAATTATTATTATCATGTAATCTTTGGCGGGCCGGTCAGAATCATCCCGCGGGCAAGAACCTTTACCTCTTCCAGGTAGGCCCTCTCGTCGTTTGCAGAGATCAGGCCTACCACTACTGTGTCATCAGCAAATTTGATGATTGTGTTTCTTCTTGACTTTAAAGAAGACTGGCCCATGGGGACATTAACGTGTGTTGTCGGGCCTTACAAATACATTTGATTTGATTCAGCGACAGAATGTGATACTATATGGCATGACGTGCACTAATCACTCGCAATGCAGAAGACTAGTGTCTTCCGACTAAAAGAGAACCTGGTGGAACTGGAAGGGATATGGTGTAATAATCTAAAACTGCAGGAGGGGGCAGAGCAGAGGCACGCTCACCTATCATGTAGTATCTCAGTGGATCAGACTCGCAAACTATTTTGGAACAGATTAGGCGTAAATGGTGAATGGCTGATTTTTTATATAGCGCTTTTATCCAAAGTGCTTTACAATTTGTTCCTCACATTTTACCCATTCACTCACACATTCGCACACCGACGGCGGAGGCGACCATGCAAGGTGCCACAACCTGCTCATCGGGAGCAATTAAGGGGTTAAGTGTCTTGCTCAAGGACACATCGACAGGGGTGTGTAGTTAGAAGATGCAGAGTGTAGGGGTCTTGAGGGTGTGTAGTTAGAAGATGCAGAGCGTAGGGATCTTGAGGGTGTGTAGTTAGAAGATGCAGAGCGTAGGGATCTTGAGGGTGTGTAGTTAGAAGATGCAGAGCGTAGGGGTCTTGAGGGTGTGTAGTTAGAAGATGCAGAGCGTAGGGGTCTTGAGGGTGTGTAGTTAGAAGATGCAGAGCGTAGGGGTCTTGAGGGTGTGTAGTTAGAAGATGCAGAGCGTAGGGGTCTCAAGGGTGTGTAGTTAGAAGATGCAGAGCGTAGGGGTCTTGAGGGTGTGTAGTTAGAAGATGCAGAGTGTAGGGGTCTCAAGGGTGTGTAGTTAGAAGATGCAGAGCGTAGGGGTCTTGAGGGTGTGTAGTTAGAAGATGCAGAGCGTAGGGGTCTCAAGGGTGTGTAGTTAGAAGATGCAGAGCGTAGGGGTCTTGAGGGTGTGTGGTTAGAAGATGCAGAGCGTAGGGGTCTCAAGGGTGTGTAGTTAGAAGATGCAGAGTGTAGGGATCTTGAGAGTGTGTAGTTAGAAGATGCAGAGCGTAGGGGTCTCAAGGGTGTGTAGTTAGAAGATGCAGAGTGTAGGGGTCTTGAGGGTGTGTAGTTAGAAGATGCAGAGTGTAGGGGTCTTGAGGGTGTGTAGTTAGAAGATGCAGAGCGTAGGGGTCTTGAGGGTGTGTAGTTAGAAGATGCAGAG
>NC_140173.1:148622821-148702821 GCF_963971535.1 Notolepis coatsorum | reverse complement strand
CAGGCGTGTGTTGTAGATGTCCTGGAGGGAGGGGACTGGGGAGGGGAGGCGGGCACCAACGATCCTCTCAGCTGTTCTGACCGAGTGCTGCAGGGTCTTGCGGCAGGATGCCGTGCAGCCGCCGTGCCACGCGGTTATGCAGCTGGTCAGGAGGCTCTCGATGGTGCCCACGGTAGAAGGAGCACAGGATGGGCACTGAGGCGCTACTAGATAGATAGATAGATAGATAGATAGATAGATAGATAGATAGATAGATAGATAGATAGATAGATAGATAGATAGATAGATAGATAGATACCAGGCTCGACATGGTTCAAAACAAACAAATTCAATTGCCCACACAAGCACAATTTCAATCAATAAAATATATTTATTGAATAGAAGCACAACAGTCCGATGGGCAATTAGAGTAGTCGGATAACAGTCCAGGGTCAAAACACGTATCAGGCTCTCGTAAAAAAAAAAAGGGGGGAATGTTCAATACTCAGGGTTTGTCTTCCGGTGCAGGGTCAGTTTCACAGGGGGAGTATCTCAGCCAGTCCAGGGTCCAGTACCACGAACACCTTCTCGCTTTCTCCTCTCCTTTCAACTACCTCTCACCTCACAAACTCTGTATCTCGCTCTCTCTCTGCTCCTTCCTCACCTCCACTCAATCTCTCTCTGTCTCTCCTCAGGCTTTAAACTATGTATGTCTGGTGTGTGTGTGTGTGTGTGTGTGGGATGTGGGTGATCACGTGGTGCACAGGTGTGTTCTATCAGTCCTAATCAGCTCCCTAATTGCTTCTCCTCTGCCCGTGGCAGTAGTATCTCCCATCCTCCACGTAGCCACGGGACGGGGGGTGATATCTGCCACAATATATATTGTATTATGTTGTATTTGTATTGTTATATGTGTCGTACTGCTTGCAGTACTTTTGTATTTTGTATTGTGCAGAACGTTGGTCAACCTCAGTTGTTTTTAAATGTGCTATAATGAATAAATCTTCCCCTGACCTTGAAATGGGGGAGACAGCGGCTCAGGAGGTAGAGCGGTCATCTGGTAATAATCGGAAGGTTCCCGGTTCGATTCCCAGGCAGCGTGTCCATGTGTCCTTGAGCAAGACACTTAACCCCTAACTGTTGGTGTGTGTGAATGTGTGAGTGAATGAGTGCATGTGAGGCATAGGTTGTAAAGCACTTTGGATAAAAGCTGTTATATAAATGCAGTCCATTTAACTGCACCCTGAGAGGGAGGTTTGCCCTGAGAGGGGGGTCAAAGTGGGTATCAAACAGGAAGGAACTGTTTTATTGCACTGTACTATTGCACTAATCTGCTGCTCTTTTATTACTGTCTATTTTAAAATTGGCTATATTATGTGACATAATATATGTCACTATTATTATTATTATTATTATTATTATTATTATTATTATTATTATTATTATTATTATTATTATTATTATTATTATTATTATTATTATTATTATTATTATTATTATTATTATTATTATTATTATGTACATTGTCTATTTTTGTCTATTTATGTATACAGTATTTCTGCACATTTGCTCTTTTTCTTTACTGCTGTGAAGCACTGTATGAAAGGTGCAATTAACGTTTATTATTATTATTATAATTATTATTACCAGTGGTGGAAAGTAATTAAGTATTTTTACTCAAGTACTGTACTTAAGTAAATTTTTTAGCTAGTATTTTCATTTTAGGGAACTTCATACTTTTACTCCACTACATTTCAAGGGAAATATTGTACTTTTTTACTCCACTACATTTATCTCTGAACCCATCAGTTACATCGGTTTTACTTTAGACACTTAAATACATTCAATAGCAAATACTTCTCTACTTTTACTTAAGTAGAATTTGAATGGAGGACTTTTACGTTTACCAGAGCACTCATTTATCTGGGTATTTCTACTTTTACTTAAAGTAAAGGAACTGTGTACTTCTTCCACCACTGATTATTACCTTGAAGGATGAAAAGCCTGACCATCGCTGCACACCTCCCCCCCCCCCCCCCCCCCCCCCCCCCCCCTGCAGGTGTCCAAAGCCGCGGCGGACCTGATGGCGTACTGCGACGCCCACATACGCGAGGACCCCCTCATCGTGCCCGTGGCCGCCTCCGAGAACCCCTTCAGGGAGAAGAGGTTCTTCTGCTCCATCCTCTGATGAGACGCGCGCGGCGTTGGGTCTCGGTGTCGGCCTCGCTTCTTCTTCTTCTCCGTCTTCACCGCACCTGATGCTATACTGGCGGCCAACGGGCGTTGAGTTGAGAGTGTGTTGCCGGGCGGACTCTCTCTCCGCGTGTGTCGTCGGGTCAGCTCTGTGTTCCCGGTGGCTGAAGGTTTGGGGGGGAGGGGGGGGGGAGGGGGGGGGAGTCAGCTATCCAAAACTGCCGCCCCAGTGAGCGCTAACCGTGTCCTGTTATGAATAGGTTTGTTATTGCTTCGTTATTAGAGAACCGCCTTGCTCAGTGCTTAATGAGATGACAGATGTTTTACTTTTTCTATATATATATATTAATTTATTTTATCGTGCTAGATTTTTACATGCCTCAGGAAACAGAAATTTGCCCATTATTATTATTATTTTTTCCTTTTTATGTTTATCCATACTTTTTTTTTTTTATAAAAACCAAAACAATGTTAATATTTAATTGTCACAAATGTATTTTCACTTTTATTTTATTTTATTTTTATTTTATTTTTATTTTTTTATCTTTACTCATTTAATTGTGATTGTATCTGATTCTTACAACAGAGATATCACAAGTCCTCATCTTCAACTTAATTAAAGTCTGCCCGGCAACGGATTTGATTGACGGCAAATTTGTCAATAATTAAGCCACACGTTATAGTACTGCAAACACAAAGCGATTCAGATTACGGAGGCAGCGTTTACTTCTAAATCATCTCCGCGTAATGAAAACACAACACATCGTAACCAAGGAGACGCATGCCGTGTGATCTAGCTCCAGTACATCCATCTACTTTACTTACTGAAACACATGCACAGAACTACAGTTTCAACAGCAGGTTGTCTTTGAATCAAATCAAATCAAATCAAATTTATTTGTAAGGCCCGACAACACACGTTAATGTCCCCATGGGCCGGACACGTCTTCTTTTAACAAGTCAAGAAGAAACATCACAATAAATCAAGAACAAAACAAAAACACCATAAAGTCCAAACATTTTTAAATAAATAAAATAAATGCAACACTCCCAGACATACTCCACGCGAAGGTAAGGAAAAACTCACTAAAACCTAGCAATAGGAAAAAATGCACCACAGGCAATGTGGAGGAGAGAAACCTTAGAAGGGCCGTTCAAGGGGGGATCTCTCTTCTTAGATGTCGGTGATAATAGTGTTGCAGTAAAACAGGCGAGACAGTTGGTAAGCAATGCACACATAATGTGTAATGAAACACAGATAAGTGCATGCGATAGCAACTGAACATTTTACAAGATTGAAAATAGAGCTGATGGCGGATCTATTTGAGGCATGGGGGGGGGCGGCGCAGAGAGGGTCACGTCCTTTGCCGTTATCAACAGTGCAAACGACATTCTAGTCAATGACAAGAATCTGAATCAAAACGAATGCATTGCGAGGCATCAGACCGCTGGCAGGAACCTGCAGCCTCAGTGTGACGGTCACGACAGATCTGCATAGCATCCACAACAACAAGAAAACCATGTACGCATAATATAATACACAATACAGTCAGAAAAAAAAGTCCCAAAACGAATTAGAATGTCTGTCCTCCTATATAATGCAGCTGCAATACATAAATAGTGCAGGTCCTCTGGGATTTCAGGAGGGGTTTACGATTCCCGCTGACGTATTCGACTTGTGTACTTTTTAAAGCTGCAGTATGTAACTTTACAGGACATCGCCCGCCAACTGTAGAAGACAATTGTTTGAGCTGCTGTCTCCGACGCCATTGCTAGCCACTACAACAAGTACCGCTTGTGTGAGGTACCACCATTAATAAGGATCATTCGCCGCGGCCACCAACGCTAAGCTATGTAATGGGTGTAGAACTACCGTTGTGCGTGGTAGAACTACTGTTGTGCGTGGTAGAACTACTGTTGTACGTGTGTAGAACTACTGTTGTGCGTGGTAAAACTACTGCTGTGCGTGGTAGAACTACCGTTGTGCGTGGTAGAACTACTGTTGTACGTGTGTAGAACTACCGTTGTGCGTGGTAAAACTACTGCTGTGCGTGGTAGAACTACCGTTGTGCGTGTGTAGAACTACCGTTGTGCGTGGTAGAACTACCGTTGTACGTGGTAGAACTACCGTTGTACGTGGTAGAACTACTGTTGTACGTGTGGTAGAACTACCGTTGTACGTGTGTAGAACTACCGTTGTACGTGGTAGAACTACTGTTGTACGTGTGGTAGAACTACTGTTGTGCGTGGTAGAACTACTGTTGTGCGTGGTAGAACTACTGTTGTACGTGTGTAGAACTACCGTTGTGCGTGGTAGAACTACTGTTGTACGTGGTAGAACTACTGTTGTACGTGTGTAGAACTACTGTTGTACGTGGTAGAACTACCGTTGTGCGTGGTAGAACTACTGTTGTACGTGTGTAGAACTACCGTTGTACGTGGTAGAACTACCGCTGTGCGTGGTAGAACTACTGTTGTACGTGTGTAGAACTACTGTTGTACGTGGTAGAACTACCGTTGTGCGTGGTAGAACTACTGTTGTGCGTGGTAGAACTACCGTTGTGCGTGGTAGAACTACTGTTGTGCGTGGTAGAACTACTGTTGTGCGTGGTAGAACTACCGTTGTGCGTGGTAGAACTACCGTTGTGCGTGGTAGAACTACTGTTGTGCGTGGTAGAACTACCGTTGTGCGTGGTCGAACTACCGTTGTGCGTGGTAGAACTACTGTTGTGCGTGGTAGAACTACTGTTGTACGTGTGTAGAACTACCGTTGTGCGTGGTATAACTACCGTTGTACGTGTGTAGAACTACCGTTGTACGTGGTAGAACTACTGTTGTGCGTGGTAGAACTACTGTTGTACGTGTGTAGAACTACCGTTGTACGTGGTAGAACTACTGTTGTGCGTGGTAGAACTACCGTTGTACGTGTGTAGAACTACCGTTGTGCGTGGTAGAACTACTGTTGTACGTGTGTAGAACTACCGTTGTACGTGTGTAGAACTACCGTTGTACGTGGTAGAACTACCGTTGTGCGTGGTAGAACTACTGTTGTACGTGGTAGAACTATTGTTGTACGTGGTAGAACTACCGTTGTGCGTGGTAGAACTACTGTTGTACGTGGTAGAACTATTGTTGTACGTGTGTAGAACTACCGTTGTGCGTGGTAGAACTACCGTTGTACGTGGTAGAACTACTGTTGTACGTGTGTAGAACTACTGTTGTACGTGGTAGAACTACTGTTGTACTGTACGTGGTACGAGGGCACACTGGACTCACGGATGCAAGAAGTCAATGCAGTAGCCTACATTATATTCAGCAGACAATACATATCCAGGGTATTGAATATCTATATTTCACGATAAGCACAATTTTAATGCCGGCGTGTCTATATTATGGGTTCTAAGCAGTCGAGCTTAGTGTTACATTGTGCCGCGGTGATAAGCTCCGCCCCCTCGTGGGTATCTCTCTCCGGGTTTGAGAGACAGAACGGTGTTGTGCGAGACAGGGTTGAGAGAGTGCTAACAGAACAGTGTTCTAAGAGACAAGGGTTGAGAGAGTGCTAACAGAACGGTGTTCTAAGAGACAGGGTTGAGAGAGTGCTAACAGAACAGTGTTCTAAGAGACAGGGGTTGAGAGAGTGCTAACAGAACAGTGTTCTAAGAGACAGGGTTGAGAGAGCTAACAGAACGGTGTTCTAAGAGACAGGGGTTGAGAGAGTGCTAACAGAACAGTGTTCTAAGAGACAGGGTTGAGAGAGCTAACAGAACAGTGTTCCAAAGGACAGGGTTGAGAGAGTGCTAACAGAACAGTGTTCTAAGAGACAGGGGTTGAGAGAGTGCTAACAGAACAGTGTTCTAAGAGACAGGGGTTGAGAGAGTGCTAACAGAACAGTGTTCTAAGAGACAGGGTTGAGAGAGTGCTAACAGAACAGTGTTCTAAGAGACAGGGTTGAGAGAGTGCTAACAGAACAGTGTTCTAAGAGACAGGGTTGAGAGAGTGCTAACAGAACGGTGTTCTAAGAGACAGGGTTGAGAGAGTGCTAACAGAACAGTGTTCTAAGAGACAGGGTTGAGAGAGTGCTAACAGAACAGTGTTCTAAGAGACGGGGGTTGAGAGAGTGCTAACAGAACAGTGTTCTAAGAGACAGGGGTTGAGAGAGTGCTAACAGAACAGTGTTCTAAGAGACGGGGGTTGAGAGAGTGCTAACAGAACAGTGTTCTAAGAGACAGGGTTGAGAGAGTGCTAACAGAACAGTGTTCTAAGAGACGGGGGTTGAGAGAGTGCTAACAGAACAGTGTTCTAAGACACAATTTTTTTTATTTTTATTTTTTTTCACACCATTTCAGCAAAACAGTAAAAAAAAGGTGCTGAGTAGAGGCAAGAGACCCAGATGGGCCTATACAGGGCCTCAACTCATTAAATCATCGGATACAAATAAAAAACACAAAAACAAAAGTAAAGGGAAATAATAAAAAAAAATCATAATAATAAGATAATAATAACAATAATAATCAAAGTAATAATAATAATAATAATAATAATAATAATAATAATAATAATAATAATAATAATAATAATAATAATAATAATAATAATAATAATAATAATAATAATAATAATAATTAATAATAATAATAATAATAATAATAATAATAATAATAATAATAATAATAATAACATAAACAACGACGTTAATAATTAGTCTAAACAAATTAACATGAAACTGTAAAACAAAGTGACATTAAGGGTTTTATGAGATTGAAGCTATTCATTTAACAACGTATATTTAAGCTTGGATTTGAGTGATGAAATAGATGAGCAATTTTCTTATTATGGCATCGTCTAGCATCGTTCATCAATCCCTCTGAACTAGCGCGACAACATCGACGACTCAAATCCTTACGTACTGCAGCTTTAACGTATCGTCCTCAATACCGGTTACTCCTCAAGCCTCACCGTGAAATTATTTTCAAAGCGCAACGGTTACATCTTCATTTTCTACTTTATTTTTCTTTAAATTTGGTTTTACTCCGTTGGTTTTCTGGGCATGTTTCCTGAGTCTGAGATTCTTTTTTCGACTGTCCTAGAATGAGTGGCAAGGCCTTGGATCATAAAGCCAAACGTTTCCCATCCGCTCTTCTCGCCCCCCCTCCCCCCCCCCCCCTCTCTTTCCAGGGGTGCCGTCAGTCTTTTAGAGTATATACAGTATGTTTCAGTGCCAATATGTGCGAGAGCGCTGTATTCTTTTACACAGCCTTCTATCGTTTGTTTTTTTCCAAAAAAGAATGAAGAGGGGGGGAAAAAAAATAAAGCACACTGTCAGACGTTTCCTTTACATGGGTAGTTTAAATAGCATTTGCAAATTTTTACAACAAAGAATTGTCATGATTATTATGATTATTATGATTAATATTGTTACTATGAGTAGTATTATTGACTATCTGTTGCACAGCACTGGACGCGCGACATGACGCGCGGTGCTACTTTAAGCTTGTATGATACTTAGGTAAAAAGAAAAAAAGAAAAAAAAAAGTTTATAAAATCATGCAGGTATTGATACTGTCGTGAGTATTTTTTAAGAACAGCGATAAGGGTCGGTTTACATGTTATGATCCCTTCCTATGGTTCAGGACAGGTCTTCTGCATCATCGACATTTTGATTTCTGTAAAAAAAAGAAAAAGAGAAAAAAAAGACTTACGTATAGAAATATTCCTCCTTGTACTTGAATAGCCATTTCATTTGGTATCATCACTCCTCATCCTCTCCTCGAGACTAAGATATTGGATTCTATTCAACTCTGACCCCCCCTGACCCCGCCCCTCCCCTCCCCCCGCCCCTCCCCCCGCCCCTCCCCCGAGACCAGCCACGGGAGATTCTCTCCGACCTCGTCTTTCCGAGATGGTGCCAAACCTTGACACGTGAAATCCAGAGTTCGTGGCTATAGAGTTGAATTATTGCATGGGTTTTTATTTCTATATCTATATCGAGAGAGAACTGAAGAACTATTATGATATGAAATGATTGCCTCTTTCTAGACTCATGTCAGGGGCGCGCTACGCGCCGCACAGAATTATCATGATGGGGGGGGGAGGAGGTCAGGATATGTAGACCTGTGGAACTGTACTAATGAATGAAATTAAGTCTTTGGAGAAAGAAATAAAAAGATGCATTTAAAATAGTAGGCTTTGTTAACCCTTTGATGGATCAAATGAATTAAAGGAATCGGCAACCCACGCGTGCTCTCTGTGTCTTGTTGTGTCTAGAAGAGAGTGCACTTCTGTCTGTCTCTGTCTGTCTCTCTCTGTCTCTGTCTGTCTCTTTTCCTCTCTGTCTCTTTCTCTGTCTCTCTCTCTTTCTCTGTCTCTGTCTGTCTGTCTCTGTCTGTCTCTGTCTCTTTTCCTCTCTGTCTCTTTCTCTGTCTCTCTCTCTTTCTCTGTCTGTCTGTCTCTCTCTGACACTCTGTCTCTTTCTCTGTCTGTCTCTCTCTGTCTCTGTCTCTGTCTGTCTCTGTCTCTTTTCCTCTCTGTCTCTCTCTCTTTCTCTGTCTGTCTGTCTCTGTCTGTCTCTGTCTCTTTTCCTCTCTGTCTGTCTGTCTCTGTCTGTCTCTTTTCCTCTCTGTCTCTTTCTCTGTATCTCTCTCTGTCTGTCTCTCTCTGTCTCTTTCTCTGTCTGTCTCTTTTCCTCTCTGTCTCTTTCTCTGTCTCTCTCTCTGTCTGTCTCTCTCTGTCTCTTTCTCTGTCTGTCTCTTTTGCGCTCTGTCTCTTTCTGTCTCTCTCCATCTCGCTGTGTCTCTCTGTTTCTCGCTCTCCTGTCTCTGTCTCTTTTCCTCTCTATCTCTGTCTGTCTCTGTCTCTTTTGCTCTCTCTCCATCTCTCTCTTTGTCTCTTTCTCTGTGTCTCTGTCTGTCTCTCTCTCTATCTCTCTCTCTGTCTGTCTCTCTGTCTTTATCGCTCTCTCTCTCTCCATTTCTGTCTCTATCTCTCTCCATCTCTCTCTGTATCTCGCTCTCCATCTCTCTATATCTCGCTCCGTCTCTCGCTCTCTCCATCTCTCTCTCTCTCTCGCTCTGTCTCTCTATCTATCTCTGTATCTCTCTCTCTCTCTCTCTCTCTCTCTCTCTATTTGGTGTTCTCCTGTGTGGTGGAGACCTCTTGTGGTTAAATTGAAAATTAAGTCATCTAATTGGATCATGCTTGTGAGGCGGGGTCAGAGTTCAATCAATTTGGGAAGTTCTTTATTTAAATATTGAATTACTTAATAATTATAATTGGGTACCCCAGATGAAGAACCATACAAGCCTGTTTTAGGTTTTCAAAGGAACAATGTTTTCAAAGTTTATTATCTAAAGATAAGCATGTTAGAGTGTTGTGTTCACTTAGTTAAAGACAGTAGAGGTTGAGTACTTTATTATCTAGAGATGGTAAGTTAGAGTGTTGTGTTCACTCATAGTTAAAGACAGTAGAGGTTGAGTACTTTATTATCTAGAGATGGTAAGTTAGAGTGTTGTGTTCACTTAGTTAAAGACAGTAGAGGTTGAGTACTTTATTATCTAGAGATGGTAAGTTAGCGTGTGTGTTCACTCATAGTTAAAGACAGTAGAGGTTGAGTACTTTATTATCTAGAGATGGTAAGTTAGAGTGTTGTGTTCACTCATAGTTAAAGACAGTAGAGGTTGAGTACTTTATTATCTAGAGATGGTAAGTTAGAGTGTTGTGTTCACTCATAGTTAAAGACAGTAGAGGTTGAGTACTTTATTATCTAGAGATGGTAAGTTAGCGTGTGTGTTCACTCATAGTTAAAGACAGTAGAGGTTGAGTACTTTATTATCTAGAGATGGTAAGTTAGAGTGTTGTGTTCACTCATAGTTAAAGACAGTAGAGGTTGAGTACTTTATTATCTAGAGATGGTAAGTTAGAGTGTTGTGTTCACTCATAGTTAAAGACAGTAGAGGTTGAGTACTTTATTATCTAGAGATGGTAACTTAGAGTGTTGTGTTCACTCATAGTTAAAGACAGTAGAGGTTGAGTACTTTATTATCTAGAGATGGTAAGTTAGAGTGTTGTGTTCACTCATAGTTAAAGACAGTAGAGGTTGAGTACTTTATTATCTAGAGATGGTAAGTTAGAGTGTTGTGTTCACTCATAGTTAAAGACAGTAGAGGTTGAGTACTTTATTATCTAAAGATGGTGAGTTAGTGTGTTGTGTTAACTCATAGTTAAAGACAGTAGAGGTTGAGTACTTTATTATTTAAAGATGGTAAGTTAGAGTGTTGTGTTCACTCATAGTTAAAGACAGTAGAGGTTCAGTACTTTATTATCTAAAGATGGTGAGTTAGAGTGTTGTGTTCACTTAGTTAAAGACAGTAGAGGTTGAGTACTTTATTATCTAGAGATGGTAAGTTAGAGTGTTGTGTTCACTCATAGTTAAAGACAGTAGAGGTTGAGTACTTTATTATCTAGAGATGGTAAGTTAGAGTGTTGTGTTCACTCATAGTTAAAGACAGTAGAGGTTGAGTACTTTATTATCTAGAGATGGTAAGTTAGCGTGTGTGTTCACTCATAGTTAAAGACAGTAGAGGTTGAGTACTTTATTATCTAGAGATGGTAAGTTAGAGTGTTGTGTTCACTCATAGTTAAAGACAGTAGAGGTTGAGTACTTTATTATCTAGAGATGGTAAGTTAGAGTGTTGTGTTCACTCATAGTTAAAGACAGTAGAGGTTGAGTACTTTATTATCTAGAGATGGTAACTTAGAGTGTTGTGTTCACTCATAGTTAAAGACAGTAGAGGTTGAGTACTTTATTATCTAGAGATGGTAAGTTAGAGTGTTGTGTTCACTCATAGTTAAAGACAGTAGAGGTTGAGTACTTTATTATCTAGAGATGGTAAGTTAGAGTGTTGTGTTCACTCATAGTTAAAGACAGTAGAGGTTGAGTACTTTATTATCTAAAGATGGTGAGTTAGTGTGTTGTGTTAACTCATAGTTAAAGACAGTAGAGGTTGAGTACTTTATTATTTAAAGATGGTAAGTTAGAGTGTTGTGTTCACTCATAGTTAAAGACAGTAGAGGTTCAGTACTTTATTATCTAAAGATGGTGAGTTAGAGTGTTGTGTTCACTCATAGTTAAAGACAGTGGAGGTTCAGTAGTCTCTTGTGATCACATTCACACTCCAAGTGGTAAGAAATAAATAAATGGTAAATGGTGCATTTTATATAACAGCATTTATCCAAAGCGCTTTACAATTTTGTTCCTCACATTCACCCACTCACACACCGATGGCAGAGGCGACCATGCAAGGTGCCAACCTGTACACCGGGAGCAGTTGGGGGTTGAGTGTCTTGCTCAAGGACACATCAACAAGCTGCCCAGGAATCGAACGGGGAACCTTCCGACTACCAGACGACTGCTCTACCGCCGAAAACATTTAAAAACAGACATATGGGGCAGTCAGGTGGCGTAGCGGAGATTGCGTTCGTCACCAACCCCGGAGTTGTGAGCTGGATTAGCCTGTTCGAATCCAGCTCACAGCTCCGGGGTTGTCACCAGCTTGGCTGGCCGTTCACACTAATACAATTGGCTGTATTAGAGGGTGGGAGAAGCTGGCGGGGTGGGTCCGGGTCGTTGTAAACAGCGACTCCTACAGTTCGGTCGGGGCGCTTGCTAAGCGCGGATAGGACCTGAGGGGGATAGTGTGATCCTCCCACACGCTACATCGCTACGCCCTCTCGGGGAGGATCCGCGCTGCCAGGTGAAAAGAAGCGGTTGATTGGCTGGACGTGTGTCGGAGGAAGCACGTGATAGCCTCCACTCTCCCAGATGATCTGACTGTGGGGGGTAAGTGCGCAGCGACCAGGAAGGGGATTGGGAATTGGCATACGACTAACATTGGGATGGGAGAAAATCGGAGGAAAATGGAGGGGGGGGAAAAAACAGACATATGGTTCTTCAGTGCAAGTGTTAAATTATTGAATTATAAATTGGACGTCATGTGTGAGGAAGAGTTATCCTATGAAACCCATTAAGAAATAACTCAATATGAATGTTCCATCATTGGAAAATAAATAGCAATTTCTGAGAGTGACTTCTGTCAGGGATAGTGGAGTTTATCCATGTGTTTACTTGTGAAGCAGGGCTTATCCACCTGTTTAAACCCATACAAACCTTAATGATTAATTTGTGATTATTGGCATTAACTGTGATCACCGACCAGATTTCATAGTTTATCCACTGATCTCCTGTTGTGTGAAATTCTTAAAAAATATATAATAATAATAATAATAATAATAATAATAATAATAATAATAATAATAATAATAATAATAATAATAATAATAATAATAATAATAATAATAATAACAGCCATCTTTACACTGCTTATTTTTTATCTTTACCATAGTTTTATTGCCTATATTTATGATTTCTACTATTACCCTGCCCATACCTGTACCCCCCCCCATGATACTATTGATTGATTGATTGATTGATTGATTGATTGATTGAATGATTGATTGATTGATTGAAAATTGTATTAACAGATTGCAGAATGGGTACAATACAGTACGGCTCAATACACACAATTGTTAAGGGGATGCAGACCAGAGAAAGACTTTCGTCTTGTTTACATCAGGGTCCCCCATTTTCAATTCATCATAACATACATGACATACATGACATCCTACAGGTACAGTAGACTCCTGAATTTCCCCAAGGGATCAATAAAGGAATCTCATCTTATCTTGTCTTAATGGGGAACGCCACTCATTTAAAGTGATATGTTACCATATTACTGTGGTCTGGTCGGACAGTCAAATCCATATTTGTGAACAAGAACAACTCTCCAACCAGAAACGTAAGACTCAAGCAATGTCATCGAGATGAGAGATCAGACGCAGCCTCTGTGAATGTTCTGTGGACCGGGTGTTTTTTATCAGCTGTATTCAGGGGTGTAAAGTACTTGAGTAATTGTACTTCGTTACAATACTTAAGTACTGTTTTGGGGGATTTGTACTTTACTCAAGTATTATTAGGTTTGTATACTTTGTACTTTTACTCCATTACATTTCAGAGAAAAAATACATACTTTTTACTCCTTACATTTAAAATGCAGACCTACAAAGTACAAAGTACAAATCTCACAGGTCCAACCATTTAATTAGTATATTTTAATTGTTTATCTGGCCGAACTAACGTTAACGTTATTAATCCTGCAACCGCAGGTAAACAGCCAATCAAATCCCCATCAATGGAAAATGAACCCGCCCATACCCATGCTGATTGGTCCTTGTGCAACACTAGAAAGCAGGGATCTTTGATTAAACACCTGCTATCAGAAGAATAGACAGTCAGATCCGCATTGTGCTGTGGTTAATATTGTGATATTATTCAGGGTACTCCAGTATTCTGTCTTTAATATTGTGATATTATTCAGGGTACTCCAGTATTCTGCCTGTCTTCAGCATTGTCTATCGCAGAACACATTCCATTGTGGGCAGAGTGTATGCTTGGTTTCATTCCAGCCTTGCCTAAACACCAGCTGATGATTTCACTAATTGGCTCACCTCTTCAACTAACTCACCTGGTGCAATGTATAGTTAAAATGAAAACTTGGCCCACGATGGAATGAATTTGAGACCCCTGGTCTATCCCTTTCAAAAAAAAATTTACTTTTACTTTTTAGTACTTAAGTACATTTAAAAGTAGGACTTTTTGACTTTTACTCAAGTGTGTTTTTAGCCAGATACTTTGACTTTTACTTGAGTCAGATTTTGAGACGGTACCCATACTTTCACTTAAGTATAATTTCTGGGTACTTTTTACACCCCTGGCTGTATTTTATAATAAAGTTACTGTATCAAGGTACGTGTACCATGTCAGAAAGTGAGTTATCCACATTAGCCCCGAAAAGCGGCCATTTCTTTTACTTGAATTTGAGGACCTGCATACTTTTTTTGCAAAGCTTATCTTTATACTTTATACTTATAGCACATGCATAAGCCTGGTCCCTTTTGAAAGATAACATTCTGAAGTTTCTTACACAATAAAGAAAAATCACTTTTAGTGCTAATGAAATAGAGTAACATAGGGCTGAACTTGAGTTGTACTTGTACTTGTGTACTCACGTTTTTCTGTAGTAGTTGCAATATCCAAAAGAATTATATCCAAAACATTGTGTAAAAAAAAAGAAAAAAAATCGTCCTAAAGAGGGCCCGGATACGGGCCGTTGCATGTTAACAGGATTTATTCTCTGCCAGAAGAATGTTAGAGAACGTTAGAGCTCTCAACTCAACTTAGATCACACTTGAACTCTATTTGAGTGAATTATGAATATCTTTATTAACCGTTGCAGGTGCACCATCTCACACGTCATAAGAACTCAACATTCTAATCAAGTCAAGTGCTCCTTTATTAACCCTTTCACTACCACACTACAGAAGGTTAACCCTTTCACTACCACACTACATACGGTTAACCCTTTGTCGTGTGGCAGTGAAAGGGTTAACCTTATGTGTGTATTGTCGCAGTGAAAGAGTTAACCTTCTGTAGTGTGGTAGTGAAATGGTTAATCCCTTTGTTGTGTGGCAGTGAAAGGGTTAACCTTCTGTATTGTTGCAGTGAAAGGGTCAACCCTTTGGTAGTGTGGTAGTGAAAGAGTTAACCCTTGTTGTGGTAGTGAAAGGGTTAACCTTCAGTAATGTCACAGTGAAAGGGTTAACCCTTTGGTAGTGTGGCAGTGAAAGGGTTAACCATTTGTCGTGTGGCAGTGAAAGGGTTAACCTCCTGTATTGTCGTAGTGAAAGGGTTAACCCTTTGGTAGTGTGGCAGTGAAAGGGTTAATCCCTTTGGGGGGAAATGCAGGTGTCATAGCAGCATGGGGGAGGGGTGGGGGGAGGTACTGTAATAATGGTATAACTGGGTGCTTGGGGTGCCAGTTAGGTCAACAATATTTTCGGCAGGTTTGTGAGTCAATATCTTTAATTATTAATTATATTACTAAGGGGTGTGTGTGTGCTCTCAAAGGGAGAAAGTGGAACTGGATAGGGCATACCCTTAGGAAGGACTCCAACAACATCACTAGACAGGCCTTGGACTACAACCCGCAGGGGAAGAGGAAAGCCGGTAGGCCGAGAAACACCTGGAGACGTTCCACACTCCAAGACCTAAAGAACATCGGAGTGAGCTGGAAAGAAGCAAAGGCCCAGAAGAGAGTGAGATGGAGAGCTCTGGTGGACGCCCTATGCCCCCCAACGGGGTAAAGAGGATTAAGTCAAGTAAGTCAGTGTGTGTGCACACACGCGTGTGTATGGCGTATATAGATGTGTAAAAAGAATATAATAACCTCCCATGGTAGGGATAGCAGATATATAGGGATAGCTGAGAAACCACCCTCTACCCCCCCCTCCCTGAGGTCTTAACCCTTTCACTACCACACTACCAAACGGTTAACCCTTTCACTGCGACAATACACAGAAGGTTAACCCTTTCACTGCCACACAACAGCAGGTTAACCTTTTCACTGCCACACTACAGAAGGTTAACCCTTTACTATCACAGGTAGTGTGATAGTAAAGGGTTAACTTTCTGTAGTGTGGCAGTGAAAGGGTTAACTTACAGTGTATTTCAACTGTACCACCAGACCACTCCACATTGTAATCGTTGCCTCCTTCGATCTGTGTACAAGCTGTTGAAAGCTCCTCCGAATACACAATGTCCAAATGCATCAACGTCCGCACCCCCTGAGAGCCAGAGAGCGTATTACAGACGGGATACGTTGCAATGTGGTATACACACAGACACCTGACAGTCTGCCCAGAACATAAAGACTACAGAGTATACACACCTGACAGTCTGCCAGAACATAAAGACTACAGAGTATATACACCTGACAGTCTGCCAGAACATAAAGACTACAGAGTCTACACACCTGACAGTCAAGTTCAAGTTCAAGTTCTTTAATAGTTGTCATACAGAAGTACAGAATACTTTCATACAAAATGCTTCTTACTGTTACGCTCCAGAGACTGTGCTAGACAAGATAGTATCAAATAACATAATAACATAATATAGCATGAATTTAGAAGAAGAAAATGAGGTCACAGTTGTTCGGTATAGACATATGTACAATGTTCTGAGTTACCATATAATATACAATACACAATACTATGCAGTGTACTAATGTACAGTACTATCTAGTGCAAAGCAGAAATGGGATGAGGTACAATTTTAGGTACAATTTACAGTAAGGTGTACGAGTTGTAGTGCAATCCTTCATCCATAAATATAAAGTGTGGGGAGTGGGTGCTACAGTGTGTTTGTTTAAAGTGGGTGTGTGCTATAAAGTGTGTGTAGTGGGTGCTACAGTAGTCTGCCCAGAACATAAAGACTACAGAGTATACACACCTGACAGTCTGCCAGAACATAAAGACTACAGAGTATACACACCTGACAGTCTGCCCAGAACATAAAGACTACAGAGTCTACACACCTGACAGTCTGCCCAGAACATAAAGACT
Source organism: Notolepis coatsorum (assembly GCF_963971535.1). Taxonomy (NCBI): domain Eukaryota; kingdom Metazoa; phylum Chordata; class Actinopteri; order Aulopiformes; family Paralepididae; genus Notolepis; species Notolepis coatsorum. The sequence continues at coordinate 148,686,138 of NC_140173.1, read as the reverse complement.
ACAGAGTCTACACACCTGACAGTCTGCCCAGAACATAAAGACTACAGAGTCTACACACCTGACAGTCTGCCCAGAACATAAAGATTACAGCGTCTACACACCTGACAGTCTGCCCAGAACATAAAGACTGCAGAGTATACACACCTGACAGTCTGCCAGAACATAAAGACTACAGAGTATACACACCTGACAGTCTGCCCAGAACATAAAGACTACAGAGTCTACACACCTGACAGTCTGCCAGAACATAAAGACTACAGAGTATATACACCTGACAGTCTGCCAGAACATAAAGACTACAGAGTACACACACCTGACAGTCTGCCAGAACATAAAGACTACAGAGTACACACACCTGACAGTCTGCCAGAACATAAAGACTACAGAGTATACACACCTGACAGTCTGCCCAGAACATAAAGACTACAGAGTCTACACACCTGACAGTCTGCCAGAACATAAAGACTACAGAGTACACACACCTGACAGTCTGCCAGAACATAAAGACTACAGAGTCTACACACCTGACAGTCTGCCCAGAACATAAAGACTACAGAGTATATACACCTGACAGTCTGCCAGAACATAAAGACTACAGAGTCTACACACCTGACAGTCTGCCAGAACATAAAGACTACAGAGTACACACACCTGACAGTCTGCCAGAACATAAAGACTACAGAGTCTACACACCTGACAGTCTGCCCAGAACATAAAGACTGTAGAGTCTACACACCTGACAGTCTGCCCAGAACATAAAGACTACAGAGTCTACACACCTGACAGTCTGCCCAGAACATAAAGACTACAGAGTATACACACCTGACAGTCTGCCCAGAACATAAAGACTACAGAGTCTACACACCTGACAGTCTGCCCAGAACATAAAGACTACAGAGTATATACACCTGACAGTCTGCCAGAACATAAAGACTACAGAGTCAGTCTACACACCTGACAGTCTGCCCAGAAGATAAAGACTGTAGAGTCTACACACCTGACAGTCTGCCAGAACATAAAGACTACAGAGTCTACACACCTGACAGTCTGCCCAGAACATAAAGACTACAGAGTATACACACCTGACAGTGTCAGAACATAAAGACTGTAGAGTCTACACACCTGACAGTCTGCCCAGAACATAAAAACTACAGAGTCTATACACCTGACAGTCTGCCCAGAACATAAAGACTACAGAGTCTACACACCTGACAGGCTGCCAGAACATAAAGACTACAGAGTACACACACCTGACAGTCTGCCAGAACATAAAGACTACAGAGTATACACACCTGACAGTCTGCTCAGAACATAAAGACTACAGAGTCTACACACCTGACAGTCTGCCCAGAACATAAAGACTACAGAGTATACACACCTGACAGTCTGTTTAAGTCATGTACAATAGATGGAATTATAGATAGATAGATAGATAGATAGATAGATAGATAGATAGATAGATAGATAGATAGATAGATAGATAGATAGATAGATAGATAGATAGATAGATAGATAGATGGAATTATAGATAGATAGATAGATAGATAGATAGATAGATAGATAGATAGATAGATAGATAGATAGATAGATAGATAGATAGATAGATAGATACAGAGTCTATACACCTGACAGTCTGCCCAGAACATAAAGACTACAGAGTCTATACACCTGACAGTCTGCCCAGAACATAAAGACTACAGAGTCTACACACCTGACAGTCTGCCCAGAACATAAAGATTACAGAGTCTACACACCTGACAGTCTGCCCAGAACATAAAGACTGCAGAGTATACACACCTGACAGTCTGCCAGAACATAAAGACTACAGAGTCTACACACCTGACAGTCTGCCCAGGACATAAAGACTACAGAGTCTACACACCTGACAGTCTGCCAGAACATAAAGACTACAGAGTACACACACCTGACAGTCTGCCCAGAACATAAAGACTACAGAGTATACACACCTGACAGTCTGCCCAGAACATAAAGACTACAGAGTCTATACACCTGACAGTCTGCCCAGAACATAAAGACTACAGAGTATACACACCTGACAGTCTGCCAGAACATAAAGACTACAGAGTCAGTCTACACACCTGACAGTCTGCCCAGAACATAAAGACTACAGAGTCTACACACCTGACAGTCTGCCAGAACATAAAGACTACAGAGTATACACACCTGACAGTCTGCCAGAACATAAAGACTACAGAGTACACACACCTGACAGTCTGCCCAGAACATAAAGACTACAGAGTCTATACACCTGACAGTCTGCCCAGAACATAAAGACTACAGAGTATACACACCTGACAGTCTGCCCAGAACATAAAGACTACAGAGTATACACACCTGACAGTCTGCCAGAACATAAAGACTACAGAGTATACACACCTGACAGTCTGCCAGAACATAAAGACTACAGAGTATACACACCTGACAGTCTGCCAGAACATAAAGACTACAGAGTATACACACCTGCCAGTCTGCCCAAAACATAAAGACTACAGAGTACACACACGTTTAAGTCATGTACAATAGATGGAATTATAGATAGATAGATAGATAGATAGATAGATAGATAGATAGATAGATAGATAGATAGATAGATAGATAGATAGATAGATAGATAGATAGATAGATAGATAGATAGATAGATAGATAGATAGATAGATAGATAGATAGATAGATAGATAGATAGATAGATAGATAAATAGATAGATAGATAGATAGATAGATAGATAGATAGATAGATAGATAGATAGATAGATAGATAGATAGATAGATAGATAGATAGATAGATAGATAGATAGATAGATAGATAGATAGATAGATAGATAGATAGATAGATAGATAGATAGATAGATAGATAGATTTATAGATAATGTACATTTATGGATATTCTTTTGCCAGCTTTAACACAGTAACTAATAGTACATTGTAGACACTAAGTCATTTACAATAGATGGAATGGATAGATAATGTACATTTATGGATATTCTTATATTAACAAAAAACCTGCAAATATCTGACAGTTTCCAGCGCGTAGCTACCGGCTTCTCCGCTGCTGTCAGCCCAGCAACAACGGTTAAAAGATAAAAACTGAAATATTTGTAAAAAAAAAAACAAGGTTTGTTTGTGGGGGAAAACAAGCATTGGAGCAGCCCAGCGCTCCCAGCGAGGCCTTGGCTAAGAGATCTAGATGAGGTCCCTGACCGGTAACAGGTGGTCCACGCTCCCAGTAATGAGGAGGTCTCCACGGAGACACCTGGGAGAGAAGACGCCTCGCAACGCTGAGTTCGGTTTTCTACTATAGCAAAGCACAGCACACAGCCAGAGAAGACCACCAAAGTGTAACACGCTGTACTGTCTACCCACTACCCCTGTTCCAGGGGTCCAATTTAAAGTCTGGGACGCGTACCTTATTGTGCAGTATAGGGAGGTGTAGTGGTTACTTCCTGGTCTATATATATCTATGGGGAGGTGTAGTGGTTACGTCATTGTTGTGTCCAGCCGGTCCACCTCGCAAAACGTATTTCCCCATCGCCCATTTCTAAATCATCTTGTTTAAAAACAAATAAAGCATGAACATTTGCGTGGTGTACCTTTCCTGTGCATATTCATCCACAATCTATAGCTCAACATGAAAATATTCGCAATGAATCGTAAAAAGAAAAATCGCCAAATTTTATTTCAACCAAAAATGGTTAATAATAATGTTGGTGATAGAAGGGAACTCATTTTGTAACTCAAAAATGGAAAGCTTTCCAATGTTCATGAGGCAGAATTGTTACAATAGCCGATAATCCATTTTCCCAATGAACTCAGAGAGAGGTGTTATAAAGGGGTTCCTTTAAAGGTGCTATAGATACAAATAGGATGTAGACAAATCTATATTCCATCCACAGTGTTTTTAGAAAGGTGCGAAATAAAAGTATTGCTTTTCCCCCACAAAAAAATATTGATGAATGAATTTATCATTTAAACGTTTTTGGCGGGTCCAACATGAATGTTGTTGTTTACATGTTGCAGGCGTGCATCACCTCCCTACTTCCCATTTCCCCACGTGGAAGGCACCTGATTGGATAAATGACATCCTGGTGCTCTAGTGCGACATCTAGTGGCTGACTGTTATCAATATCTACTGTATAACAGCTTTAAGAAACCAGCAGACAGATTTATACTTGTTTAAATCAGGGTAATTGATGAAGTGACAGGGAGCCAGGTCAGGTTTGGAAGAAGAGGAACAAGAGGAGTGTATATATGTGTAACGGTTGTGACAACGTCACCTCAAACTTCGATGCCCCGAGTGGGAGTCGAACCCCGGTCTCCCACACCGCAGGTAGCAACACAGACCGCTATACCAAGAGGTGAATCCACTTCTAAGTACTGGGTCTATGCGTCTTTTGAGGATGTGAGAGTGAGTTTAACCCATAGCACCGCTACTCACCCCAGCCCTTCTTGACTGCGCTTCACGATACCATCCGTTACATATGGACGGTAAAAATATGGTTCTTGGCATTTATTGCTATGGTAGTAAACGGCACTGAGGAAGTAGCAAGAAAGAGCCAGAAAATACAAGTAATAGTGTCTGCAGCTCGAAACTGTCGAAAGTGAAGGACTTCTCAGCAGCACAACAACTAGAGGACATACTAAAGAGGGTTTCCTGCCCTAGAGGTTGCGTTCAGGTTTTGTTTTGTATTTTTGTAGCTGATAGCTGGTAGCTATGCGCTGGCCTGGAAACCACCTAATTTGCTTGCCCTTAGAGCATGGATTTTGATGCATTTGGACATTGTGTATTTGGAGCTTTTGACAGTTGGACAGGTGCCTGGAGCGAGCGAGGCAACAGTTGTAATGTGGAGAGGTGAGCGGTCTGGCGGTAGAGTTGAAATCCATTATAGCTTGAGGTGAAGAAGACAGTGGACCTCAGGGGGGGGGGGGGGGTTCTCAGCGGGTTTTTCCCCTTTTCTTTTTGTCTTTGTTAATTGTTATAATTTTTTTTCCTTTTCTAAAAAAGGGAATGCTATTTATGTGTGTTTATCCTAAATACAAAAAATATATATATCAGAAAAAAAAGACCTAGATGTATCTATGCCATCTACTAGACATAGTCCAGTAGATGGCGCCGGTGACGCAACAACAGCAGGTGCCAACCGCCGTTGAACTTCACTGAAGAAGAAGAAAAAGAAGAAAAAGAAGAAGAAGAAGAAAAAGAAGAAGAAGAAAAGAAGAGGATGAGGAGAAAAGAAGGAGAAGAAGTAAAAGAAGGAGGAGAAGAATTTCCCAGGCGCCGCGGCGTCACCGCTTTTCTCCGCTTCCATTGGTCCAAACTCGAGAGGCAGTCAGACACGAGCGCGCCCAGCGCGCCGCTCACATCATCCAGAGCTGGAAGGCACTGCGCGCGCACACACCGTCCTGAGCTGCCTGGGAGAGAGAGAGAGAGAGAGAGAGGAGCACGAGCCCAGTCGGATCCAGTGTACCGTCTTCTAGTGTCGCGAGCTGTTCGGCTTGGACCTCCTGCATGTAGTCCGTCCATGCGCAGCGTCCATGCGCAGCCTCGCGCTCCTGCTGCTCCCGTGTGCCGTGGCGGTTGTGCTGCACTGGTGGTTCGCGAGCCGACCCTCCGTATCCAAACAGTCAGGTACTAATAATACTCTTCCAACTTTTTTAATTTAATTTTTTTAATTAATTTTTTTTTATAATAATAACAAACCGAAACGCTGCCCACGCTTGTTTACACAACAACTGTGGAGTTGCGTTGTTTTTAAATTTATTTTTATTTTTATTATTATTAGTTTTGCATGGGGAAGTTGTACATGTGAATGTCACTATGAATTGAAAATGGGGGACCCTGATGTAAACAAGATGAAAGTCTTTCTCTGGTCTGCATCCCCTTATCCCTTAACAATTGTGTGTATTGAGCTGTACTGTATTGTTACCCATTCTGCAATCTGTTAAATAAAGTTTTCATTCATTCATTCATTCATTCATTCATGTTTTAATTGATTGTTATCCTCACTTGTCTAATTGTTATGATTGTATATATTGCTAGTATTGCTGTGTGATTTGATATGCCTTTTTTTTCTTAACTCTGTACAGTCGACGTGACTGTGTAAACGAGGGAAAACTCAGTTGCCTTTCGAGTTTATTAAATAAAGGTTTGGTATTAAATTAAGAGGGCTTTCCCCAAAAACAATATGCAATATGGTAAAAAATTTGCTTCTTTGAACAGTTGGCTGATGTGTTGGGCGTTGCTGAGATATTAGACTCTTCAGGAATCATACCACACTGTGTCCCCCGGGAGCCACAGACCGCAAACAGTTTTAAAATAAATTAAAATGCTAGAAAAAGTATTGAGTTTTTTAAATAAATACATGTTTGACAGTGTGAACGTCGTTCAACGTCCACTGCTACTGCTGCGTGGGTGTGTGGAACGATACGAGACAGTCTCTCAGCCCTGGCTGCCTGTCATAATATGCTGAACGCAAGAGTTTACATCCTATAATATAAAGTCTAGAATAGTCTAGAGACCCTGATGTAAACGAGACGAAAGTCTTTCTCTGGTCTGCATCCCCTTAACAATTGTGTGTATTGAGCTGTACTGTATTGTACCTATTCTGCAATCTGTTAATAAAGTTTTCAATCAATAGATTATTTACCATTGCTAGTATCATCAGGGTTGCTGATTTCAAAGCTGGTTGCACGGTGTTTTAATGACGCCGCATGCACGCGCGTAGCCAGGTGGGTACACTTAGCAAGTTGGCGCATCAGTCGAGTGCAGCGCATTCCTGTGTGCACGTGCGTGCACATCCGTGCATGTGTGTGTACGCGTGCTTCTGCTCACATAGCCGGTTGCACGGTGACGGCGTGCAACCCCGTCCCATGATGAGCAACGCACCCCTGAGTATCATCCTGCAGTAGTATAGCGCTGTATTTAACATGGATAATGATTCTGGACACATTAACTCATTCTGCGCCAGTCACGAGAAAACTTGGGTTTTAATCGTTATTTCTGTTATTAGCTATATCCATAAATTTTTCATCCATCCAGCCTGATGTTATCATTGGGAATGGGTCTGAGCTCGCAAAAGGGCAAATACCGCCGCCTACGCCTTCCAGCCGGTATTGCACTCCATTAGAAATGGTGTAGTTTCTTTTCTGGGCCGATCTGAGCCGTGCGGGCGGGGTTTAAATACTCCGGCGGGACTAGCGTTTACAACGATACATCTGCGATGCTGCCCCCCCTCCACCCCACCCCCCCCTTCATATGCAATGCCGGACAATGTGGGACGGACCTCCGCCAGCAGTATTTGGAATGGTGATCAGATAATTGGATTCTTTTTCTTGCATTACATCAGAGACAAGGTAAGAACACTATATATCTAATCTTGCGTTGATCTGATATTTCTTTGTCTCGCGATCAAAGCTATCTGTGTGGACCGTGTTGTGCTTTTTACCGTTGGCTGCGGTGGGGGGGGGGGGGGGGGGCGAGCGCCCCGCTACGAGGGCCATTTCATGTATGCACGAGGAGACATAATAATGATGATCTAGGGTTGATTTCAGGAAGATTCGATAATCAGGCGAAAAATATTCATACTCGTTCAAAATTCAAAACGGTATAAAACGGAAATGTACGGATCAGTTTTTTGCATGTTGACCAGAAGCAACTCACTGACAATCGACGGTGTTATTAGACCCATAGCTATAATATAGGATATATTTTTTTAGCACTCACAAATTTCGCAGTCTCCCCATTGATTAAAGCCCTGGCGTAACTTCTAGCCAGAAGGTAGACGGCGACCCCTGGCGCTGATTGAGTTGAGACACGCATGCCTAAGTGTGAAGTGAACTGATCTTGTTCTTATTTCTATTAATATTTTAACTTTAATTTAGTATTTAAGACCAATTATACACCCATACCAATTATTTGCTTGTTCTTCTTATTTTGGGCTATACAAATGAATTTGACTCGACTTGACCCGTGTAGAATATTCTCTCTCTCCACACTGTAGTCCTTGAGAGATTTTTTTCCGTTGATTGTTTTAAACGCAGATGAGCCGTTGCCCTCCTATGACCTGCTGGTGGGGGTGCTGTCTGCCCGGCACCACTATGACCTCCGACAGGCGATAAGGGAGACCTGGTTGGGGTACCTCAAAGACCACCCCCTGTTCCAACACAGGTCTGTATAGCACGTCGAAGCACGCAACTCTTCCCAAAATGCAGTGTAAAATGGGGGGGGGGGGGGGGGAGAAAAAAAAAACCCACCCTGCCATCCGGTTGAATTTATAATAAAAACAGAAGATACTTGTTCCCTAAATTATAAATTCAACTTGATGGCGGGCTGTATTTCCATTATACAGGCTTTATTTCATTTGGCGGCAGAGTAATTGACTGTCTCCTTCAATCCTTTTATCTTTCAGACTATATAGGGCAAGTATTCTGTTTTTATTTTCTTGTTTTGGATGGGGGGGGGGGGGGCTCACTTCTTCACATCCAGATAGGACGGGCAACAGTTCTACCAATTTTGCCAATGCCAGCACATATGCTCAGTTGTATGGTTACTATATTATTATTATTATTATTATTATTATTATTATTATTATTATTATTATTATTATTATTATTATTATTATTATTATTATTATTATTATTATTATTATTATTATTATACTTTTACTCCTTATTGCCACTGCCTCATCCCTATTGATTGATTGATTTTGACCCAGTAGCCAATCCCGTATCCCTGCTGAAGGCAATTATTGCCCGCTTCTGGAACTTTCCTTGGAACAGTTGCTCTTGTATCAAACCCCAGCATCATCACTCATACACTCCGATGAGATGAGATATTCCTTTATTGATCCCCTTGGGGAAATTCAGGCGTAGCAGCATGGGGGAGTGGGGGGGGGGGGGGGGGGGGGTACAGGTATGGGCAGGGTAATGGTAGAAAGACATAAATGGGCAGTAAAATTGGATCAGAATATGAAAATATGAGAAAAAAATAAACGGTGTGAACAATATAATGAACTCTGAATATAAAAATAAACGGTAGCGTCTTCTATTGGGTGCATTTTTATACACCTGCTCATCAATGCACAATATGGAATCGGCCAATCACGTGGCAGCGACTGTATGAAAGCATGCAGACATGGTTCAGGCTCAGTTGTTGGTCAGACCAGACATCGGAGTGAAGAAGGAATGTGATGGAAGTGACTTTGAGCGTGGAGTGGTTGATGGCGCTAGAGGGGCTGATTTGAGCGTGGAGTGGTTGATGGCGCTAGACGGGCTGGTTTGAGCGTGGAGTGGTTGATGGCGCTAGACGGGCTGGTTTGAGCGTGGAGTGGTTGATGGCGCTAGACGGGCTGGTTTGAGCGTGGAGTGGTTGATGGCGCTAGACGGGCTGGTTTGAGTGTGTGGAGTGGTTGATGGCGCTAGACGGGCTAGTTTGAGCGTGGAGTGGTTGATGGCGAGCGGCTGTTCTGTGGTACGAAAACGCCTCGTTAATGAGAGAGAGGTCAGAGGAGAACGGCCAGACTGGTTTGAGCTGATCAGGGAGGTAATTAATACATAACCACGTGTTGCACCAGTGATATTTTATTCATCATTTATTTATCCAGGAATGTCCCATTGAGATACAAGATCTCTTCTTCCAGGGAGTCCTGACCAACAACACGGCACACACAACAAGTTTCAACATAAAAACAAGGGCATATAGAATATACAGTACAAAAAACATACAAATCAAATACAAACACAGAAGGCCATTTGTGCAGTGGCAAGAAGCATAGTCAGATCAGCGATAGCATCAGGTAAAAACGGTTACATGTTTCATGAAGGGCTAGTCGTAGCATACCTTTAAAAGCATTTTTGTTTGTTTGTTTATTAACACAGTTAAACAGAAGTAAAAACAATACATAATAAGTTATAACGATTGTGAAGGAGAAGTTAGAAGCCTAGAGGCTTATCAAGAACGTCCCCTGTTTTATAAAATCAAACATACAAAAATACAAAAATATGCATATTATAAAATACCAGAATACATTAAAAGATTAGTGTTAATACAAACATACATACACACAGTACATACATGCATATACTGTGTACATAATATTATATAACAACCCACCCACCTGCCTACAAACCTACCCACCCACATAACCAAATGCATACCTACATGTATGACCTGTTATCTACTACTTTTGGATGAGAATTCTTTTGTAGTTTGCTTTAAAAATAAGCAGAGATGGAGATTTCCTTAGCATAGGATCAGCTGCATTCCAAAGATTGGACCCTCTATACCTCACTGAGAACTGCCTAAGTGAAGTACCACAATAAGGTATATGCAGGTCCCTGAACTGACGTGTAGCATATGAATGAACATCTGAATTAAAAGAAAAAAAACTATTAAAACCATTTGGTAGATTGTGATCATGAATGCATTTGTACACAAATATACATATCTGTAAAGAATTAACCTCAGACACAGTCAGAATGTTTAGTTTCTTGAAAAGAGGAGCAGATGGTTCAAATCGATCTGAGAGGGTTGCCAGTCTAACAAATCTTTTTTGAAGTAAAAGAATTTTTTGTAGATTAGATGAATGAGTGCTAGCCTGAATGAGTGCTAGCCTGCTAGAAAAGCATTCACAGTAGGAAGTGCCTCTAGACAAAGTTTCACTTGCAGCGTATTCCATTCCATTAGTTGTCATACAGAAATACAGAATACTTTGTATGAAATGCTTCTTTCTGTTTTGCTCCTGAGAGTGTGCTAGATAAAATAAAAAGATAGTATAAAATAAGTATAAAATAGAGAGTCAAGTACTTGAACAAGTGTGAACAAAACAAAAAAATTCAATATATACATATATATATACAGTATATACAATGCAGAGTAGAGCAGGTAACTGAGTTACAACAATATACACTATACTATACAATAGCTTAAAAAGGGAGCATAGTAGGAGAATGCAGCATTACCAAGCTCTGACTGCATCAAAGGAACATTTAAAAGCATCCCATTTGCTGCTCGTCTGGTATTAAAAAAAGCAAGTATAAAAGGACAGAAGTCTGGAGATATATAAAGGCTGCTTACCTAGCAATGACTTCAGCATAAAAATCAACATGTGTGATCGTTTCCTTTGATACAGAGAGGACCATCCTAAGAGACTGATACAAAGTGCAGTGGTGGGTGGTACAGAGAGGACCATCCTAAAGACTGATACAAAGTGCAGTGGTGGGTGGTACAGAGAGGACCATCCTAAGAGACTGATACAAAGTGCAGTGGTGGGTGGTACAGAGAGGACCATCCTAAAGACTGATACAAAGTGCAGTGGTGGGTGGTACAGAGAGGACCATCCTAAGAGACTGATACAAAGTGCAGTGGTGGGTGGTACAGAGAGGACCATCCTAAGAGACTGATACAAAGTGCAGTGGTGGGTGGTACAGAGAGGACCATCCTAAGAGACTGATACAAAGTGCAGTGGTGGGTGGTACAGAGAGGACCATCCTAAGAGACTGATACAAAGTGCAGTGTGGTGGGTGTGAGAGCCTGTGCACCTGTTACAAAACGAATCCAGCTTTTTAAGCAGGGAGGGAAGGAGCATGCATATAAATCACATCGCCATAGTCTTATTACAGACACTCTGCACAATTCTCTCCCTGGCTTCGGACGGGAAACATTTCTTTAAAACGGAAGAAAAAGCCCAGTTTAGGCCCAACTAAAGTTTAGACGAGCATCTCCCTGAACACATGCGGGGGGCGCGACAGTGGCTCAGGAGGTAGAGTGGTTGTCCGGTAATTGGCTCCTCCAGGGGCCGCCGCGTTGAAGTGTCCTTAACCGACGAGCAGATCGGCACCTTCCAATGGCACTCCTCTGTTGGAGGTGAATGTGAGGCGTATTAAGTTGTAAAGTGCTTTTGGGTATAAAAGCCGCTATATTATAAATGCAGTCCATTTATATACCATCGCATGAAACCTTGAGGATGTGCATCGGGCTGCAGCAGCAGAAGGAGAGAGCACGTCGCCAGCTTAACAGAAGGTTAACCTTTCGCTACCACACTTGGTTAACCGTCTGTAGTGTGGCAGTGAAAGGGTTAACCGTCTGTACTAGTGTGGTAGTGAAAGGGTTTACCTTCTGTAGTGTGGTAGTGAAAGGGTTAACCTTCTGTAGTGTGGTAGTGAAAGGGTTAACCTACTGTAGTGTGGTAGTGAACGGGTTAATCATCTGTAGTGTGATAGTGAAAGGGTTAACCTTATGTAGTGAAAGGGTTAACCTTCTGTAGTGTGGTAGTGAAAGATTAACCTTCTGTTGTGTGGTAGTGAAAGATTAACCTTCTGTTGTGTGGTAGTGAAAGATTAACCTTCTGTTGTGTGGTAGTGAAAGATTAACCTTCTGTAGTGTGGTAGTGAAAGATTAACCTTCTGTAGTGTGGTAGTGAAAGATTAACCTTCTGTAGTGTGGTAGTGAAAGATTAACCTTCTGTAGTGTGGTAGTGAAAGGATTAACCTTCTGTAGTGTGGTAGTGAAAGGATTAACCTTCTGTAGTGTGGCTGTGAAAGGGTTAACCCTTTGTCGTGTGGCAGTGAAAGTAACAGTCTGTATTGTTGCAGTGAAAAGGTTAACCCTTTGGTCGTGTGGCAGTGAAAGGGGTTAACGCCTAAAACACACCATGGAATATTGTATATCACGGCTTCTAAAAATGCTACGCATTTTAATTCATAAATTAAGATTTTTAATCACGGTTAATGGGTGGATTGTGACATCCCTGCTCCCTGCCTAATAAAGAGGCCACTGAGTGGACATCATACATTAATACAGAGGCGCAGAGATCAGGGTGTGACGCCCCGTTCGCGTCTCCATGGTAACCGTGTCAGACGACATTCATCGCTTCAGAGAAATGACCACACTACACCACTAAGGTACCCATGTACCTGTCGAAATACTTCCCAAATGTCGGTGAATAATACCATGACCAGAATACCAAAGGGAGCTCCACAAATCATGTTCAACCCAGATTCGGCTCAAACAAGGGACTAAACACGCTTCGCAATTATGCCACAATAATGTGGAACGCCCTACCCACAGCCGTGAAGGAATGTGAAGGAAACCGCTCTCAAAGAGCACCTACGGGAGGCTGCAATTAGAAACTGGCCCCGGTAAATTTCCAAACCCCCAACCCCCCACCCAACCCCCTCCAATGTACAGTTTATTCCCCCTCAAATGTATATACCGTACTCTCTTTTTAGAAACTCTGTCTCTTAAACAGTACTGTATATTTGTTTATCTTGTATGTCATACATGTCTGGATGTAACAGTACTGTATGTTGTGTATGTCATAAATGTTATGAATTGAAAATGAGGGACCCTGATGTAAACAAGACGAAAGTCTTTCTCTGGTCTGCATTAATTAACAATTGTGTGTATTGAGCCGTACTGTATTGTACCCATTCTGCAATCTGTTAATAAAGTTTTCAATCAATCATCGACTTGATATTGCGTGAAAAGCAATGAGCCTGAATGCTTTACTTTTGTATTGTTTTCATTTTTTCCCATTTTTCTTTTTTTCTCTTCCAGGGTGGGGGTGAGGTTCATCGTGGGTGAGCATGGGTGCCCCCTCCCAGAGGAGGACAGGGAGGACCCCTACTCCTGCACCCTCCTTAACCTCACCGAGCCAGGTAGGTGAAGACATCATCATCCACAGCACTGGCTGTCAATGTTCTTAGTAGGGATGTCCGATATTATCGATCCTACCGATATTGGCATTCAAATGTAATATCGGAAATGATCGGTATCGGTTTTCAATTTTTTTTTTTTACATTTATTTAACCTTTATTTACCCAGGCAAGCAAGTAAGAACAAATTCTTATTTTATTTATTGTCAAAAGTATGCATAATGTTGTGTTAATTCCACGACAAGAGATATGTAATGTTATTACATGGCGTTTTAACATTCGCGAAAATGCTTGATTGTGATTGGTCAATAGCGCTCGGTTGCCCATAGCAGCGGTCAGTTATTTTTCGATAACTGATCGCTGTCAGGGGCAACCGAGCAATAATGACCACTGTTCGCAGCCGGAGCAATCAAGCATTTAGATCACAGTCATGAAAGCTGCTCAGCATAATAGTTATGCTGCATATGGTAGCTATACTCGGTCATTGTCGCAAAATAATTGACCTTCACTGCGTTTAGAACACCTCGGCGAGGCGCCGCGGTATTCTAAACTCCATTACTACATTATCCCTTACTTATTTACCTGAAATTATTCCGTTTTTTTGGGGGGGAAACCCTGCATATATCGGTATCGGTTGATATCGGTATCGGAAATTAAGAGTTGGACAATATCGGTAAAAAAGCCAATATCGAACATAAAAAAAAAAAATAAAAAACGACTTTTCTGATTTGTCTAAATAGGACAACAATATTTAAACGATCAGCTTATAGTGTTTTATTTTTTATAACGTATCTATTTCTCGACGGACTCTGAGGCGGCTTTGGCTTCAATTCACGGACCACATTTAATCTTTTTGATTAGATTTATTGACAAAAACATATAACAACGTTGACGGAACGAAGAGTCCAGGGCCCTCATTCATCAACGTGTTCTACGCACAGATCTGTGCTTACCCTGTGCGTACGATCATTTCTAAGCAAAGAGTGGGATTCATCAATTTCGATTTGAACTTGACTCCGTGCTTACATCTACGCACAGTTCAGACCTGGCGTACCTAGCGCCCAGTGGTAGAATATATTATTACAACAAGGAAATGAGCTTCTGTGGATAATAACACTGGCATGTTCTGTACGAACCGTAGTTCATTATAGTTCATTGTAAAATAGCAACAGTAGTGTAATTATGGTCAAAACCCTATAAATAGCATTTGGAATAATAGATCTTTCTCTCAGAATGAATGCAGCATGGTTTATATAGCGTTATCGGAATATACGGGGTGTAGGCTACTGACTGACTGCGCTCCGCATAGCTTGATTGATTGATTGATTGAAAAGTTTATTAACAGATTGCAGAATGGGTACAGTACAGTACAGCTCAGTACATACAATTGTTAATTGGGGATGCAGACCAACTTTCGTCTTGTTTACATCAGGGTCCCCCATTTTCAATTCATCATAAAGCTCAACTCGTTATTATTTTGCGCACAGACCGCCGAAACACGGGAACGTTTTGATTATATTTAAAAGGCTTTACGTTAAACGAAACAAGTGGAATTTCGAAGCTGTAAGCAGAATAAATCATATGAATATAGTGTTCTTCCCCCTTTTTACTGTATAAGAAAGAATAGAAAACGCATTGCAATGACACCATGCAGATAGTGGACAGACTATGTATATGATGGGATTCAAGTTCGCGTTTTTGTTGCTCATAGGCATGCTGTCAGAGTATGATATCTTAATCAAACATTCTAGAACATTTGTCGTCACAGATCATGTCCTAATAGAACATAGGCTATGGCATGGATCGTGATATTGTGTGGACTGTAATTATTACTGTACACCGGTACCACCCATTGTGACAACAGCCTTGTGAGTCCCGCACACAAACATGATGGAATTCAAGTTCATGTATTGAAAGGCAGGCTATCATACATGCAGTGAGATTCATTGTTCTTGTATATGCTCTCGTATTATATTGTTTATATAGGCTACCCAATACTGACATCAAAATAGATTGTAGTATCATGCCTCTAGAAATCATATGCAGCAGGTAGAAAATTGACGGGAGATCCATCGCGATTTGGAATAGAATTGAGGAGAACTTTAATCCCTGGGTATCAATCAAACAACACGGGAAAAGGCAGTCATATTCCAGCGCCGACAACAAAATAGATGCCTCTAAAAATCATATAGCCAATCGAACACAACTAATAAAGGCATTCATATTACAGCACGGTTATAATGACACACAACCAACGCCAAACAGTGGTCAACGAACGGTCTTTATTAGTATTCTGAGCTGTCCAGGCAGAATTGCAGCAATGGTCTTAGGGAGCCGTTGATATCTGACATCACCGTTTACAAGTCCGCCTTTTATTATTTATCCCATAATACGCGATAGTGTCTTCTTGGTTCGACAGCAGTGAACAATCTTCGTGGAGTTTCTCAGGGTTCCGCTCGGGTCAGTCCATTATTTCACATCCCATGGGGGGTGTTTCCTCATTTTCATGACCATATATGGATAATCATGCACGAGCATTGACGGTAGAACAAAGTGGTATTCATCAACACGGAGGGGCATAGAGCCTGCGTACGCACCGTGTGATGAATCCCGACTTCCCTGTGCGTACACTAGTTCTACATTCCGTGCTTACGTGTGGAAATAGAAATGTTCTACGCACACTATTGATGAATGAGGGCCCTGGACTTATTTCCACCGTTGTCCCTGTTGTTTCAAGTTCAAGCCCCACCGGCGCCTCCCAGGCTAAAAACGACTTAAGATCTTGAGGTAGAAAAATGCTGTTTTTGAGTAGTTGATTAGAAATACAAAACAATGAATTAAAAAAAAAAATTACAGATGTGTTCCATAGACTCACAGGAATTGTGTAAAAGTGGCCAAATAGTGAAAGAAATAGTAAAATAGTTCCCCTTTAAGAGCATTAATCATGGTTCATTGTTGCATTAAAAGCAATAATAATTATTAGGGATGTTTGATATTATCGGCCGACCGATATTATCGGCCGATATCGGCAGTAAAATGTGATATCGGAAAATATCGGTATCGGTTTAAAAAAAGAAAAAAACAATAACAATATTTGTTATATATATATATCCAGTGAAATTATTAGTTACCTGAAATTATTCCGTTTTTTGGGAAACCCTGCATATATCGGTATCGGTTGATATCGGTTGATATCGGTATCGGAAATTAAGAGTTGGACAATATCGGAATATCGGTATCGGTAAAAAAGCCAATATCGAGCATCCCTAATAATTATTCAACAATAAAGTGCATAGAGACAATAATCATGGTTCAACAGAGGTTCAGCACATACATACAGTCGCACAAACATTACAGTGGCAGGTTACTAAACAGCTGCTCCCTTATCCTGGATTTGATCACTGCGACACTCTCGGGTTTCTTTAATATCGAGCGGTAGTTTGTTCCACTACCACATCTTCCCCACCTATAGTCTCCACGTTGACTTAATCCAGACGCGCACGCCGTGTCCCTAGAGGCCTCTGCAGACGCCGGCGTGTGCGTCGTACGACGTGTGATATTTATATTTGTACTTATTTTGTAAAAGAAGAAAGAAAGAAAAAACACTGTTCCAAACACCGCCTTTGCCGCCCTCGTTCTGTATGTATTTCTTGGGGGGGGGGGTGAGTGGGGGGGGGGGGGTGAGTGGGGGTAGGGGTTGTGTGATGCCGCTCTGATCGTCTTTATGCTGAGAGAAAGAAGTAGAAGAAGGGGGGGAAAAAAGGAAACCCACCACAACTCCCTTAAGACCATGATATTGTGAGGCGGGCAGATCCACCCCGGCAACAGCCCGGATGAATGGATATTAAGAGACCTTTGAGAGGGACGTGTGCGTGGGTGGGTGGGTGTGTGGGTGTGTGTATCTACAGTCTGTATACATACTGGAGTACATTGTGGACGTTTCGCAAGAGGAGTCCAAGGAGAATGAGGAAGGAGAAAAAAAAATAATAAGAATGTAAAAAAAAAAAAAAAATAGAAGGAAAAACAACCATATTCATCCTCACACCCACAACTCCAAGGACACCATTCTGTTCACAGTGATACCCAGAAGGACGCAGTGAATATTTCTCTCTCTCTCTCTCTCTCTCTCTCTCTCTCTCTCTCTCTCTCTCTCCCTCTCTCCCTTCCTCCCCCGACACTCCTGCCGCAGTCGCATCTAGTAACCTCAACTTATATTTGTTGAAGTATCCCTCGACAATGTTTGCAAATTAAAAGATTGACGAGAGATCGAGTTTTGAGACGCGTTTCCTTTTCATATTTCCAATACTTTTTTTATTTATTTATTCTTTTCAGCCGGCTTCGCTTTTGTGTGATTTTTATTTATTTTTTTTCATTTTGATTCCCTCGCCGGGCTTAGCTCCGAGCCTGCCGCAGAGGATGAGGAGATGTTTTCTTGACGTAGGACTGTTTTTAGTTTTGTTTTTTTTATAAATATTTTTATTGCAGGGTACTTTGGACACATTCCATATTGATGCACACAAGCAAACTTCTTTTTCTTTTTCTTCAAAGCATTTTTTCTTTTTTACAGCGGCATACAACAACAAACATGCTATCATTTGGCGGATTTATACATAATCATTTACAGGATAACTAAATAAGCTAGATTCTTGCTGGAAAATAGGAAAAAGACCAAAACAATAGAAAAAGGCAAAAAGCAAAGACAAAACGGAGAATATACTGTGACGAGCCTGGTGGGGTCCAGACTCGCCACGGTTCAAATACAAACATTCGATTGTCGACACAAGAGCAATATCAATCCATAAGAATATTTATTGAATTAAGGCAGAATCCAGTTTGCTAGGCAAGAGAAGGGTCGTAATACAGTCTGATGGTCAAAAACACAAAACGGGCTCGCAGACAGAAAAAGGGATTGTTCAATAGTCGTCCGGTCCAGGGTCAGTACACAAGGGGGTTTCTCAGCCAGTCCAGGGTCCAGTACACAATGAACACCTACTCGCTTTCCTCTCACCTCTCACTACCTCTCACCTTCACAACTCTGAGTATCTCAATCTTTCTCTCTCTCTATGTCACAACTCCAACCTCACCTCCGCTCAACTTACTCCTGACTAACCTAGTGTCTTTGTAGTGTGTGTGTCTGGGGTGTGTGCACGTGAGATGTGGGTGAACTAATCATGTGCAGGTGTGTTCTATCAGTACTATCAGCTACCTAATTGTCTCCACTCCTTCCGTGGCAATAATATCTCCCGTCCTTCACATATCCATGAGAGGGGGGGGGGGGGTGAGATCTGCCACAATACATTCAGCCATTAATGTTACAAGCATAACACTGTGAACTTATATACCATCTTCATCCTCCCTCAGACCCTTTTAGTAATCCAACACCGGCCCCCATGCCTTCAACCCTGTTCTCCTTCAGGCATTTTCTTTAATCTAAGCAACTTGCAATGGGCCTGGTCTACAAGATACACCACGACCACAACACCAGAGGGAGTTCCACAAATCACGTTTCAACCCGGATTCGGCTCAAACAAGGGACTAAACACGTTTTTTTGCAATTATGCCACAATAATGTGGAACGCCTTACCCCCCCACAGCCACAAAGGAATGAGAATCCCTACCCTCCTTCAAAACCGCTCTCAAAGAGCACCTACCCTTTTTTTATTTTTTTTATTCATGACATATTTGCATTATACAGCGTTTGAGGAAGTCTACCCTCGAATGCGGCATGCTTAAACATGCGAAGCAGCAGCGGAGATAGTTCCTTATAGAGTAGTACTTCTGCAGTAAAGCCGTCAAGGCCAGGTGCTTTATTGTTCAGTAATTGCCTCTACTGTTCGGAGAGGTCCCTTAGTTTCCAGCGCCGCTTCTGCCTCGACCATCAAGCGGAGGCAGGTTCAATTCAGAGAGAAATGCCTTAATAGCATCAATGTCATGGTTGCCATTTGATTTATACAGTTTTGAATAGAACTCCATAAAATGTGCATTTATCTCTTTAGGGTCTGTAAGAACAGTGCCCGTGTCTGACTTTAATTTTTAGTGTTGCGTGAGGGGTTTGCTCCTGTTTTTAACTGACGTGCCAGCAGTTTTTGAGGATCGTCACCTATTTCTAGGGATGCTCGATATTGGCTTTTTTACCGATACCGATATACCGATATTGTCCAACTCTTAATTTCCGATACCGATATCAACCGATATAAACCGATACCGATATATGCAGGGTTCCCCCCCCCCCCCCAAAAACGGAATAATTTCAGGGAATTAACACAACATTATGCATACTTTTGACAATAAATAAAATCTGAATTTGTTATTACTTGCTTGCCTGGGTAAATAAAGGTTATAGAAATGTAATTGTCTTTTTTTTGAAAACCGATACAGATATTTTCCCGATATCACATTTTAATGCCGATAATATCGGACATCCCTACCTATTTCAAATTGCATCCGTTTAATCCTGTGCAATTGCTTATTAACCTGGCAGATAAAAATAGTATTGTACTCATCTCTTTGAGAGACTATAGAATTCAGGGCGTCTGGATCCGCCGAGACCCTGTACGAGTGTTCTAGCGGAGACACGGAATCATCCGGCTCCACTACCCTTTTTGTTGTTTGCTTTCTCCTACCTGCCACGTAGGACATCGTGATGCTGCCTCTAAGCACTGCCTTGATAGATTCCCACGGTGTTGAGTCGTCCACATCCCCTGTATCATTTGTCGCTATAATGTCAGGCAGCCTAACTGACATGCAGTATATTTTAATAAACTCTTCTCTTTTAAAAAATCAAATCTCCAAGTGCGTTCCCTTCTATGGCTAGTAAATCTAACATCCAGTGACATGGGAGCTTCAGATCACTTATCAGGATAGTATGGTACTGTGTGGATTTATGAACTGGAGAGAAAAAATAATAATCTCTGTTGGTAGGATTGCGTAGCCTCCATACTGTGTGTCAACAAGATTTAGATTGTGCAAAGAAAACAATAATATGAACTGCCGCAAACTAACATGAAAAAGCACTGTCCTCCGGGGCCCTCTCTACCTCCCTCCAGTCCCCTCTCTACCTCCCTCCAGTCCCCTCTCTACCTCCCTCCAGTCCCCTCTCTACCTCCCTCCAGTCCCCTCTCTACCTCCCTCCAGTCCCCTCTCTACCTCCCTCCAGTCCCCTCTCTACCTCCCTCCAGTCCCCTCTGTCCTCCGGGGCCCTCTCTACCTCCCTCCAATCCCCTCTCTACCTCCCTCCAGTCCCCTCTCTACCTCCCTCCAATCCCCTCTCTACCTCCCTCCAGTCCCCTCTCTACCTCCCTCCAATCCCCTCTCTACCTCCCTCCAGTCCCCTCTCTACCTCCCTCCAATCCCCTCTCTACCTCCCTCCAGTCCCCTCTCTACCTCCCTCCAATCCCCTCTCTGCCTCCCTCCAGTCCCTCTCTGCCTCCCTCCAGTCCCCTCTCTACCTCCCTCCAGTCCCCTCTCTACCTCCCTCCAATCCCCTCTCTGCCTCCCTCCAGTCCCCTCTCTACCTCCTCCAGTCCCCTCTCTGCCTCCCTCCAGTCCCCTCTCTACCTCCTCCAGTCCCCTCTCTACCTCCCTCCAATCCCCTCTCTGCCTCCCTCCAGTCCCCTCTCTACCTCCCTCCAGTCCCCTCTCTGCCTCCCTCCAGTCCCCTCTCTACCTCCCTCCAGTCCCTCTCTACCTCCCTCCAATCCCCTCTCTGCCTCCCTCCAGTCCCCTCTCTACCTCCCTCCAGTCCCCTCTCTACCTCCCTCCAGTCCCCTCTCTACCTCCCTCCAGTCCCCTCTCTACCTCCCTCCAATCCCCTCTCTGCCTCCCTCCAGTCCCCTCTCTACCTCCCTCCAGTCCCCTCTCTACCTCCCTCCAGTCCCCTCTGTCCTCCAGTCCCCTCTCTACCTCCCTCCAGTCCCCTCTCTACCTCCCTCCAGTCCCCTCTGTCCTCCGGGGCCCTCTCTACCTCCCTCCAGTCCCCTCTCTACCTCCCTCCAGTCCCCTCTGTCCTCCGGGGCCCTCTCTACCTCCCTCCAGTCCCCTCTCTACCTCCCTCCAGTCCCCTCTCTACCTCCCTCCAGTCCCCTCTGTCCTCCGGGGCCCTCTCTACCTCCCTCCAGTCCCCTCTCTACCTCCCTCCAGTCCCCTCTGCGAACAAACACCTCTAAGTCAAAAACCTTAAGAGCTAGTAAACACACCATGACAGTCTGTGTATGCAATGGTCTCCACCTGTCCAACAAAAACAAATTTGGGGCACAATAAGCCGCTGCAACTTGTGAGTGATCGCATATTGAAGCTGTCGTCTTCTGCACCGACGAAGAAAGTCTCTTGCTATCTAGGAACTAGGGCTGCACGATTAATCGATTTTAAATCGAAATTGCGATTTGGAATGATGCAATTATCAAATAGATTTTTTATTTTTTTTTATATATACTTTTTCATTTTTTTTAACCAGGAAGTCCCATTGAGATACAAGATCGGTTTGGGAGAGGGAGGTAAGGGGTTTTAGATTGTGTGTTGTGAAGTTTAGACTTCAGAGAGGGAGAGTAAAGTACAGGAAAAAAAAGGTACCGTTGGGTACCGGTATTGATTCCCAGGTAAAAAGAAAAAATGTCAGGCTCTGTGTCCCGAAAAGACCCACCGCGTAGGCCAGATGCAAGCCGCATTTTACAATAAACCTCTGTGGGGCTGCTTAAAAAAAAGATTATAATCGCAAATTTAATCGCAATCGCAATATCTGTCAGAAAAATCGCAATTCGATTATTTCCCAAAATCGTGCAGCCTACTAGGAACCTCTCTGCGTCCTTCCCTAGGTTGTTGGAACGTGCGCTTGTCTGTGCCAACCGAGGCCACGAACGTCGCTGGGTGTTGGAATCTGCATCTCACCTCCGCAGCCTTGGCATCTGGTCCTGATATCAAATGGCTTCCGTAGCTTCAACACTGCCGGTCCCAGGTCCGGGAAAATGTAGAGACGCGTTCCCTCATATTGTCAGGGGAACTTCTGTGTTAGTTTGCAAGCCTCAGAATGGCTCCTTCACTGAATCACGATGGATCCGTGTTATAATTCGGTGGGGGGGGGCGCCATCTGTTGCTGCCTTCACACACTGACCCCTATGTGCTCGGTCGACCTTAACAGACTTGTTGTTGAAGTTTTCGTCTCCCAACTAGGCTGTTATAAGCTTTGAAATCAAATCTGTAGGGTTGCCCTTTTCCGTGCCCTCTTTTACACCTATGATCCGAATGTTTTGTCGTCTGGAGCGCGAGACGAGGTCGCCCACTCGCTCGCCGAGCGCCCTGGCCTCCGACGCCCCCCCCCCCCCCCCCCCCCCCGGCACATTGGTCTTCCAGAATCTTAAATCGGCTTTCATCAAACCTTTTATTTAACCTTTTATTTAACCAGAATATAAAAACCCATTTATAGGCCTGGTATTCTATATTGTATAATAATATTTCAAATAGCATGTGTCCGGATGGCAGAATTCAGTACTGTATGTATCTACAAAAACCTTCTGTTTTTCATCATCTTCCCTTTATTCATTTGCTTAGATCTTTTGTACACATGATCTCAAGAAGGTGCTGAATGAGTTCAGTGGCAGTTCATCAAGTCTGGTCATTTTTTAGCATGGTGTTATTCACTGTCAAAGATGCAAAGAAAAATCATAATCTATATTCTCCTTTTTTTGTTTCATCACAATTTACTCAAGCATAGTAACGGACACAATATTTATGACACTGGGTATACATTCCCTGAGATCCATAGATGTCCCTAGATACCAAGAACATGCAAATGGCCCTTGTAGAAGTGGAGCAATCTTCCATTTACTTAGGTATGGTATTTTTAGGTGGATTTTCAGAAAATAGGGCTACAGCTTTTAACCATCAACCTATCATGTGCACTACATATATATACTGTATATTAACATTGTTCTAAATAAAGAATAATGATAATAAATCATTTTAAGTTTGGAATTTTTTTTTTTTTTTTACAACTGAGGTAGTTAGATTACATTTTTTAGAGACTAAAGTACAGACAAAAGGTACCGTTGGGTATCGATTCACAGGTATCTGTTCAAATGTGAACGGTACCCAACCCTAATGGCAGCTGGGCCTAACTGTATTAGGGCTCACGGGCACACACACGCGCACACACACACACACACACACACACGCACACGCACACACACTTATGCAGTCATTAACCAACTAACCGGCAGAGCGTAGCGATTAGGCAGGTGCTTCTCTCAAGCTGCTCGTGAACAAACCGTTCCGAGGAGGATCGTGTCCACGAAACGGAGTTTGATGCTACAGAGAAGCTGCACTTCTGACGATGTTCCATGACTCATTATTATAACGGCGCAGCTTTAATTAGGCTCGATTATGCCGTGCGTGTGTAAAACGCAGGCGTCGTGAGCCGCCCGGCATGTGCCCCCCGTCCTCCCCGACTCTGGTACTACAAACACCGGGAGTGTTAATTGCACCCCGTCTAAAACAGCAGCGTGGAGGAGGCGTGTCTGTTCCTGACATACATTCTAACGACGCCCAGCTGATTGTTTTGGTGAATCACGATGTGGGGGGGGGGGGGGGGGGGGGGCGGGGGCAGTATCTGCGGAAAGGAAGGGGTTTAGTACTATATAGTTAAATGTTTTAGAAACCAGCCTCCTCTCAGCCTCTTCACTTCCTTATTATTATTATTATTATTATTATTATTATTATTATTATTATTATTATTATTATTATTATTATTATTATTATTATTATTATTATTATTATAATAATAATAATAATAATAATAATAATAATAATAATAATAATAATAATAATAATAATAATAATAATAATAATAATAATAATAATAATAATAAATTGTATTTGTATTGTATTTTTCGTTCACTAGGATCCCAACGTGCTACGGGGTTAAAACATAGTTAAAAGAATAAAAAAGTATAAATAATAATACAAAAAATTAAATACAGAATACATTTTTATAAAAATAGAACATAGTTAAAGGGGAACTCCAACATTTTGGGAAATTAGCTTATTTAACATCTTCCCTGGAGTTAGACAAGAAGATACATACCTTTTTTGTCTCTGTGCGTGCATTTTAGCTTTGGGAATAGACGCTCCGTTAGCATAGCTTAGCTTCATCACTGGAAGTGAGGCAGGACAGTAGCCTTACAGTGCCTTACAGTGTATTGCAAGGTCTGACATTGACCAAACTTGATATGCATGACCTTGGTGGGCTCTAGGTCAACTCCTGAAAAGGGGGTCAATGTCAGACTTTGCAATCAAAAGTTAGGGGGCTAATAACCCTTGCCATAATTTCAGTGCGCCCCCTAACTTTTGATTGCAAGGTCTGACATTGACCCCCTTTTCAGGAGTTGACCTAGAGCCCACCAAGGTCATGCATATCAAATTTGGTCAATGTCAGACCTTGCAATACACTGTAAGGCACTGTAAGGCTACTGTCCTGCCTTACTTCCAGTGATGAAGCTAAGCTATGCTAACGGAGCATCTATTCCCAAAGCTAAAATGCATGCACAGAGACAAAAAAGGTATGTATCTTCTTGTCTAACTCCAGGGAAGATGTTAAATAAGCTAATTTCCCAAAATGTTGGAGTTCCCCTTTAAAAACATAGTATAAACAGAAAATCAAAGACCACAGCACAAGAAGAAAAAAGAAAATCACAAGAAAAAAAGAAAAAGCTATAGCAATCACGGTATATAGGTACAGGTATATACAGGTATATAGTTAAACGGTTTTAGGAACCCTCCTCCTCTCTGCCTCTTCACTTCCTGTGCACAGGAGCCTTTTCAAAAGGGCCCCTCTGAGGCTATCGGGGACAATAAAATCAAATGGGGAAAAGAGTGAAGTATGTCACAAGTCTTTTGTGGGTCTAGGTAGGGGAAGTGATGATCTAGCCCTCCAAACGGAGTGTTTTCAGACGCCCACTCTAAACGGAAGGCTGGAAGGGAGAGGCTAAAAGGTCTTTCAGGTTTCAATTTCCCTTCGAGGAATTAGCTTGTTTTTTCTTCTATCTCACGCCGTTCCAAAGATGATTACAACTATTTCCACTGCTCCAAACCAAGAAAGAGAAATAAAAAAAAAAATTATAAAAAGTTTTATTATGTTTTTGGTAGATTTGTATTGGTTTTTCGGACAAGTCCGGCAGAGAGAGGAAGTATGGGAGGATAGACGGGGGAAGACATCCGGCGAAGGTCGCCGGGTCCGGGAGGCGTCTATGCTAATACCAACGCAGTTGTGCGATTTGCTAATCTGATTGGCCACTGACGTTTCTGGTCATGTGACATGTGCGCCCAATAGCGTGACGAGCTGTGTCTTTGCCCATTTCCGCGTCGAACAGCCTGCAAACTACCTGGCGTTCTATCGCCCTGCTCTAAGACAAACTCTAACCTTAACCAACTTCGAAAGAGTGCCCAAGCTTAACCGTCGAAAGAACTTGCCGTCACACGATTGGTGCACATGTCACATGACCAGAAACGTCAGTGGCCAATCAGATTTGCAAAACGCACAACTGCGTTGGTACAGTCTGAAACGTCACTTTCCCTCTCGCCCTAAATGCACCGTAAACAATTTAAATGCACTTGTGGATAGAATTACTGGTACATGGAGAAAGGAAAACACTGTTCATTAACGCCGTAAGTGCCGGGGGGGGGTTAGTTAGTTCGTTTGTTTTCTCAAAATGCTGACAACACTTAAGAGGTCTATTCGGAAAACAAACACTTTCCTTGATTGTCACAAGGTGAACTTTATTATCCCAAATGGGGAACGCGGCAATCATTCGGTACAAGTACAACGTAAAATCACTCTATACTACAATCTGCTGCATTTAAACCATCACTCTATACTACACTACTCTATATACTCCATTTAAAACACTTCACACGTTCGGGTCACTTTGACATTGTATTCCACATCCCCCTGTTCTCTGCGCTTGTTCAACATTTAATAGCTGTTAAAATATTGACGACGTGATTGGCTTTGGAAACGGACGTGGGTGGGTGGAGAGGTGCAAGGGGCAGGCGGGCGGCCTCTGCAGCTGTGAAATGTTTAATGTGATGAGAGAGAGAGAGAGAGGCACAGTGATGTGTTTAATGTGATAGAGAGAGAGGGGGGGGGGATAGAGAGAGAGAGGAGCACAGTGATATGTTTAATGTGATAGAGAGAGAGGGGGGGAGAGAGATAGAGAGAGAGGGGCACAGTGATATGTTTAATGTGATAGAGAGAGAGGGGGGGGAGATAGAGAGAGAGGGGCACAGTGATATGTTTAATGTGATAGAGAGAGAGGGGGGAGAGAGATAGAGAGAGAGGGGCACAGTGATATGTTTAATGTGATAGAGAGAGAGGGGGGAGATAGAGAAAGAGAGGGGCACAGTGATATGTTTAATGTGATAGAGAGAGAGGGGGGGGGGAGATAGAGAAAGAGAGGGGCACAGTGATATGTTTAATGTGATAGAGAGAGAGGGGGGGAGAGAGAGAGAGAGAGAGGCACAGTGATATGTTTAATGTGATGGGAGAGAGAGAGAGAGAGAGAGAGAGAGAGAGAGAGAGAGAGGCACAGTGATATGTTTAATGTGATGGGAGAGGGGGGGAGAGAGAGAGAGAGGGGCACCGTGATATGTTTAATGTGATTGGATAGAGAGAGAGGGCCAAAGTGATATGTTTAATGTGATGAGAGAGAGAGAGAGAGACACAGTGATATGTTTAATGTGATGGGAGAGAGAGAGAGAGACACAGTGATATGTTTAATGTGATGGGAGAGAGAGAGAGGCACAGTGATATGTTTAATGTGATGGGAGAGAGAGAGAGAGAGACACAGTGATATGTTTAATGTGATGGGAGAGAGAGAGAGAGACACAGTGATATGTTTAATGTGATAGAGAGAGATGGGGGGAGAGAGAGGGAGAGAGGGAGAGAGGGAGAGAGGGAGAGAGAGGGAGAGGGAGAGGGAGAGGGAGAGGGAGCGGGAGAGGGAGAGGGAGAGGGAGAGAGAGAGAGAGAGAGAGAGGCACAGTGATATGTTTAATGTGATGGGAGAGAGAGAGAGGCACAGTGATGTGTTTAATGTGATGGGAGAGAGAGAGAGAGGCACAGTGATATGTTTAATGTGATAGAGGGAGAGAGGGAGAGAGAGAGGGAGAGAGGGAGAGAGGGAGAGAGAGGGAGAGGGAGAGGGAGAGGGAGAGGGAGCGGGAGAGGGAGAGGGAGAGGGAGAGAGAGAGAGAGAGGCACAGTGATATGTTTAATGTGATGGGAGAGAGAGAGATAGAGAGAGAGAGATGTTTAATGTGATGAGAGAGGGGGGGGGTGGTCTGGCACAAACATGACATACAGTATCCCAAAGAACAGACACAGACAGGTACAACGTGGAAATAATCTTGGGAACCAAACAATTTGCATTGCATAAATAAATAAAATAAATATAGCTCCCCAAGATAAAAATACAATATGCTATACTACTGCAACATTTTCCAAAAGCCAGATCTTTACCTTTTTCTTAAAAAGATAGCGCCCGCTGATGCTCTTAATGGTTTGTTCAAAGCTCCACTGTACTTAAAGGAGCATTCTCCCATGCTGGTTGACAACCGGGGAAGGTACATTGATTGATTGATATTTTTAATGTTTGCCATATGGGCTTACAAGACACATAAACAATACGTATATAGTATACTTAACAATAAGTATATCGACCAAGATGGCCACACAAAAAAAAAATGAAAGAAAACGTAACGAGCTGTAAACAATGTACTTCAAAGAAAACAAGAGGAATTCATATTGACTTATATAGGATATAATGTGTTTTGTCTCGAGTGCCATGCTTTCTCCAAAAATCCTGCAAAACTGAAAATCTCCTCCACAAAAAAAAAAAACTCAACAACATACAACTCTCAGACTGCCAAAACAAATCCGGATTTTTACAAATTGAACTTTGTTAAATAAAACCCTCCTCAAGTCGGTGTGTGTACAAGGGGCAGTGAAAAACAAAATTAAATTCATCCTCCACCACTCCCAGATCACCGAGAGAACACGCAACCGGATGCACGGTACGAGTAGGGGTGGGACGATACATCGATCCAGATCGATACATCGATGTAATTATCAACAATCGAATCGGATCGATGCGATGTAATAAGATCGATTCATATCGATACTCTTATTTTGAAAATCCTGTGGCGAGTCTCATATCCGCCCAAGAACAACAGCAGTAGCTCCGTGTGTGTAGACGTTACAGCATAGCATTCTCCCTTTCTGTGTGTGTGCTCGCGTCTTTGGAAAGACCAGATGAGGTCAGAGGAGTTTGATGTTTAAATGTTATTTAAACATAAACAATATAATACATAATAAATGTAGGCCTATACATGATCATGCAACATCAACAAATTGTTGTAGGAACGGTTTGGGAGAGGGAGGTTGTGAGTTTTGAGTTCCAAAAAATGTAGCTTAAAGTTTAAAGCTCAATATATCAAAACGTGGCACTTTACAGTGAACAGGAGGTCTATTTGTATTAAAAACAATAGATTGATTTTCCTTTAAATGTCTGGAAGAGCTCAAAAATACAAATGTCAAATGATATTTTCATTACCTTTTTTTTGTTGATCTAAATGTTACTGATTGTGTTAAATGGGCATATGATATCATCTCATATCGATCGCAGGCACCTGAATCTAATCGTATCGTATTGTATCGTGAGAGACTTTGTGATATCGGCAAATATCGTATCGTTGTCCAAAGAATCGATATCATATCGTATCATGATGAAACTGGTGATTCCCACCCCTAGGTACGAGTCCTCAAAACTGGCTCTCGTGTTGTGGGCATGTACAGTACACATCCCTATTCATCCTAAACAGCTGCTCAGGGGCCCTAGCATTTGTAATGTTATCGACAGTGGTGGAAGAAGTACACAGTTCCTTTACTTAAGTGAAATTAGAAATGAGTACTCTGGTAAAAGTCCTCCATTCAAATTCTACTTAATTAAAAGTAGAGAAGTATTTGCTATTGATTGTACTTAAGTATCTAAAGTAAAAGTATGCATTCTACATTATGTTTGTCTATCCCAGTCCTTGGGAGCGTTCAATCTTGACCTCTAAAGCAGAGTTTCTCAACTGGTGGGTCGCGACCCAAAAGTGGGCCGCGGGGCCATTTTGAGTGGGTCGCGGATGTGTGTGTGTAATTTTTTTTTTTTCCATTACCTATCTTTGTGAAAGTGGCTTCACAGCTCTGGTGCAGCTGAAGACAAAGCAGAGGAACAGATTGGACATTGAGCATGACCTCAGAGTTGCTTTGTCTACCATCACCCCAGACTTTGAGACTCTTGTCAGGAGCAAACAACATCCCCAGTTATCCCATTAGTTCCCTGGGATGTTAAGCTAAGAAGTCTGCTAAGAAGGATATATTATTTATTATTATTATTATTATTATTATTATTATTATTATTATTATTATTATTATTATTATTATTATTATTATTATTATTATTATTATATATTATATATTATTATTATTATTATTATTATTATTATTATTATTATTATTATTATTATTATTATTATTATTATTATTATTATTTTATTTTATTTCATTGTGTTTTTAGCCCTAGTTGCACTTTTGTTGCAACCCCAGTTATCCCATTAGTTCCCCCAAACTTACTGTCGGTCTGTTATGTTAAGCTAAGAGGTCTGCTAAGAAGCATTATTATTATTATTATTATTATTATTATTATTATTATTATTATTATTATTATTATTATTATTATTATTATTATTATTATTATTATTATTATTTTATTTCATTGGGTTTTTAGCCCTAGTTGCACTTTTGTTGCAACCCCAGTTATCCCATTAGTTCCCCCAAACTTAGGTCTGTTATGTTAAGCTAAGAAATCTGCTAAGAAGCATATATTATTTATTATTATTTTATTTCATTGGGTTTTTAGCCCTTTTTTGTGTTTATTTCATGTTTTTAACAGTGCATGAAAGGTAACTGCAATATATATATATTTTTTTTTTATAAATCATAGTGGTTAAAAAATTTGGGTCGCGACTTAATGACTAACGAAAATGTTGGGTCCCGAGGCTAGACCAGTTGAGAACCACTGCTCTAAAAGTTATGTTAAAGTGGTACATGGTCCAGTTGTGCTGCTCTGATTAAAGGTTATGTTAAAGTGGTATGTGGTCCAGTTATGCTGCTCTGATTAAAGGTTATGTTAAAGCGGTATGTGGTCCAGTTATGCTGCTCTGATTAAAGGTTATGTTAAAGTGGTATGTGGTCCAGTTATGCTGCTCTGATTAAAGGTTATGTTAAAGTGGTATGTGGTCCAGTTATGCTGCTCTGATTAAAGGTGATGTTAAAGTGGTATGTGGTCCAGTTATGCTGCTCCGATTAAAGGTTATGTTAAAGTGGTATGTGGTCCAGTTCAGCGTTTCCGTTAGCCGGTAATTACCGGTTTTTGACCGGCAAAATATGTTGAAGTCCGAATATTTAAATATCTCCGGTCATAATGTCCGGTGAAAATAATTTCTCTAAGCACAATTTTATTATTTGAATTGTATTAAAATAGGCTCAAATTAAATAGCCTATGTGATGAACAAAACAATCATTACATGTTGCTTCACGCTGATAAAGCGCGGATGGCGCCGCTCGGATGTGAATCTTTTTTTCTTTCTTTTTTTGAGCCTGTCTGTCTGCCCACCACAGAGACCGCTGATGCCGTGGTGAAAGAAAACAGAAACAGAAATGTCGAGCGTTCAGGCCCGAGTGGAAAGTTTAATTCTCCTGGCTGAGGTGCGACATTATATCCACATTTTCCAGTTCACTGATCCAGCCAGGGTTACCAGTGACACAGTTCATTCTGGAACCTCAGATCCCCGCTGATCATGAGGTTCTACAGTATCGCGTTGGATCCATACACGTATCGATTTTTTCGAATGGTGATCAGGAATTGGAATATACCAGTTGGATACCATCTGATGTCAGGTAAGGACTCTATGTTATCAGTGTTAGGATAATCAGAGTAAGTTTGATGAAGTTATAAGCTGTTTTGTGAAATGTCTTCTTGTTTCGGTTTCACTAAAAGTCCGAGAGGAAATCAACAGGGCGATTATCCGCGCGCGGCCGTAATGTGCTTGCGTGCACGTATAATATTGATCATCTAGCGTTTATTTGAAAACGATTCATAAAAAGGCCGACGAATATCAACGTTGTGGAATATTCCACTAAAAGACTATTTTCATAGAATGCTCCAGAAAGAGCTGTTTTTTATCTGAAAACGGGGGCTTTTCTAACTGCTCTGAAACGGCAACGACGCGATAAACAGCCTTGACAGCACCGACTGGAAAATAGTCTTTGATAATGCGATGGGCAGATTAGACACATAGCCATAATTTAAAACATAGATTAGGCGATATTAACGTTAACATTGGCGCCGATGGTGGCATTCAGCCGGTAAAAAGGAAAACCAGGCTGACCGGCATTTCTCGAATATGTCCGGGGATAGAAATCTTGCAGGACATCCAGACCGGCACGAATATGTTCTAACGGAAACGCTGGTCCAGTTATGCTGCTCTGATTAAAGGTTATGTTAAGTGGTATGTGGTCCAGTTATGCTGCTCTGATTAAAGGTCATGTTAAAGTGGTATGTGGTCCAGTTATGCTGCTCTGATTAAAGGTTATGTTAAAGTGGTACGTGGTCCAGTTATGCTGCTCTGATTAAAGGTTATGTTAAAGTGGTATGTGGTCCAGTTATGCTGCTCCGATTAAAGGTTATGTTAAAGTGGTATGTGGTAGTGAAAGCGTTAACCTTCTGTAGTGTGGTAGTGAAAGGGTTAACCTTCTGTAGTGTGGTAGTGAAAGGGTTAACCTTCTGTAGTGTGGTAGTGAAAGGGTTAATGTAGATATGTATTTATTTTTTCTTTCTTACTGCAGGAGTCGTTATGTATTTTTAAATGTTCTTTTCATGGTTGTTGTTGTGGTATGCTAATGAGCTACTCTGAGGAAAACGGGGGGGGGGGGTGGGCGGTGGACTATATGGTTAAGTTATTCCTGCATCGTATCGGTGAAGGACGGGTGAAGAGCAGATATGCTCTTTGATGATTTTGAAACCTTGTTTAGCCGGAAAAAAAATAAATTGCATCCGTACAGTTTTTTTTTTATTTTATTACTTTTTTGCCCTTCAGTTTTCCTTATTTTTTATTAAAAAATTTTTGCTCTATAATAACCCAGCAGAGCCAGATTGACCCGATACTGAGAAGCATGGAGCCGTCCAGAAATTGAGTGCTCATACTTTGTCAGCAAAAAAAATAAATAAAATGTGTGCATCTCACTAAAAGCATCTTGATTAGTACCACTCTCCGCAAAAGTGAGAAACATTTTGCTTCGGACGCACGCACGCACACACACACACACACACACATACACACACACACACACACACACACATGCTCCCTCCTTCTGTAACACTAAAGACTTTCCCCCGTAATTGCCTTTTAGACTCTCGATGAACGTGGAGAACAGAACTGGCGTAAACTGGAGAAAAAGCCTGCTACCCTTTTTAACGGCCTGGTTCTTTCTCATTGATCTCCCGGCTAATGAAGTCCTCTTGTCTAATGAAGACGGCGACTGGCCTCGCGGTGACTGGCCTTGTTGCCGATGCGATTGAGTCTCTGCACTTGACCCATCCGGTCGTCGTCGTCCCCCCCCCCCGCGCCCAAGGGTAGCCGGGAGCAGATAGGGGCGTCGGTGAGGGACCGCGCCCTGGCGACCAATCCAAGTGCTCCTGTCTGTCTTTGTCAGGGATGCGACAGCGTTGGCGATCTGTTGTGGGCTGTGAGAACATAGGGCTGTGAGAACATAGGGCTGTGAGAACATAGGGCTGTGGGAACATAGGGCTGTGGGAACATAGGGCTGTGGGAACATAGGGCTGTGGGAACATAGGGCTGTGGGAACATAGGGCTGTGAGAACATAGGGCTGTAGGAACAGAGCTCTGGGAACATAGGGCTGTGAGAACATAGGGCTGTGGGAACATAGGGCTGTAGGAACATAGGGCTGTGAGAACATAGGGCTGTAGGAACAGAGCTCTGGGAACATAGGGCTGTGAGAACATAGGGCTGTGAGAACATAGGGCTGTAGGAACAGAGCTCTGGGAACATAGGGCTGTGGGAACATAGGGCTGTTGGAACATAGGGCTGGGTCAACATAGGGCTGTGGGAACATAGGGCTGTGGGAACATAGGGCTGTGGGAACATGGACATTAAGCTCCCGTTAAGTTAATACTCTGCTCCTATCCGGTGGATGACAGCAGTATGACGGCAGTAAACCCGCCCTGCTCGGCCACCACCACCACGCTGTGTCTTGTATCTAGTCAGCAGCCCCACTGCAGTGTAATGGCCTCTGGTTAAGGCTGCGGAGTGGCATTATTGTGACA
Organism: Notolepis coatsorum; assembly: GCF_963971535.1. Lineage (NCBI taxonomy): Eukaryota > Metazoa > Chordata > Actinopteri > Aulopiformes > Paralepididae > Notolepis > Notolepis coatsorum. Next base: position 148,652,031 of record NC_140173.1, on the reverse strand, counting down.
TCACGTACAGCCCTTGTAAGCATTTATTTTAATTACATTTGGGACGAACACGAACCGACGGAGAAGTGTTTTTTCACATGTCGAGTGTTGTGTTCATTCATCGTTAACACCAGCACAGCCATGGAGAAAATGCCACTAATTCCCGCCAGGAACGGGTCAGATGACCCGACAGCTTATATGAGAAAAATAAACAGTGTAAATTATATAATTACCTCTGAATATAAAAATATGAGGTTTACCACAATGAAATGTAGGTTTGAGTGACATAAAAAAAATATATATATATATTATAATTATTATTATTATTTTTGGATGGAAGAGCCACACATTGACGGGCAAAGAGCCACATGCGGCTCGCGAGCCACGGGGCTGGCCACCCCTGCGCTAGATTCTAGCTCGCAAAGTGCTGTGACTTTCGTCTGTTCCAATGGCCCATATGTGGAATAATGTTCTAAATTCCATTTTCCTGAAGTCATTTAGAAATTTCAGAAACCGTGCTGCAGATAAAACGGGTACTTTTAGGAAAAGTCATTGAGTGACAGAGCTGGAGCTCGACCGAGTGACGAGGATACATTTATTGAAAATGCCTCGGGGGTCATGTGACCCCTTGTCGGCTGTGCTAGTGTTAAAGATCGAGGTCGAGTAGTTTCTGGTGATGTATCACATTCACAGTCCCAAGTGATTTAGATTTAACTTCACGACTACAAATGCATGGGCTGCCCAAAGAATTTCAAAGAAAAAAGAAAAAAACTTTTTTTAAATGAATTTTGAGTAAATTTTCATAACGTGATAATTCGTTGTGTAATTAATTAATCTAATTAACGCGATAAACTGACAGCCCTAATATATATATGGTAAATGGCTGTATTTATATACCGCTTTTATCCAAAGCGCTTTACAATTTGTTCCTCACATTTTACCCACTCACTCACACATTCACACACCGACGGCGGAGGAAACCATGCAAGGTGCCAACCTGCTCATCGGGAGCAATTAGGGGTTAAGTGTCTTGCTCAAGGACACGCTGCCCCGGGAGGAGAGGGAATCAAACCGGGAACCTCCGGATTACCAGACGACTGCTCTACCTCCCGAGCCACTGTCGCCCCCCAAATAATACCCAGTATATACCCACCTCCTCCACTGTCGGTATTCAATACTTTTGAAGGGAGATAGTCGGCATGCTGGGATATTGATTGATTGATTGAACATTGGACCTGTCTCAAAACCCTGCCCTCTTTTCTTGATCCTCCAATCACAGCTGTCGCTTACCTCGGACTTCCTCGTACAAACTACCTCGGACTTCCTCGTACAAACAGTTTGTTTACATCAGGGTCGGTTTCGAATTGCAGCCTCCCGTAGGTTATTTTTTTAGGTTATTGATTTATTTAGAGAGGAGCGGGTGGGGTCCAATCCACCCTAGTTTTGTCTTCATTGAGACGGTAGGAAGGCTACGTTCACACTGCAAGCCCTAGTGCTCAATAGAAGAAAAGGGTATCTATCTGCTTGTCTAACTCCAGGGTAGAGGGCAAATAAGCTAATTTCCCAAAAGGTTGGCGTGTTACTTTAACAGTTATATAAAAGTAGATTTCTACGCTTGTCCCTGATTGCCACACTCTTGTCTTGTCTTCCCTCATTGCCCCCCCCCCCCCCCCCCCAGTTGCAGGGCAGGAGACTGAGATGGAGCTGGTGACGGTGGAGGACCCCTCGGTGCTGGTCCCGGCCGGGGTGTCGGTCCTGGCTCTGGACTTCAAGGTGCTCCACCCGGTGGTGATCACCCAGCTGGGCGTGTTCCCCGGCAGCCGGCAGGAGGTCCAGGGCAACGTGACGGTGAAGCTGCTGCAGCTGGACCAGGAGGTATGCGTCAGGGCTGCCCGCTTACACCATTCATCAATCACTGTTATTCTGATTGAGACCAGGAGGTATGCGCCAGGGCTGCCCGCCTACACCAATCATCAATCACTGTTATTCTGATTGAGACCAGGAGGTATGCGCCAGGGCTGCCCGCCTACACCAATCATCAATCACTGTTATTCTGATTGAGACCAGGAGGTATGCGTCAGGGCTGCCCGCTCACACCAATCATCAATCACTGTTATTCTGATTGAGACCAGGAGGTATGCGCCAGGGCTGCCCGCCTACACCAATCATCAATCACTGTTATTCTGATTGAGACCAGGAGGTACCCTGGTGCTGCTAATGGGCCAACTAACGTTATATTTATTGATCCTGTTCTGACCCAAGACACTTGGAACAAGAGTGGACAGGGTTTTGGTTGACCTGCTGACAAAGGTGACGTCTATTTTACCGAACCCCATCATAAAACATGCCTTTGTAATGATCCCGGCGGGATAGCGCACGAACGAAGGCATGTAGAAATAAACGTTTTTTCCCTGTTGGAGTATAAATAGTGCATGTCAAATGAGCCATACTATTGTCTCCATAGCTATAATATAGAATATACGTCGATGGGTCTGCAAACATCGTGAAAATGGTAAAAAAAAAAAAAAAGCTGGCTCCAGGGAGTAAAGGTGGTAAAACAGAGTGGCAGTCAAAGAGTTAAAGCCCTCCACTGGCACCATATCACCTCAGTCTTAAAATATCTCCACTGGTACCACAACACCTTCCTCCCTCCCACCGGATCTACTCCAAAATCCTGGTCTTCACCTACAAAGCCCTTCACCAACTGGCGCCCCTCCATATCTCACTGACCTCCTCTCCCCCTACCAACCCTCTGGGTCCCTCGGATCCTCCGTCAGTCCTCCTCCTCTCCTCTTCTCTCCGCCTCCAAGTCCAGCCTTCGCAGCTTTTGGGGACAGTCGTCTCTGGGGAAAGCTTTGGGGACAGAGTTTAGTTTTTTAGTTTACTCAGTTTATTTGATCAGGGACGGTGCATATCAATCAACAGTTATACATTTATAAATGAATACAAATGAATAAACTGTAAATATGCCATCATTAGCAGGGTTGCTAGTTTTCAGTTGTAGTCCCTGGGCTAGATGTTTAAGCCAGACAAAAACTGAAAAATAGGACATTAAAGCTAATATAAAAACAGTTTAAAACATATTCTGTACATTCACTCACTAGGCATTCATATAAAAAAAAGAAAACGGTGTACAGGGACAAATCAAAGCCCATACATGTATAAGCACTGTATAGGCAGGCACATATACATAATCATAATCACATAATCAACACAATCAGGACAGTCAGGCTAGTGGGCAAGCATACGGTGGCTGGGCAGCTGGACTGCGACGTGACTTGCTAATGGTCACAGACCTGATTTTGTAACAGCCATGCTTTGTGTGTGTGTGTGTGTGTGTGTGTGTGTGTGTGTGTGTGTGTGTGTGTGTGTGTGTGTGTGTGTGTGTGTGTGTGTGTGGGTGTGTGGGTGGGTGGGTGGGTGGGTGGGTGGGTGGGTGGGTGGGTGGGTGGGGGGGGGGGGGGGGGGACCGGAGTGTATTAGTACTGCGGATGTGTGATGGGATGGTGTTCCAGAGACGTGTCCAGGGCGCGTCTATGCTTTTACCAAACGGTTCGTGTTTCCGCGTTCCCGTTTTGCACTCCGATTGGCCAACGCACGTTTCCGGTCATGTGACATGTGCGCCCCAATCGCATGACGCGCCCATTTCCGCCTCGACCAGCAGCAAACTACCTAACGCCGCCCTACGATCCACACTCTAACCATAACCAACTTCGAAAGAGTGCCTAAGCTTAACCGGCGAAAGAACTTGCCGTCACACGATATCGCCGTGCTCTTAAGACAAACTCTAACCTTAACCAACTTCGAAAGAGCGCCTAAGCTTAACCGTCCAAAGTACTTGCCGTCACACGATTGGGCGCACATGTCACAACGTCAGTGGCCAATCGGAGCGCGAAACGGGAACGCGGAAAACACGAACCGTTTGGTAAAAGCAATCGGGCGTCCAGGGCAGCTCACTGGCCCCGGAACAGCCTCCACCGAGACATTAGAGATGGTCCCTCGAAGGTTTTTAATCAGTGTATCTGCCATTTCCACGATGTTTAATTTATGTCTTATTTTATGTGCATCAGTGGCGACGATCAAACCGTAAACAAAGAGGCCTATTAAGATGTTGTATACTAATGTGATAAACCATGTGATTTAATGTCCTATGCCTTAACTTGACTTTGTCTATTTTTCTGCTGTCTTATGAATTATGCTAATTCTTATGCTTATTTTATGCCTAATTTGATGTCTGCACTTTGCTGCATTGCTCTTGATCTGCCAATTTTGTGAGACCCGTCTCTTCCCCACTGCCTTCTCTTACCCCCCCCCCTCCCCCCCCCCCCCATCCATCCATCCCCATGTTTGTGTTTGTCTGTTGTTTATCTCACTACCACCGCCCCTTAGCGTAAATTGACTTTTGAGTTCTGGAAAAGCACTATACAAGTCCCATTTATTCATACTATTATTGTCCTTGATCTCTAAAGCTCATCATAACTCAGAACTGATGGAACAAGAAGGAAATCTTGGGGGGGGTTCAGAGCGTCGAAGCCTGCAGAGGAGCGACTTGTGAAGAGGATTTTGGTGGACATAACATATGCCATTTGATGGATGCTTTCATCTGAAGCGCCTCGCACTATCGCAGATAGTACTGTGTGTATATACGCCTACAGTACATTTTTAATATGGATGATGGCCCCAGTGGACCCAGGAGGTGGTGCGGCGGTATGTGATCCTGTGCTCTTTACGCTCTTATTAAAACCAAGAGTATGATGGCAAACTTATCTAAAAAAAACTGCGCCGCGGAGGAGTTTTAATTTAACGTAATTTGAAAACAGATGTCACACGTCGTCCAGGGTACTGGAAACGACATCTATTGTGGGAGAAAACGGCACTAGTTTATTATTAGTTCCATCCCAATTACTATCCCGTGTGTCGTTTGCAGTGGTGGAAGAAGTACACGGTTCCTTTACTAATAATCAAATTCTCAAGAGCTTCTACTCGGATCAGGCCTAACAAAAATAATAGTTGGTTGTCAGTTTGGCCATGGGTAGGTAGGGAATTTTTTTTATTTTTATTTTTTTTATTCTTTCCCACGGCGACTATGGATAGGGAATTTCTTTATTTAATTAACCCTTTCACTGCCACACGACAGAAGGTTAGCCCTTTACTATCACACAACCGACGGCGATGCTCCATCATTAGCATCATTAGCTCCGCGGATGCGGAGCTAATGATGCTAATGATGGAGCATCGCCGTCGGTTGTGTGATAGTAAAGGGCTAACCTTCTGTATTGTCACAGTGAAAGGGTTAACCGGCTGTCGTGTGGCAGTGAAAGGGTTAAAATGTTCACAACAACATGGATGCATGTACTCTGCCAGCATGTTTAATATCCATAATACTAAATGTTTGACTAAGATTTCTATGAAACTTTATTCCTAAAAAAAAATAAAAAAAAAAAAAAAAAAATGATTTTTTTTTTTTTATATATAATCTTTTTTTTAAACTCATAAAATATATTGGGTCGCACCTAAATCGGCAGGGTCGGTCGGCAACCTGAAACCAACCATTATTTTTGTTAGGCCCCAGTGAAATACTAACCAAAAATGGTGCGTTACACTTGTTTTGTCCGGGACTGAACAGAGAAAAATATTTAGATAAATCCCTCACCGGGCGGCTGGGTGGCGCAGTGGACATTGCGCTTGTCACCAACGCAAGAGACACCGGTATCGAATCCAGGCTGTCGGCGTTGCCTCCGGCTTGGGCCGGCCGTCATACTAACTCAATTGGCAGAGTTGGCGGGTGGGAAGTCGATGGGTGGTAATCTGGACGTTGTAAACAGCGACTCCTACAGGTCGGTTGGGGGACGCCTGCACAGCAGAGACAGGAAAATGGCGGGGGCAGTGTGAGCCTCCTACACGTTACTCCTCGCCAAATGAGAGTCCGCGCTGGCAGGTGAAAAGATGCGACTGGCTGCCTACACATGTATCGGAGGGGACATGCGATGGGCTTCTATCCTCCCTACAACCGGCCAGTGGGAGCAACGTTCAAGACAGGGGAGGGGAGAATTGGAAAAATAGAAAAAGAGGAGAAAAAAAGAAAGTGGATTAAAAAAAAAAAAAAATTCTCACCTGAATCTGGCAATTACAATTGTATACTTTATAGTTATTATAATATTTTATAATGATACATGGGAACACGTGGTAGGGCTGGGCAATTGATAAAATGTTTTTTTCCATTTACGATTGTGGCTTCCAACAATTATGATGGACTTTTAGCCAAGTGATGTTTTTGTTTTTCAGTTTAATTATATTTAAAGGACATATTTTAGTCCTTTTCGACACGTTAATATAGGTCTTTGAGGTCCTCTAAACATGTATTTCAAGAGGGAGGGTTCTGAACTGCAGAGAAGGCACAATGTACATATTAACACATTAACATGTTCCCAGTGTTGGGACAACCCGTCATTCTGTAAAAAATTCAAAACACAAGGACAGGCGTGTACCCTTTAAGTCCAAGGAAATCCAAGGAAAGTTGAGATGAGCTTATCAAATAAATGAATTATTATTATTAGATGAGGGTCTGTATGCCCTATCAGTTATATTATCACAATAAATATAGGCAATAAATAATTATGAATCTGAATATATATATATATATATATACTATGAGTAAAAGTAAACCGTATACTAGGGCTGTCTTAAATACTTCGAAGCTTCGTTCAATGGGCATGGGATTCGAATATGAAAATAAAATGTTATTATAAAATTTTTATTTTTATTTATTTATTTTTTGCTAAATCAACTCTGCCTCTCTTTGTTAATTACAACAAGCAATGCTGTTTGTTATTTAAGGTGAGGTCGGACTCGGCACTGACAGATTTGTGTTCATTGTGCTACTTTTATAAAGCCTCAAATGATGGCTTACAATATTTCATGAAAGCAAAGTGTTTTGTTTGTCTAAGTTTTAAAAAGGTTTAAACTTTACAGCACTGACAAAGTTGAACAAAGTGATGTACAAGTTCTCACAACATAAAAAAAATATATATATAATATATATATATAGTTTAATTTCTTTTATTATATATTTTTTATATATTCGAATTAAAATCGAATCTCGGCCCCGAAGCTTCGAATTCCAAAAAAAAATCGAAGGTCAGCCCTACCGTATACACATAAGGTGCAGTATACACAATGTACCCTAACTGGCGTGATATATGCGTTGTAGTCGATGGCATGCTGTTTCCAAAGTCTAGTGAGTAATCGTGTTAAATAATTGTGATCTCAATAAGGACCAAAATTATCACTGTTAGGTTGCGTTGTCGACATGCTGTACATGAAGTCAGAATCATTCGGGCTGCATTACGGTGATGTCATCCACCTTCCGTCATCCAGGCCAATGTTCCTTTTATTTTTCATGGACTCACTGTTCATGCATTAAGGGCTCTTGACTACTGAATACAGAACAGAACGCAGCGACCTGCCTGATTTCTCAGAGCGGCACTGGCGTCCGCTTCAAAGCTCTTGCCCTCTGGCATTCCGTGCAAACGAGGGGAACGGCTCTCTCCTACAGTCGGTTCAATGGTCTCTAACTACACAGCATCAAGATCCCTACACTCTGCATCTTCTAACTACACACCCTCAAGACCCCTACACTCTGCATCTTCTAACTACACACCCTCAAGACCCCTACACTCTGCATCTTCTAACTACACACCCTCAAGACCCCTACACTCTGCATCTTCTAACTACACACCCTCAAGACCCCTACACTCTGCATATTCTAACTACACACCCTCAAGACCCCTACACTCTGCATATTCTAACTACACACCCTCAAGACCCCTACACTCTGCATCTTCTAACTACACACCCTCAAGACCCCTACACTCTGCATATTCTAACTACACACCCTCAAGACCCCTACGCTCTGCATCTTCTAACTAGACACCCTCAAGACCCCTACACTCTGCATCTTCTAACTACACACCCTCAAGACCCCTACGCTCTGCATCTTCTAACTACACACCCTCAAGACCCCTACACTCTGCATCTTCTAACTACACACCCTCAAGACCCCTACACTCTGCATCTTCTAACTACACACCCCTCAAGACCCCTACGCTCTACATCTTCTAACTACACACCCTCAAGACCCCTACGCTCTGCATCTTCTAACTACATACCCTCAAGACCCCTACACTCTGCATCTTCTAACTACACACCCTCAAGACCCCTACGCTCTGCATCTTCTAACTACACACCCTCAAGACCCCTACGCTCTACATCTTCTAGCCACACACCCTCAAGACACCTACGCTCTACATCTTCTAACTACACACCCTCAAGACCCCTACGCTCTGCATCTTCTAACTACACACCCTCAAGATCCCAGTACGCTATGCATCTTCTAACTACACACCCTCAAGACTCCTACGCTCTGCATCTTCCCTCAAGAACCCTACGCTCTGCATCTTCTAACTACTCACCCTCGAGACCCCTACGCTTTGCATCTTCTAACTATACACCCTCAAGACCCCTACGCTCTGCATCTTCTAACTACTCACCCTCAAGACCCCTACGCTCTGCATCTTCTAACTACTCACCCTCAAGACCCCTACGCTCTGCATCTTCTAACTACACACCCTCGAGACCCCTATGCTCTACATCTTCTAACTACTCACCCTCAAGACCCCTACACTCTGCATATTCTAACTACACACCCTCAAGACCCCTACACTCTGCATATTCTAACTACACACCCTCAAGACCCCTACACTCTGCATCTTCTAACTACACACCCTCAAGACCCCTACACTCTGCATATTCTAACTACACACCCTCAAGACCCCTACGCTCTGCATCTTCTAACTAGACACCCTCAAGACCCCTACACTCTGCATCTTCTAACTACACACCCTCAAGACCCCTATACTCTGCATCTTCTAACTACACACCCTCAAGACCCCTACACTCTGCATCTTCTAACTACACACCCTCAAGACCCCTACACTCTGCATCTTCTAACTACACACCCCTCAAGACCCCTACGCTCTACATCTTCTAACTACACACCCTCAAGACCCCTACGCTCTGCATCTTCTAACTACATACCCTCAAGACCCCTACACTCTGCATCTTCTAACTACACACCCTCAAGACCCCTACGCTCTGCATCTTCTAACTACACACCCTCAAGACCCCTACGCTCTACATCTTCTAGCCACACACCCTCAAGACACCTACGCTCTACATCTTCTAACTACACACCCTCAAGACCCCTACGCTCTGCATCTTCTAACTACACACCCTCAAGATCCCAGTACGCTATGCATCTTCTAACTACACACCCTCAAGACTCCTACGCTCTGCATCTTCCCTCAAGACCCCTACGCTCTGCATCTTCTAACTACTCACCCTCGAGACCCCTACGCTTTGCATCTTCTAACTATACACCCTCAAGACCCCTACGCTCTGCATCTTCTAACTACTCACCCTCAAGACCCCTACACTCTGCATCTTCTAACTACACACCCTCAAGACCCCTACACTCTGCATCTTCTAACTACACACCCTCAAGACCCCTACGCTCTGCATCTTCTAACTACACACCCTCGAGACCCCTATGCTCTACATCTTCTAACTACTCACCCTCAAGACCCCTACGCTCTGCATCTTCTAACTACACACCCTCGAGACCCCTATGCTCTACATCTTCTAACTACACACCCTCAAGACCCCTACGCTCTGCATCTTCTAACAACACACTCTCAAGACCCCTACGCTCTACATCTAACTACACACCATCAAGACTCCTACGCTCTGCATCTTCTAACTACACACCCTCAAGTCAAGACCCCTACGCTCTGCATCTTCTAACTACTCACCCTCAAGACCCCTACGCTCTGCATCTTCTAACTACACACCCTCGAGACCCCTATGCTCTACATCTTCTAACTACTCACCCTCAAGACCCCTACGCTCTGCATCTTCTAACTACACACCCTCGAGACCCCTATGCTCTACATCTTCTAACTACACACCCTCAAGACCCCTACGCTCTGCATCTTCTAACAACACACTCTCAAGACCCCTACGCTCTACATCTAACTACACACCATCAAGACTCCTACGCTCTGCATCTTCTAACTGCACACCCTCAAGACCCCTACGCTCTACATCTAACTACACACCCTCAAGACCCCTACGCTCTGCATCTTCTAACTACACACCCTCAAGACCCCTACGCTCTGCATCTTCCGACTGTCTGAGTCTCTTATTCGGCTCCTGGGAGGACAGTGAAATGAAGCAGGCTATTCTCCGTCTTCGCTACACGGTGGTGGAACAGACGGTCAGGACAGCTGAAGCCCACAAAATCTTCCGCCGTCGACTAAAAACACACTTTTCCAATGAATATCTGGATAAAAAATACTACTATCCCTATACTACTACTAGGGCTGGGTGATTAATCGATTTTATCGATTAATTCGAATTCATGATTTAGGACTATTTAAAAACAAATCGATTTTCAATTCTTTTTTAACGCTTTAAAGAATTTAAATTAATCTCCAGAGTTAAATCTTTAATTTTGACAGCCCTAATATATATATATATTTATTTTAGTCACCTTTTATTTTACAAAAAGTGATGTTTGGTGAAAGTTAGATTTGCACTTTATTAATCCCAATAGGGAAATCCATTCTTGTTTGATGATCAAGAGGCACCTTTTATTTGTTTTAAGTGAAGTTTGGTGAAAAAGCTAGTTATTGCACTATTAATCCCAATAGGGAAATTCATCTTTGTTTGATCAAGAGTAACCTTATTATATATTTTTTTGAAAGTGAAGATTGGTGAAAGTTAATTTGTGTCAAATAAAAACAAAGCTTATTTGAATAATTTCCTTGGCGTTTCTAGTTTTTAAGAGATAAAAAATCGATGTAAATCGGATGTGGTGTGAAAAAATCTGAGATTTAATTTTTAGGCTGTATCACCCAGCCCTAACTACCTACTATACTACCTACCACGTACAGTATTATACTACTATGCACACTCCGAGTGAAGCACTCAAGTCTGGCACTGCTAAACGAACGATACCACTGACACTTAGCCGCCAGAGATGTACCCCTCCTGTTGATTTAGGTTTACTTTATTTGTTCAAGGGGGACAGTGTACATTAATAAAACATTTTACAATGTAAATGCACCCAATTTTAGCCAAAAGGCTAATTTCCATTGGTAGTCCCCCTGCCAGAAGGTACAGGCTAAAATCCTGTGTAAAAAAAGGGTTAGCAATAAAAACAGAATAAAATCAAGATAAATACATTAGAATAAAAACACAACAAAAGCACATAGACATAGTAGGGATACAGGTCACAATACAGTCATGGACACAAGGACAGAGCACATCATGACATATTAAGAGACCCAGACATAGACAGACGCACCATATCCATATCCACACACACATATACACATACAGACACCTCAGTGTTGACAGTTCTGGTTATCAATGAGCCATTCCCTAACCCTGCACTTAAATGAATGGTATGATGTGGACACTCTAATTGTTTGAGGAATTGAGTTCCATTGGTGGGATGCTCTGTATGAAAAGACAGCCTGGCCAAATACACTTTAAAAAAAAAAAAAAAAAAAAGGATTGACTTGTTGTACACAATTTGTAAGTCGCTTTGGATAAAAATGACAAAATTATTAAAATTCCCCATCGCCTACTGCTCACGGGTTCCTAAATGATTTGGGATGACTGGAACCAATAGCACTTCCTCACCATCTGCTGAACCAATCCATTACTTTTACAGAACATTCAGGGTGCGTTTTTGCCTGGGGGGGGGGGGGTGGCAAATCATTAGTTTGTTAGTTTGTTTTCATCACTGGTGGAGAAACGATTTATCCCCCCTTCCTGTATATATAATAAATAGCATTGCATTAAATACTCTAGATTAATTTCTCAGAATCATCAACAGTCTACACACCAGTGTCTCCCTGCCTCTCGCTCAGACAGAGAGACAAGCTGTTAGCTACTGTGAGCTGTGTTGTTGAGCTGTTAGCTACTGTTAGCTGTGTTGTTGAGCTGTTAGCTACTGTTAGCTGTGTTGTTGAGCTGTTAGCTACTGTTAGCTGTGTTGTTGCGCTGTTAGCTACTGTTAGCTGTGTTGTTGAGCTGTTAGCTACTGTTAGCTGTGTTGTTGAGCTGTTAGCTACTGTTAGCTGTGTTGTTGAGCTGTTAGCTACTGTTAGCTGTGTTGTTGAGCTGTTAGCTACTGTGAGCTGTGTTGTTGAGCTGTTAGCTGCTGTGAGCTGTGTTGTTGAGCTGTTAGCTACTGTGAGCTGTGTTGTTGAGCTGTTAGCTACTGTTAGCTGTGTTGTTGAGCTGTTAGCTACTGTTAGCTGTGTTGTTGAGCTGCTGGCTACTGTTAGCTGTGTTGTTGAGCTGTTAGCTGCTGTGAGCTGTGTTGTTGAGCTGCTGGCTACTGTGAGCTGTGTTGTTGAGCTGTTAGCTGCTGTGAGCTGTGTTGTTGAGCTGTTAGCTGCTGTGACCTGTGTTGTTGAGCTGTTAGCTACTGTGAGCTGTGTTGTTGAGCTGTTAGCTACTGTTAGCTGTGTTGTTGAGCTGTTAGCTACTGTTAGCTGTGTTGTTGAGCTGCTGGCTACTGTTAGCTGTGTTGTTGAGCTGTTAGCTGCTGTGAGCTGTGTTGTTGAGCTGTTAGCTGCTGTGAGCTGTGTTGTTGAGCTGTTAGCTGCTGTGAGCTGTGTTGTTGAGCTGTTAGCTGCTGTGAGCTGTGTTGTTGAGCTGTTAGCTACTGTGAGCTGTGTTGTTGAGCTGTTAGCTGCTGTGAGCTGTTTTGTTGAGCTGTTAGCTGCTGTGAGCTGTGTTGTTGAGCTGTTAGCTGCTGTTAGCTGTGTTGTTGAGCTGTTAGCTACTGTTAGCTGTGTTGTTGAGCTGTTAGCTACTGTGAGCTGTGTTGTTGAGCTGTTAGCTGCTGTTAGCTGTGTTGTTGAGCTGTTAGCTGCTGTTAGCTGTGTTGTTGAGCTGTTAGCTACTGTGAGCTGTGTTGTTGAGCTGTTAGCTACTGTTAGCTGTGTTGTTGAGCTGTTAGCTACTGTGAGCTGTGTTGTTGAGCTGTTAGCTACTGTTAGCTGTGTTGTTGAGCTACTGTTAGCTGTGTTGTTGAGCTGTTAGCTACTGTGATGAGCTGTGTTGTTGCGCACAGCTACACCCCAGCACTTTTCGTTTCATTGGCCTCAGCGCTACTGCTGAAAATGCACTCTATGGTACGTTTTGCCAGGTCGAAGGGAAGTGGTGGAGTGTGGATCTCATTAAGGGTGCGTTTGAACGTCGAAGCGTTTTGCTCTGACATGCCAAGAGTTTTATAAACATGTTCTTCACCAGAAGGCTCTAAGCAGGTCCAGCAAGAAACACATTCCTCAAAAGGCCTATGGCTCAGTGCACTCTCCGTGGTGCTGAAACCGGTGTCTTGGATTTACCAAATAGTGTCTGGGAGAGGTAACCTTTGCCGCCCAGTAACAACTGACTAAGGCTGAGACGATATGCCATTTGGAAGAATCGATAAATCGGGAAAGAATTATCGATAAATATCGCTATTTTTATTAGTATAAATTTTTTTCCTTTTGTATTATTATAAACCACAAATGTATGTTTCTTTTGCAGCAATTCTTTGTCGTTGCCGCCATCTTTAGTGTTACAGATTTCCCCGTTCGGAAAAGACCACAGTGATCCTTCTCGTGTTACAGTCGCTGGTCTCTGGATGTGATGGAGGAGTGCACTGCATATTGAATGCACCGTGCAGAGTTGCAATTCAACTGAATTTACATGAAATGGGGATGTTTTAACTAAAACATGTCACAAGACCTAGTATCGTATAATTTTTAGGGATATCCGATATTATCGGCCTACCGATATTGGCATTCAAATGTGATATCGGAAAATATCGGTATCGGTTACATTTTTTTAAACTTCTTTTATTTTTTTTTACATTTCTATAACCTTTATTTACCCAGGAAAGCAAGTAAGAACTAATTCTGATTTTATTTATTGTCAAAAGTATGCATAATGTTGTGTTAATTCCACAACAAGAGATATGTAATGTTAATTACCTGAAATTATTCAGTTTTTTTGGGGCGGAAACCCTCCATATATCAGTATCGGTTGATATCGGTATCGGAAATTAAGAATTGGACAATATCGGTATATTGGTATTGGTAAAAAAGCCAATATCGAGCATCCCTATTTTCAATAATTTTTTTACACATGCAAAAAACTGTATAAGTGATGCCACTTATCGATTTCACGCAGTTATCGATAATTATCGAATAATCGATAAGTGGCCTCAGCCTTACAACTTACTGTACATCCTACAATTTATATTCTGTTCTGCAGTGTTTCTGCTGCTTAGCCATTTTGCCTGTTTGACCTACTTAGCCTACTGTGCTTTTAAATTCATTAATCTAAATGCTTATATTTAGATCAAAAGCTCTATACATATTATGTAATCCTAACTCTTACATATTGTATTTGGTATTATTTCCAAGGCAGCAGCAGAACCATTGCATCATATTTCAGACGCATCCGTTTGAAATTAAAACATAGCCTGTTGAGAATATGTTCATTTAATCTCTTTTACAAGAGCTTGAGGGCAAATCCTTCGATTTTAGAAAAATGCTAACAAATAAACTAAACGGGGGAAAACGACTGTTGCATCATTTCATGAGATGTGTGCGTTTGATATAGATATAACCGTATATTATTTTATATAGCAACAATTTTCCTCTCGTTATTTTCGCAAATCGCACCCTGCTAAAATTACAGACTTAAGCCAATAAGTTTGGATTCATTGTGACAAAAATTTGATTCTCCATTCGAGAGATCTGACAAACCTCTATGTGCCAAAAATTGCAAAATATAGAGTCTCTGTGTTTTTGATTTGCGACGTGTTACAGATTGCTCTTGGTATTGCATTTTGGAAATATTCAGTTTCGGCATGATTGCAGCAGTATTGGTACCGTGTGTCAGGAAGAAGTGTCTACAGACAACGCAATAAGCACCTGGTCCTGCGGCTGTTCTTGTGTCCGAGTGTCTGCGCTCGTGGTCTTAACCCTTTCACTGCCACACTACAGACGGTTAACCTTTCACTACCACACTACAGAAGGTTAACCTTTCACTGCCACACTACAGAAGGTTAACCTTTCACTACCACACTACAGACTGTTAACCCTTTCACTACCACACTACAGAAGGTTAACCCTTTCACTACCACACTACAGAAGGTTAACCTTTCACTACCACACTACAGAAGGTTAACCTTTCACTACCACACTACAGAAGGTTAACCTTTCACTACCACACTACAGAAGGTTAACCCTTTCACTACCACACTACAGAAGGTTAACCCTTTACTATCACACCTTCTGTAGTGTGGTTTAGTTTTAGTTTACTCAGTTTATTTGATCAGGGACAGTGCATATCAATCAACAGTTATACATTTATAAATGAATACAAATTAAAAACTGTAAATATGCCAACATTAGCAGGGTTGCTAGTTTTCAGTTGTAGTCCCTGGGCTAGATGTTTAAGCCAGAAAGAAACGGAACAATAGAAGGACATTAAAGCTAATATCTCTGAGTGACTACTACTCATTATCTCTCTCTCTCTCTCTCTCTCTCTCTCTCTCTCTCTCTCTCTCTCTCTCTCTCTCTCTCTCTCTCTCTCTCTCTCTCTCTCTCTCTCTCTCTCTCTCTTCTCGCTCTCTCTCTTTCTCGCTCTCTCTCTCTCCTTGGTAGTGAAAGGGTTAATGGTGGCGTGGTGTGCAGTGAAGGGATGTGTCTTCTTCTGTGTTTAATTGTTTGTGCAGTGTGATAGGATGGATTGTGCATGTGTAGTGACAGTGTGTATATGTATGTCTGTCTGTGTGTGTGTGTGTGTCATAATACGTTATTGCATGGTAGTGTGGGCTCAGCCCAGACCCATGAACCATAATACATCCTGCTCTGTGTGTTGGAGCCTGATGAATAAACACAGCGCCCTCAGCTGCTGGAGGAGGTATAGCGGACTGGATGTGACGAGAGAAGCTACTGGGGAGAGCGAGCAAGAGGTGGAGGCTGATGAATGTTGAGTGTACTGTACACACAGACGCACACACGGCCTCCACTATAGCTCTCTTCAGGACAACACAGACACAGGCTGGTTCTTTATAAACCAGTGTTTGTTCCTACTTCTTTGTTTAAGTAGGGCTGGGCGATATGGCCAAGATTTTTATCACAATAACATTTTTCATTCAGTTTAAAGTAGGGATGTCCGATATTATCGGCCGACTGATATTATCGGCCGGTATCGGCAGTAAAATGTGATATCGGAAAATATCGGTATCGGTTTAAAAAAAGAAAAAAAACAATAACAATATTTGTTATATATATATCCAGTGAAATGATTAGTTACCTGAAATTATTCCTTTTTTTGGGGTGGGAAACCCTGCATATATCGATATCGGTTGATATCGGTATCGGAAATTAAGAGTTGGACAATATCGGAATATCGGTATCGGTAAAAAAGCCAATATCGAGCATCCCTAGTTTAAATGCTATTTTTGCTGCTGACGAATGAAAGCTGAAGAAAGCAGAAGGTTAATTGTGGTTCAGAATATTCTTTATTGTCGGAACATGACAACCTAGGCCTACTTGCCAAACCACAAATCTGAGGTAGAACATGAACATGAACTGTATAACGATACAACTTTTATAACTGGCATTAACAATGAAAATAAATAAATAAATAAATAAAATCTCAATTCTGGTATTAACAGGTTCAGCGCGGGCGTATGGCCGTGTGTGCCAGCGCTTTGTTCAATGGGGATACGTGCCGGTGTTTGCAGGGCTAAAACTATATTAGTTCAAGTTTCAAGTTCAAGTTTCTTTATTAATTGGCATACAGAAGTACAGAATACTTTTATACAAAATGCTTCTTTCTGTTTAGCTCCAGAGACTGTGCTAGGCAAAAATAGATAAGTATAAAATAAGTATAGCAAGTATAAAATAGAAGTCAAGTACGTAGACAAAAATGTTCAGTATATACATATATGCAATGCTCAATGTAGAGTAGAAGTAACTGAGTTACCATACAATATACTATAGTGTACAGTGCAAAGCAGAAGTGGGATGAGGTACAATTTAGGTACAATTTACAGTAAGGTGTAATGAGGTATGGGTTGTAGTGCAAATTCTTTACCAATAAATATAAAGTGTGCTTAGGTGTTCTAAAGTGGTTAAAGTGGGTGCTGCAGTGAGTTATATGTTTAAAGTGAGTAGTGTGTGCGTGTGGATGTGTGTGCTGTGAGTGCATTTGATGGTTGTTACATAGTGTTATTGTTCGTTGAGCATCCTGATGGCCTGGGGATAGAAGTTCTTCTGAGTCTCTCTGTGCTTGCCATGAGACTCCGGTATCGCTTGCCTGACCGCAGCAGTTCAAAGAGGCAGTTGTTTGGGTGGCTCGAGTCTTTGATAATTCTCTTAGCCTTACCCCTGCACCGCTTGTTGTAAATGTCCTGGAGAGTGGGAAGCCCCCCTCCAATTGTGCGTTCGGCTGAACGGGCCACTCTCTGTAGTCTGCTACGGTCTTGTGCGGTGCTATTCCCAAACCAGTAGGTGATATTGCCAGTCAGGATGCTCTCTATTGTGCATTAAATATTATAGCTATGGATCTAATAATATAGTCGATTGTCATTGAGATAATTTTTTCATCCATACATTTCCGTTTTATACCGTGGTGAATATGAGTATAGTTTTAGAGTAATTCTGTGTAATCCCAGGAAACTCCGCCAAACAGCGTTTTACTGCATTTCACTATAAATCGTGCCATTCCTCGCCTGGATCAATAATCAATCTGAAATCAAGCCTAGATTATCCGTATTATGTTTCATCATGCATGCATGAAAGGGTGGGGGGGGGGGGGGGGTTCTATTCTTCGTCACCAACGGAATACGTTACAACTAGGGCTGACCTTCGAAGCTTTTTTTGGCAATCGAAGCTTCGGGGCCAAGCTTCGATTTTAATTCGAAGCTTCGAGAAAAAAATATATATATTAACTATAATTATTATTATACATTTTTTTTATTTTTTTTTTTTTATGTTATGTTGTGGGATTTGTACAGCACTTTGGTAAACTTTGTTGTTTTTAAATGTGCTCTATAAATAAAGTGGATTGGATTCATTAATTAAGTAGCCCCTTTCGTGACTGTGACGCAGCCAACAAGGTTTCACTCGGCTGCGCTGCCTGGGTGCAGTGGGGCTGCTCTCACAGCCAACAACATGACATTACATAATTATGTTGTATTTATAATTATATCAGACAATGCACCTACAAAAGCAGATGATTACAATTAAATTAGCCAACTTGGTAACACATTAGTCATAGCAGCATAGGCATAGCCTTATTAATGTTTTGTGTTTGATTGATTGATTGATTGAAAACTTTATTAACAGATTGCAGAATGGGTACAGTACAGTACAGCTCAATACATACAATTGTTAAGGGGATGCAGACCAGAGAAAGACTTTCGTCTTGTTTACATCAGGGTCCCCCATCTTCAATTCATCGTAAAATAATATGACATACATGACATACAGATAGACAGTACTGCTACATCTATACATTTATGACATACCAGATTTGCAATTACAGTACTGTTTGTGATACAAAAAGAGTCCAGAAAAAAAAAGAGTATATACATTTGACTTAGAAACTGTACATTGGATTGGGTAGGTGGGGGTGGGGGGGGACTGTACATTGGAGGTGGTTGGTTGGGTGGGTGGGGGAGGGGGGGGTTGGGTAGGAGTGGGGGGGGGGGGGGGGTTGGGGTGGTGGGGGACACTGTACAACTGTACAAACAAAACTGTACATTGGATTATTGACAAGACCATACTTGGTAATTTACTGTACATTGGAGGGGGTTGTGTTCGGACATTTACAGGGGCCAGTTTCGAGTTGCAGTCTCCCTTAGGTGTTTTTTGAGAGTGTTTTTGAAAGTGGGTAGTGTACAACGATACTTACGCTTTTTAGGTGATTTGACAAAGTTGTTGTAGAGTTGTGATATGCCTTTTCTTCTGGCATATCTGGCACTCTGCTTTTTGGGCATTGTCTTTGCATATTTTAAAGTGTAACCACACGTCTGATGACTTCTTTGTCGACATGTCTGCTGCACATGTCCTTGTTGTTTTCAACACAGATAATCTCCACGTGCTTGTTGTAGAGAGGTGGAGTCAAGGCGCCGCTTACTTTCGTTTTATTGGAATGGAGGCGCAAGATTTTGGAGGACATTTTTTTATTTTCTTTAAACTTCGATTTTTGTTTTGTTCGAAGCTTGTGCCATCGAACGAAGCTTCGAAGTATTTAAGACAGCCCTAGTTACAACACAGTACATTACAGACACACGCTCCGATCGCGGGGAAAGAATTATCGGATCAACGCAAGATTGATAACATATAGCCCTTACCTTGTCTATGATGTACCGCAAAAAGAATAATCCAATTATCTGATCGCCATTCCAAGTACTGATCGCGATCGTGTTTCCAACGTAATCCAGCATTGAACATGAACGGGGGAACATGAGGTAGAACATGAACACAAACTGTATAACTATACAACTTTTATAACTGGCATTAGTTTTTTTTTTTTTTTATAAATAATTATTGACCACGTTTCATATTTATATCGAGGAAGAATATATTGTTATCGCCCATCCCTAGCGTTAATTCTTGTGGCTCATCCACACCTTCTTGTCCCTCCTCACGCTGTGAGAACTACATCTGTGAATGAACACGGTACAAAATGCATCAGCAGACGACACGGCGGGCTACATCGTTTGAAACTAATTAAATACAACAGCGCTTAGCTTGAATGCATGAATGTATGTGTGTGTGTATGTGAATGAATAAATATGCAATTGAACTGATGGATACACAAAATGTATTTATTTACGTTTAATTGTGTTGATGTTTCCATTTCTGCAAAATAAGTATGTACATTTTGTTTGGTTTGGTAAACATTGCAATCAGTGTACTGTATAAATTATGTGTAGGGGCAGGTACAAATAAGAATTATCATCTTCCTGTTCCTTTCGGCCATGGAATTCAGTGGAGCATATTAATAATATGTACTGTTGGACTGTAACAATTCCATGTACGAATAAATAAAAATGAAATGAAATGACGTGCATTTCTCAAATGAAATAAGACGCCTCATTGGACGCTTGTCGTGAGCGGTTCTCGAGTCCTCGGAAAGTTATGCTTTAACGTCGGCGATTGCAACTTTTAAATGAAATATGGTGGAGCAGCGTGAGACGCGTGCTCACCTGAAGTCCAAGAGAGAGAGAGAGAATTTTTTTTTTATCTACTTTTTCTCCCATTTTCATTGCACGTGTCTCCTCCGGTACTCGAGGTAGCAGCCGTCGCATCTTTTCACCTGCACAGCGCGATCTTTCAGCGTCGGGGGTCTGTGTTTGGAGGGCACGCCGCCCTCGTCGCTTCCTGATTCTACTGCGCAGGCGCACCAACCGACCTGTAGGAGTCGCTGTCCACAACGTCCGATCCCCACCCATCAGCTTCCCACCCCCTAATACTGCCAAATGTATTAGTATGAACGACCAGCCAAGCTGATAGCAATGTGGAGAGCTGGGCTCGAACCCAGCGTCTCCTGCATTGGTGGTGAGCGCCTTGCCCACTGCACCACCTAGCCGCCCTCAGTTCTGTCATTTCTATCAGAGAGAGAGACTCAGTTCTGTAATTTCTATCAGAGAGAGACTCTGTTCTGTCATTTCTATCAGAGAGAGACAGTTCTGTCATTTCTATCAGAGAGAGAGACAGTTCTGTCATTTCTATCAGAGAGACAGTTCTGTCATTTCTATCAGAGAGAGAGACAGTTCTGTCATTTATATCAGAGAGAGAGACGGTTCTGTCATTTCTATCAGAGAGAGACAGTTCTGTCATTTCTATCAGAGAGAGACTGTTCTGTCATTTCTATCAGAGAGAGACAGACAGTTCTGTCATTTCTATCAGAGAGAGAGACAGTTCTGTCATTTCTATCAGAGAGAGAGAGACAGTTCTGTCATTTCTATCAGAGAGAGAGAGACAGTTCTGTCATTTCTATCAGAGAGAGAGAGACAGTTCTGTCATTTCTATCAGAGAGAGACAGACAGTTCTGTCATTTCTATCAG
This sequence comes from Notolepis coatsorum, assembly GCF_963971535.1. Classification (NCBI taxonomy): domain Eukaryota; kingdom Metazoa; phylum Chordata; class Actinopteri; order Aulopiformes; family Paralepididae; genus Notolepis; species Notolepis coatsorum. The sequence continues at coordinate 148,630,832 of NC_140173.1, read as the reverse complement.
ATAGAGAGACAGTTCTGTCATTTCTATCAGAGAGAGACAGTTCTGTCATTTCTATCAGAGAGAGAGAGACAGTTCTGTCATTTCTATCAGAGAGAGAGAGACTGTTCTGTCATTTCTATCAGAGAGAGAGAGACAGTTCTGTCATTTCTATCAGAGAGAGACTCTGTTCTGTCGTTTCTATCAGAGAGAGACTCTGTTCTGTCGTTTCTATCAGAGAGAGACAGTTCTGTCATTTCTATCAGAGAGAGAGAGACAGTTCTATCATTTCTATCAGAGAGAGAGACAGTTCTATCATTTCTATCAGAGAGACGGACAGTTCTGTCATTTCTATCAGAGAGAGAGACAGTTCTATCATTTCTATCAGAGAGAGAGACAGTTCTATCATTTCTATCAGAGAGAGAGAGACAGTTCTGTCATTTCTATCAGAGAGAGACTCTGTTCTGTCGTTTCTATCTATTTCGACAGTGGCTCACGAGGTAGAGCAGTCGTCTGGCAATTCCGGAGATTCCTGGTTCGATTCCCGCTCCTCCAGTTTGAAAGTTGAAATTGGCCGCCTTTCGATCGTCACCACACTCGACCTATTGCGTGATTCCATTCTCGAGTTACAAGACGAAACATCCGGCGAGCGTCATTTGACAAGCCGCTCGGACGAGTGACCACGTCGGGTAGTGAGCGGTCCTGAACTGACCAGTCACCGCTGATGGTGAAAATGATTGACCACCGTTGTAGCCAAGGAGCGTCTGCTGCCCCCGAAAGCGATCCCAGACGGGCGCTGAGAGTGGGGGAAGGTGACACGAGAAGACGAAGAAGTCCTTTGTTTTGACGAGAGCCTCCGAATGAATGGGAGCGGACGGCCATTTTGGCTCTAATAAAGGCCAATCACTGAGCCAGCCTTTTTTTTTTTTTTTTTTTATTTACTTTATTTTTTAGCGTTTATCGCTTTTCTGGTCAAGCATGACCGACAGAAACAGGTTGAAATGGGATGTAGAGCAGGGGAAGACATTCTGAGAAATGACGGCGGGTCCGGGAATCGCAACTCGTGTCCCCCAGATCCGTGACGAGCACGGTTTTCCCCGACGCAGAAATAGCGCCGAGATATGCGGTGAGCTACGGGAGCTCTCCTGAGCCAGCCTTTTTAATGATTTTATTTATACGTTTTTTGTCAATTACTATGATGCTGCCCCCCCCCCCCCCCCCCCCCCAGCAGAGCACAGCATAAAAGAGGACACCAGCGAGGATACCTTGGTAGAAAACATGAAGAAGTGACTGACTGCTGATGTCAAAAGATCTAAGCTTCTCTTTCTCTGGGCTCGGGAGGTAGAGCAGTCGTCTGGCAATCCGGAGGTTTCCCGGTTCGATTCCCGCTCCTCCCGGGGCAGCGTGTCGATGTGTCCTTGAGCAAGACACTTAACCCCCTAATTGCTCCCGATGAGCAGGTTGCGGCACCTTGCATGGTCGCCTCCGCCGTCGGTGTGTGAATGTGTGAGTGAACGGGTAAAATGTGAAGAACAAATTGTAAAGCGCTTTGGATAAAAGTGCTATATAAAAAAAGCAGCCATTTACCATTCTCTCTGTCCACTTCCTGAAAAGTTAATTCAGCCAAGAAGCCGGTGTGCGTGATGATGACTCTCTCTCCTGCTCGCGAGCGGAGCTTCGACACACAAGACTGGAAGCGTATCGTGTGCGTTTTTGCGCCTCCGTCCGGCTGCTCCTGATTGGCTCAGAGCCCAGGGCAGCTGATGAGGGTACTCGTCTGAATCGCCACGCTCCTTCTATTCACTCGCTCCGTTTCAAACGGGACCCTTTTCGTCGGGACCGCTGTGCAATTTTAAGATCCAAACGGCCCCGATGGGTGAAATTGCTCTCGTTAGAGTGATTGGACGAGGTCCAGTGGTTCGCGCTCGCCACAGCTAGATTCTGTAACGCTTTACTCGTCGCACGGCATCATTAGTAGCTATCCCCTGGAATAGTGGTCACGGCCCTCTGGTTCAAAATGTCTTGGATTCAGTATTAGAAGAAAATTACTTTATTGTCGGTGTACACAAGGCAATTTAAATGTGTCTTTTCGCATAGCCCTCCTAGTTACACACACACAGTCCTCATATCCCTCCTAGTTACATACAGTCCTCATATCCCTCCTAGTTACACACAGTCCTCATATCCCTCCTAGTGACACATACACACAGTCCTCATAGCCCTCCTAGTTACACATACACACAGTCCTCATATCCCTCCTAGTTACACACAGTCCTCATATCCCTCCTAGTTACACACAGTCCTCATATCCCTCCTAGTTACACACAGTCCTCATATCCCTCCTAGTTACACACAGTCCTCATATCCCTCCTAGTTACACACAGTCCTCATATCCCTCCTAGTTACACACAGTCCTCATATCCCTCCTAGCTACACACAGTCCTCATATCCCTCCTAGCTACACACACACACAGTCCTCATATCCCTCCTGGTTACTAGGGGTGGGAATCACCAGTTTCATCATGATACGATACGATATCGATTCTTTGGACAACGATACGATATTTGCCGATATCACAAAGTCTCTCACGATACAATACGATTAGATTAGATTCAGGTGCCTGCAATCGATATGAGATGATATCATATGCCCATTTAACACAATCGGTAACATTTAGATCAACTAAAAAAAAGGTAACGAAAATATCATTTGACATTTGTATTTTTGAGCTCTTCCAGACATTTAAAAGGAAAATCAATCTATTGTTTTTAATACAAATAGACCTCCTGTTCACTGTAAAGTGCCACGTTTTGATATATTGAGCTTTAAACTTTAAGCTCCATTTTTTGGAACTCAAAACTCAACCTAAAACCCCTCCCTACCTTCCTCTCCCAAACCGTTCCTACAACAATTTGTTGATGTTGCATGATCATGTATAGGCCTACATTTATTATGTATTATATTGTTTATGTTTAAATAACATTTAAACATCAAACTCCTCTGACCTCATCTGGTCTTTCCAAAGACGCGCGCACACACACAGAAAGGGAGAATGCTATGCTGTAACGTCTACACACACGGAGCTACTGCTGTTGTTCTTGGGCGGATATGAGACTCGCCACAGGGTTTTCAAAATAAGAGTATCGATATGAATCGATCTTATTACATTGCATCGATCCGATTCGATCGTTGATAATTACATCGATGTATCGATCTGGATCGATGTATCGTCCCACCACTACTGGTTACACATACACACAGTCCTCATATCCCTCCTAGTTACACATACACACAGTCCTCATATCCCTCCTAGTTACACACAGTCCTCATATCCCTCCTAGCTACACACACACACAGTCCTCATATCCCTCCTAGTTACACATACACACAGTCCTCATATCCCTCCTAGCTACACACACACACAGTCCTCATATCCCTCCTAGTTACACATATACACAGTCCTCATATCCCTCCTAGTTACACATACACACAGTCCTCATATCCCTCCTAGTTACACATACACACAGTCCTCATATCCCTCCTAGTTACACATACACACAGTCCTCATATCCCTCCTAGTTACACATACACACAGTCCTCATATCCCTCCTAGTTACACATACACACAGTCCTCATATCCCTCCTAGTTACACATACACACAGTCCTCATATCCCTCCTAGCTACACACACACACACACTGGTCCACTTGTCCATGGCACTTACTACCCAGCTTTGTAGTGGGTTGGGGGAATAGTACAGTAGGTACGCATATTTAAGGGGACCGCAAGGATGGTGTACTGGTGGGTGGTGTCCGACCGATTATAGTGGGCCGGTCTGGGCCAAAAAACAGACGGAAAAAAAGATAATAGAAATGGTAATAATAACAGAGTAGAACATGATGTAATAGTTGAGTGGCACTATATTCTATCAATAATAATAATATTAGTATACTATGGGGAACAAACTGCCCAAAAACATCAGGGAAGCCAACTCGCTAGACATCTTTCAAAAGACAGCTTAAAACCTATTTCTTTGCTCTGGCATTTAAATTAAACATCGGGGACATCCTGACACAAATTGTACTTTACCTGCACTTGTCTTACCCTGCCTACTTGTAATACACTTCCTATCAAATTCATGTGTCAGTTCTATGCAAATTTTATCTCACTGCACACGTTTTACTTTTTACTGATGCACTGCTCTGCTGTATGTAAAATACCCTGTTGTATGTCCAGTCCACTCTATTTGATTATTTTTAGCCTATTTTTAAACTGAATCAAACCGCACTTTTTTTTTAACTTGTCTATTATATTTTTATTATTTGTATTACTGAACGAAACTGTAAACAGAGAGGCCTATTGGGATGCTAGATCCTTATGTGAGTTACCTTACCTTGCTACCTCTCGTCTTTTTTATGCTCGCTTATGCCTGTATTTTTCACTGTTGTGAAGCACGTTGAACTGCAATTTCTGTATGAAAATCAACATGGAATATCAACAAAATCGAGCCACTTCAGATATACAATCTGCTTCCTCTGAAATATCTCATAATACACACAGCACAGGTTACTCTGATTGGGCCCTTGAGTCACATCTAGCTGCTCCGATTGGCCCTTGAGTCACATCTAGCTGCTCTGATTGGCCCATCAGTCACATCTAGCTTCTCCGATTGGCCCATCAGTCTAGGGCTGTCCCCGACTAAGGATTTGGATGGTCGACTATGATAGGCCAAAATTTGCTGTTAGTCGACTATTGGTAAAAAAAAAAGTATAATATTATTAAAAAAAAAAAAAGTAAAGTGTATCATTCCATTTGTCCTCACACACACACACAGTCCTCATATCCCTCCTAGTTACACACACACACAGTCCTCATATCCCTCCTAGTTACACATACACACAGTCCTCATATACCTCCTAGCTACACACACACACAGTCCTCATATCCCTCCTAGTTACACACACACACAGTCCTCATATCCCTCCTAGCTACACACACACACAGTCCTCATATCCCTCCTAGTTACACATACACACAGTCCTCATATCCCTCCTAGTTACACATACAGTCCTCATATCCCTCCTAGTTACACACACACACAGTCCTCATATCCCTCCTAGTTACACACAGTCCTCATATCCCTCCTAGTTACACATACACACAGTCCTCATATCCCTCCTAGTTACACATACACACAGTCCTCATATCCCTCCTAGTTACACACACACACAGTCCTCATATCCCTCCTAGTTACACACACACACAGTCCTCATATCCCTCCTAGCTACACATATACACAGTCCTCATATCCCTCCTAGTTACACATACACACAGTCCTCATATCCCTCCTAGTTACACACAGTCCTCATATCCCTCCTAGCTACACACACACACAGTCCTCATATCCCTCCTAGTTACACACACACACAGTCCTCATATCCCTCCTAGCTACACACAGTCCTCATATCCCTCCTAGCTACACACACACACAGTCCTCATATCCCTCCTAGCTACACACACACACAGTCCTCATATCCCTCCTAGCTACACACACACACAGTCCTCATATCCCTCCTAGCTACACACACACACAGTCCTCATATCCCTCCTAGTTACACACAGTCCTCATATCCCTCCTAGTTACACATACACACAGTCCTCATATCCCTCCTAGTTACACACAGTCCTCATATCCCTCCTAGTTACACACAGTCCTCATATCCCTCCTAGTTACACATACACACAGTCCTCATATCCCTCCTAGTTACACACACACACAGTCCTCATATCCCTCCTAGTTACACACACACACAGTCCTCATATCCCTCCTAGTTACACACACACACAGTCCTCATATCCCTCCTAGTTACACACACACAGTCCTCATATCCCTCCTAGCTACACACACACACACTGGTCCACTTGTCCATGGCACTTACTACCCAGCTTTGTAGTGGGTTGGGGAATAGTACAGTAGGTACGCATATTTAAGGGGACCGCAAGGATGGTGTACTGGTGGGTGGTGTCCGACCGATTATAGTGGGCCGGTCTGGGCCAAAAAAATAAATGGACCTCCCTAATTTCTAAACCCTGGCTACGGCCCTGATCATGATGACCAGCTGTTAAAATATAAATGCTGTAATACAAACTACAGTAAAATATTGCACAAAATATTATGCAGAAATTATATTAAAAAAAAAACAGTTTCTGGGGCAACTGCATAGCTAATAACAATCTCACACAGTCGTAACATATGAATAATGTATGAACATCGATGGCGTGGCATATTATAACTTATTATATCATTTCTTCTGACACGATTCTAATGCAAGAGTAGTACGGTACATCATATGCACTTAAAGATTCAGTACAATGAAAATCTCGTTTTTCAATCGTGTTGCATTTTTAAGAGAAGGTATGTTGACATAAGATTACCCCAAATGTCAGCGCTGTTGTTGTTGTGTAAATGATGACTAGCGCCCTTTGATCTCTATCCTCCTGGATATCAAGTCAAGTCAGGTATTCCTCCTTTATTGATCCCCTTGGGGAAATTCAGCTGTCATACCAGGGGGGGGGGGGGGGGGGGGGGGGGGGGGGGGGGGGGGGGTGCGGACGGAAAAAAAAGATAATAGAAATGGTAATAATAACAGAGTAGAACATGATGTAATAGTTGAGTGGCACTATATTCTATCAATAATAATAATATTAGTATACTATGGGGAACAAACTGCCCAAAAACATCAGGAAGCCAACTCGCTAGACATCTTTCAAAAGACAGCTTAAAACCTATTTCTTTGCTCGGGCATTTAAATTAAACATCAGGGACATCCTGACACAAATTGTACTTTACCTGCACTTGTCTTACCCTGCCTACTTGTAATACACTTCCTATCAAATTCATGTGTCAGTTCTATGCAAATTTTATCTCACTGCACACGTTTTACTTTTTACTGATGCACTGCTCTGCTGTATGTAAAATACCCTGTTGTATGTCCACTCTATTTGATTATTTTTAGCCTATTTTTAAACTGAATCAAACCGCACTTTTTTTTTAACTCGTCTATTCTATTTTTATTATTTGTATTACTGAACGAAACTGTAAACAGAGAGGCCTATTGGGATGCTAGATCCTTATGTGAGTTACCTTACCTTGCTACCTCTCATCTTTTTTATGCTCGCTTATGCCTGTATTTTTCACTGTTGTGAAGCACGTTGAACTGCAATTTCTGTATGAAAATCAACATGGAATATCAACAAAATCGAGCCACTTCAGATATACAATCTGCTTCCTCTGAAATATCTCATAATACACACAGCACAGGTTACTCTGATTGGGCCCTTGAGTCACATCTAGCTGCTCCGATTGGCCCTTGAGTCATATCTAGCTGCTCTGATTGGCCCATCAGTCACATCTAGCTTCTCCGATTGGCCCATCAGTCTAGGGCTGTCCCCGACTAAGGATTTGGATGGTCGACTATGATAGGCCAAAATTTGCTGTTAGTCGACTATTGGTCAAAAAAAAAGTATAATATTATAAAAAAAAAAAAAAAAAAAAAAGTAAAGTGTATCATTCCATTTGGGCTGTGGGGGGTGCTTAATGTCTGAAGGAGTCGACTGAAGGCTTCTTGTCCTCTGCAAAAGCATGCAATTGGTCCACTGATGGATACATCTTGATTTGTCTATAGTCTGTGTGTTCATTAGATGGGTGAAATCCTCTCTCTGTGCCTCTGTGCCTGTTTTCTTAGGCAGTTAGCCTCTGGTATGCGTGCCATTAGCGTTAGCCACGCTTCTAGGCCTCTTTTCTTTTGGAAAGAATGATAAAATAAGATTTTGTATTCGACTAAGAGGTTGGCAGTCGACTACGGCTCCTTTCGACCGATTAGTCGACTAATCGACTAATAGGGGTCAGCCCTACATCAGTCGCATCTAGCTGCTCTGACTGGCTCTCTCCTCCTCAGGGCTGTATGAGACAGGAGACATCAGCTCTCCTCTCCTCTCCTCTCCTCTCCTCTCCTCTCCTCTCCTCTCCTCTCC
>NC_140173.1:148341308-148620121 GCF_963971535.1 Notolepis coatsorum | reverse complement strand
CCTCTTAACAAGCGGGCAGAAAAGTGGCCATTTTAGTTTTAGTTTGAGGACTGCATACTTTTTTTGCAAACCAAAATACTATACTTTATAGTACTTATATGTTTTTTTTCTGTGAGGGAGAGACGAGAGAGTAAAGCGCTGCGCCAAAGTAAGCCGTGGCGGCTTAGAAATTGACATGAGGGATTCTGAGAAACATCAAGATGTCCACGATACGTTTAAAAAGTGTATAGTTAATTAACTGTATTTATTTAATATCGTCATATTGCCCGCCCCTGCTGTCTGTGGAGGAACAGCAGTTCAGCGAGGTCACGCAAAGGTCGGCGCGGTGTTGACATAGCATTAGGATGACAAGACGGCTGAGTCGAGATCAAAGTCATGTGGACGCTGTACCTTCTTAAACCTTATTTGATTATTTCTAGTTCAAAATATACTTATTATATTCTTAGGCGTATTGGTATGGATGCGTTTAACTGTTGATAATTGGAGGATTGGGTATGGGTTGTACGCATTATAATCCAAAACGGGTTGTGTTGTGTCAACTTGTGTTTGTGAATGTGTTTAATGTGTGGGCCTCTTCTGTACTTCCGTCAACACTTTCTGCTCATCTGTATTATGAAATGGTGTTTTAATGCGTGGGGCGACAGTGGATCAGGAGGTAGAGCAGTCGTCCGGTAATACGGAGGTTCCTGGTTCGATTCCCGCTCGTCCCGGGCAGCATGTCGATGTGTCCTTGAGCAAGACACTTAACCACTAATTTCTCCTGATGAGCAGGTCGACACCTTGCACGGTCGCCTCCGCCGTCGGTGTGCGAATGTGTGAGTGAACGGGTAAAATGTGGGGAACAAATTGTAAAGCGCTTTGGATAAAAATAACTACATAAATGCACCATTTACCATATGTACCATTTGTAAGAATAGCCCAATACAGCTAGAGATCCTATTATATTCGAGGAGAACTTTGCAACAATCCGGTAACATATGTGTTGTTTGAAGTACAGTACACAACCATTGCTACAGGAATATGAAAGGCGAGTTTCAGAGGCTAATTGCTGCAAATGCATCTCAGTTTGTAGAGTATCCATTTGGAATGGCCTTGATGTAGCAATAAAAACAAGTAATACTATTGAAATGTTTAAATGCAGATATAAACAGGAATTCTTGGACAAGTATAAGTTAGAGGAGCTTGAAAATAATGTGAACTAGTATTTTTGTAATAATTTATTTATCTTTTGCTGTAGTGGATAGGTATATTATTTATATTGATCGATAACTTATTACTTTTTTTTACTAGACTTCACTCGGGTGTATTATTGATGCTCTCATTGATACTATGTTAATTTGTTTCTGGAGAGAGAGAGAGAGGAGAGAGAGGAGAGAGAGAGAGAGCTCAGCCCTTGTGTGGGTGAATGTAACAAGTTCCTAACGTTTTCTTTCCCCTATTATTTCATGCACACTTTATTCATTGTTTTAAATTATTATTTTCTTTTAAGTTATTTTGTGCATCACTCTGTTTTGAATTTGATGCAAATTTGCAATGCATGAGGGTCATCCTTTTGTGTTAAATGGCTGCATAAAGCAAGCATTTGTTGACTCATGTTGATAGGAGTATTGGAACTTGAAAAAGATCAGTTTAAAGGCCAACTTGCAGGTTAAACCCTACTCTGCAATTATGGGTAGTTTACATCATTGGTATCTAATTTAATTTTTTTTTTTTCCATTTGACGCTGGAAATTTCACTCAGAAATGGTTAAAAAGGTCCACGCACGAATAACATGCACGAGCAAATCTAAAAGCTTATCAGACACTAGCACGGCCGTGACGTCACTTCAGGAAACTTATGCCTTATGCCCGTCCGGGTCATAGTACTACTGGATATATGGCGCTGGCTAACGTTAGCATTATGTCTACTGTCGTGAACCATTTTAGATCGGGGCATGTAGAGGAGTTTGGGGAACGAGTAAAATCATGTGCAGGTCCTCTTCTCAGACCTGTGTGGCAAAGCACTGCACACGCATCATGCAACACGTCGCTGCATGTTGATCAATGGTGGCCCACTCGGTGCATCACAGTCAGTGACTGTGATGCACCGAGTGGGCTGCTATTGTGCTAACAACGTGCTGCGGCGTCTGGCTTGTTGGCCGGCATGAGTGCCCGATTTGGGGGTGGTTCTCTCCTCTTTGTGTGCCTTTGTCCTCGCGGGTGTTCTGCCGGGGAGCTTGTGGACGCGACAATAGTGGTGGTTGTAGGGTGTTTGAGCTTGTAGCGTTAGTTAGCTCATAGCTATCGTGTACCACCAGCGTTACGGGCTCGAGCACCTTATGGCTGCTGCTGTTGTCGTGTCCATGGGCTCCCTGGCAGGGTACTTGTGGGGACGGGGGTGTACAGAGAGGAGAGAACCATTTTGGGTCGGGCGTTCATGCCGGCTAGCGAGCTGGACGTCGGGATATGTTGTTAGCACAATAGCTACCAAGCTACGCTATGTTAGCTTCTAACGGTGTATACACAATATGTACAACGACACAATGATTTACATTATTACAAATATGGTAACGTGGTTGTGGCTTTTACAAATAGTGGTTAGCTTTAGAGATGGATGGCTATGATCACGGAGCAATAGTGTTGTTAGGTGAAACGGATACATTTTCATTCGGCTAGTAGTAGCAAGGCTCTCTGCCTGCTGTAACAAGTAACAAGAAGGCTCCTTGCTTCCAGTTCCTGCCACTACTGCCTGTGACTCCCAGAGCTCAGAGCCCCCTGGTGCCCTGCACCTGTTGTGACGACATCATTTCGATTACACGCGCACGTTATGAACCATTGATTAAAATATCCACGTGCGTGGTGATTGTGTTGGGCAGACAAAATGTTTGATAAAAACGCTAAAACTGGGTTAATTTCAATACTTTTTTTTCCTTCTTCATGAAAGTCACCGTTGGCCTAGTCCACATTGTTTATTGAACAAAAATACAACATGCAAGTTGGCCTTTAAGGTTGATAAAAAAAAATCACACGATTAATTTGCGATTAATCGCGAGTTAACTATGGACAATCATGCGATTAATCGCGATTAAATATTTTAATCGATTGACAGCACTACTTATTACATATTAATATGATATTGTAAGGAAGGGGCAGGACCAGATAAGCTTTGCTTCTTTCTGTCCCTTCTCAAACATTTTGTCTTGGAGCTATGTTGACAATTGCTTCCATGTCTGGGAAGATATATTTTATTTTATTTGTATTTTATTTCGTTTTTTTATTTGATTTGTATTTAGTTTTTGTAATTTTTTTGTTATTTCAAGTTTGTGTTTATGGTTGTTCGAGATAAATAAAGTCAAATCAGAAATCCTTAGAGCAGAGTTGAAGAACAGAAGTTGGGCTTGTTGGGGGTTGTTATGTGAATGTCCTGTCAACGTCTTTTCTTGACCCAGTCTCTCTTCTCGACCCAGTTTCAGGCAGAGCTGGGCGGTGGATCGCATCGGGAAGTGGCAGGAGTTGGAGTACGCCAGTCCGGCCTACCCGGCGTTCGCCTGTGGCTCCGGCTACGTGGTCTCCAGGGACCTGGTCCAGTGGCTCGCTACCAACGCGGAGAAGCTCAAGGCCTACCAAGTAGGTACCTGCTGCCAGGGCTGGAGATGAGGGCTGTGTGGTTGAGGGTAGAGCTGTACCGAATCCTTCGAAGCTTCGATCATAATGTTGACATTCGAATTCTAAATCAACGTTTGAAATAAAAAAATGTAATAAATTATTATTATTTTGTTTTATCATTTTTGTATGTGTCTATTCAATCTGTTTAAACTGGGTTTTTCTTCACAGTTGCAGATAAAGATTAGGCTACACTAATATTATAGTATTATACTATAAGACGTCACCATCATTTTCGTACCAACCGTGCCCTTATTGGATTATTTATGTTGACGAAACTGATGAGTTATATTCATTAACACTTTGGGTGCCATGGGTTAAATTCATTATATACCATAGGTTGCCGGCTCTATTTGTCTATGGAGAAGTACCCCTTCTTTGCATGGCTATAACTTTTTAAATTCTATTGCTACATTGCCATTATTAGGGCCCATTCAAAGTCCTATATGTATTGTTCATTGTGTAGCAACGTTAAACGTTTTCATTCACATATTCATAGTAAAGTATGGTCTAATGTATAAGTATGTTTTCATCTCTTTCTGCAGCTTTCTCCAGAACGTGATATATAGCCCCAAATGCATTATATTGATGATGAAATACAGTTTGATGGCAATCGGGGCGATATAAAAAATTTCAATTGGACGTACTTCTAGAACGATCTACGTATGATCTGATGATGACCGGATGGGTGGGGGATCGTTTATAATTCCGTGGGCAGCGTTATATCATTCATCTAGTGTGGGTGATATGTTCATCATAACAGTTTATATGGAATACGATCAAAAATAACGCTGAATCTTACCGTATCCTCCTCGCGCCGTTGGGCGATGAGCGTGGAACAGTCATTTACCTATTATGGTATGTAGAAATATCGGGTCCATTTCCAGCTTGTATAATAGTATATATGTCCAAATCATGTTGTTTATCGAGTTATTGGCAATCGATCGCTATGTATTCTGTCGAGATCGAGTCCCGTGAGCCAAACAGAGTGCCCGGAAGTAATATGGTCGACCAGCACAACCTCCATAGCACTTCCTGTTTGGCGATTGCGCCGATCGGCCACCAGATGGCGCTCCTGAACCGCCAGAGAGCTCAGTGGGTCCTCATGGTGGATCTCAGGCCAGCGGAGGGGAAATATGAATCCGATCGCAGATTTTTGAAATATTGATATAAGGACGCTTTAAAGCGTCCTCCGGCAACTTGAGCATGGCCGGGAATGACGCTTTAAAGCGTTTCCCGGCACCCAAAGTGTTAAAGAAAGTTGATTTAAGGGCGGCTGGGTGGCGTAGCGGACATTGCGCTCGTCACCAATGCAAGAGACTCCGGTATCGAATCCCAGTCTCAGCATTGCCTTCGACTTGGCCGGCCGTCGTACTGGCTCAATTGGCAGAGCCAGCGGGTGGAAGTCGATGGGTGGGGATTGGACGTTGTGGACAGCGACTCCTACAGGTCGGTTGGGGGACGCCTGCACAGCAGAGACAGGAAGTATCGGGGGCAGCGTGAGCCTCCCACGCGTTACTCCTCGCCACTGAGAGTCCGCGCTGTCTGGTGAAAAGATGCGACAGGCTGCCTCCTCGTGTACCGGAGGGGACACGTGATGCAAGGCTTCTATCCTCCCTACAACCGACCAGTGAGGTCCAAGACAGGGGAGGGGAGAATTGGCAATACGAAATTGGGATGGGAGAAAAATAGAAAAATAAGGAGAAAAAGTGGATAAAAAAAATAATAATAAAGTTGATTTAATTTTAAAAAAAAATGACTCATTTAATCAGATTAATCACTTTATTAAAATTGAGGATTTAGTTTGAGAAAAAAAAAATATATATATATTTTTTTTTTACAGACAATCGAAGCTTTGAATGTTAAAAAATGACATTCGGTACAGCCCTAGTTGAGGGTTTGGTACCTTGGCTGGAGATGAGGGTGTGCGGTTGAGGGTTTGGTATTTTCTATATTTAGAGGGGACACTTCCACAGCTCAGCCTGGGTCTGCTAGAGGGGACACCTTTGTGGACCAAACCAACCAACAGAGCAAGCTATAGAGCTGCTGGTCACAGCTAGAGAAGAAAAAATACAAATTAAACCCTCTAATATGTGCACGAGACGTGTCCAAAACATAATTAAACCCATTAACGATGGCAGTTACAATGTGCAGAGAGGGTACGGCACACACACACACAAGCACACATACACACACACGCACAGACCGACAGACAAGAGCTGGGTTCCAAGTGGCCCTCAAACCTGACAACCAGAGCAAGCTTAGAACCACACAGGAAGAAATTTCCCTCGGAATCTTGCCAGTGGCACATTTGACCAAGCAGGCATATGGAGAGAAATCCTCTCACCTTTTTAGTATTCAAAACATTTCCATCTTCCTAGTCTTTAATCTCTTCTATGTGACGTGAGCAGTGGAGTGGAACACGACTTATTATCCCCTTCCTATCTCTCTCAAATTAATTGATAGACCTACTACGTACTTTTGTGAGGAGTTTGCTGTTGGAAAATTCAAGTAACTTCCAATATTGAACCCTTAAGTACGGTTTCCTTGCTGGTGCTTGACCAATAAGATTTACTTATATTACTTTGGAAAATATTCAAGCCATGGTCACATGTGATAATCGTGTCCCCACTTGACTGACGAGGCTGATCACATGTCATTCACAGGGGGAAGATGTGAGCATGGGCATATGGATGGCTGCTGTCGGACCACAGAAATACCAGGTAAATGTGCTCAGAGATGGCGGCGTAGTAGCTAAGGCTGAGACGATAATGCCATAAATATCGATTTCTGTATTATTATTTTGCATGTGTACGAAAAAAAAGAATGTAAAATACTTTTTTCTTAAAAAAGAAAAGAAAACTATGTAATAGGGATGTCCGATATTATCGGCCGATATCGGCAGTAAAATGTGATATCGGAAAATATCGGTATCAGTTTAAAAAAAGAAAAAAACAATAACAATATTTGTTATATATATATCCAGTGAAATTATTAGTTACCTGAAATTATTCAGTTTTTTGGGGGGGGGGAACCCTGCATATATCGGTATCGGTTGATATCGGTATTGGAAATTAAGAGTTGGACAATATCGGGGTATCGGTAAAAAAGCCAATATCGAGCATCCCTACTATGTAACGTTAGTTTGTGTGTCACGTGCACTCACTGTAGTTTTTGCAATGCTGTAGTTGGCCCACGACATACATTTCTTTAAAAAAAAAATTTTTATTTTTTCCACAAACAAATCGATAAGTGATGCTACTTAACGATTTCACACAGTTATCGATAAATCGATAAGTGGTCTCAGCCTTAGTCGCAGCCGAACCCCCTGCCTCTACGACCGTACTTTACCATATTGTATCTATTTATTAAAGTGTCTAAAGTGAGTGTTAAGGTGAGTGTTTGTTTAAAGTGAGTGTGTGCGTGTGTGTGAGTGTAGATGGATGGCTTGATGTTGATGGCTAGTAGGAGTATAGTAATATAGTATATAGCAGCGTAACATAGAATAATAATATATTAAAATATTGTATAATACTGTATACCAATATAGTGTAGTATAAATAGTATGATTTAGTTATATTATAATAAAATAAAAATAATACAAGTATATAGAAGTATAATATAGAATAATACATTATATAAATATATAGATAAATGTGTGTATAAATTAATTAACCTAAATATGTAATTTAACTGATGGATACACACAATTTATTTAGTTATGTTAATTTAATTTAATTGTGTTGATGTTTCCACTTTTTTGCAAAATAAGTACGGTATGTACATTCTGTTTGGTTTGGTGAACATTGCACTTGTAGTCTATCGGTGTACTGTATGTGTGTATAGGGCAGGTACAAATAAGAATTTTCTTCTTCCTGTACCTTTGGGCCATGGAATTCAGTGGAGCATATTAATATGTACTGTTGGACTGTAATAATTCATAATGTAGGAATAAATAAAAATGAAGCAGAGGAACACTAACGCGAGTGGACTGCCCCTCCCGGGGGGGGAGAGAAAGGGCAGGGAGTCAGGTGGAGGAACGGACCCGCCTGCCAGCTCCCGTGAAGCGGCCCGGTGAGGGTGCTGAGCAGCGGAGGCAGAGAGGTCACTGGCTAAACCTCGGCGGCAGTCGACCCCTATAGACCTGTTCGCTGTATACGTGTGGCCTCTGTGACCGCGCGCATCAATAATAATAATAATAATAATAATAATACGCTTTATTTGTATAGCACCTTTCATACAGAAACTGCAGCTCAAAGTGCTTCACAACGGGGGAAAAAAGACGGGCATAAAATGAGCACATAAAGTGCAGACATATAAAATCACAGTTTTTCACATTAGGATCTAACATCCCAACAGTTTTAAATAGACAATAATAAAAAGAGTAAGATGAAATAAACAGAGTAAAATAGTGCAGTGCAATAAAATAGTAGAATAGAATAGACATAAATTGAGCACATAAAGTGCAGACATATAAAATCAGTTTTTTACAGTGCAATAAAATAGTTCTGGATTACTGTTTAACAGTTAAAAGTCGTCTTTACCTTCTCCGTTTGGTATCCACAGTTTAAAACTTGACAGTCTTCCCTCCTGTTTTATACCCACTTTGACCCTTTGAACCTCCCACTCAGGGCAAACCTCCCTCTCAGGGTGCAGTTCCCTCTCTCAGGGTGCAGTTCTAGGCCTGGCTCCTACACAGGTTTAAAGCCTGACAGTCTTTCTTGTTTGATACCCACACAGTTTAATACCTGACAGTTTTGAACCTGTAATAAAAAGTAATAGACACTACTGAATAGAATAGATACAGTAGTAAAATTATGCAGCAGTGCAATAAAATAGAATGGACAGAGTAAAATAGTACTACAGTACAATCAACAGCGGAGTGTATTAGAAGGCTATGGTGAAGAGGTACAATTTTAGCTTATTTTTGAAGATATTAAGAGATCTACCTTCTACCTAATGTCCATAGGTAGTGTGTTCCGTAACTTTGGTGCATAGTTTGCAAAGGCTGCATCCCCGATTCTCTTTAGACTGTGGCTTGGAACCTTCAATAGACCAGTAGTAGATGATCGCAATGTTCTAGGAGGCACATAGTTGACTAGAGAATTTGCAATTTAGCTTGGTCCTGTTCCATTTAGTGCTTTGTATATAAGGAGGAGGACCTTGAAATCTATTCTAAATGTTACCGGAAGCCAGTGTAGGTTAGCTAATACTGGACTGATGTGGTCTCTCCTCTTGGTTCTAGTTAGTAGCCTAGCTGCCGAGTTTTGAATAAGTTGGAGTCGTTCTGTGTTTCTTTTTGGGAGGGTGTTCCTTTTGCCTCCATCAATGGGGCAAAAGGAACGTAATCCTGGTCAGAACAACGGGGCAGACTACAATATATACCGGTATTTGCATTTGTTAGCCATGCTAGCGATCTAAAGAATCAATCCATGCCAAAGCTATATGTAAAAGGTGAAAGACTCACAGCCAATGCTGATTTGGCTAAATGACATCCAGACAGTTTTAGTTTGAAACAACTTTTAGTCAGGGGAGTGTCATGGTTTCTCCATAGAGCCCTGTTGTACTTTTTTAGCACAGCTTGTGACTCAGCTGGTACTGCTGATTGGCTGGAACACAGTATGTTTGTATACAGCGAACAGGTCTATGCCCTACTGCACCTCGCTGTATGTGTGTATATATATATATGTAACGGAGGTCCGTGAGTAATATCCACACAGTCACGATGGACTTCAAGTATTGTGAAGTGACTGTGGCACGTAGCGGTACTGCGAGTTAAACTCACTCCCCCTTAAAAGGCATACAGACACGTTACCAAGAAGTAGTAGTAGTAGTAGTAGTAGTAGTAGTAGTAGTAGTAGTAGTAGTAATAGTAGTAGTAGTAGTAGTAGTAGTAGTAGTAGTAGTAGTAATAGTAGTAGTAGTAGTAGTAGTAGTAGTAGTAGTAGTAGTAGTAGTAGTAATAGTAATAGTAATAGTAATAGTAGTAGTAGTAGTAGTAGTAGTAATACTATAGTAGTAGTAGTAGTAGTAGTAATAGTAGTAGTAGTAGTAGTAATACTATAGTAGTAGTAGTAGTAGTAGTAGTAGTAGTAATAGTAGTAGTAGTAGTAGTAGTAGTAATACTATAGTAGTAGTAGTAGTAGTAGTAGTAATAGTAGTAGTAGTAGTAGTAGTAATAGTAGTAATAGTAGTAGTAGTAGTAGTAGTAGTAATAGTAGTAATAGTAGTAGTAGTAGTAGTAATAGTAGTAATAGTAGTAGTAGTAGTAGTAGTAATAGTAATAGTAATAGTAATAGTAGTAGTAGTAGTAGTAGTAGTAGTAGTAATACTATAGTAGTAGTAGTAGTAGTAGTAATAGTAGTAGTAGTAGTAGTAATACTATAGTAGTAGTAGTAGTAATAGTAGTAGTAGTAGTAGTAGTAGTAATACTATAGTAGTAGTAGTAGTAATAGTAGTAGTAGTAGTAGTAGTAGTAATACTATAGTAGTAGTAGTAGTAGTAGTAATAGTAGTAGTAGTAGTAGTAGTAGTAATAGTAGTAATAGTAGTAGTAGTAGTAGTAGTAGTAATAATAGTAGTAATAGTAGTAGTAGTAGTAGTAATAGTAGTAATAGTAGTAGTAGTAGTAGTAGTAGTAGTAGTTTATTCAGTCATCATCTCACACAATACAATATGCACAATCATTTAACAATATTTGATTTTACAGTGACTGAAAAGGTACAGACTGGAGCATAATGCTTATATACATGCCTGTCCTATATTCTTAACAAAATTAAGACTCAAACAGTAATCTAAAAGAAAATAGCAAAAAACAGTATTATTCACCTTTGTGGTTTTCAAAAATAGCTTTACAAACCATTTCACCTCTTGGTATAATATAGCGCTCTGTGATGTCACCCGCGGTGGTGCGGCCGACCCGGGTTCGAAACTCCCCGCGGGGCATCGAAGTTTTAACACAACCGCAGAGGTGGCAATACGAGCCCCGGCTACATATACACACGGGGGGGGGGGGAACTGTGCCCGTGTAGCGGCCCCCCTTGGCAACGTAAAACACAAATGTCAGTGTCTTGCTTCATGCAGAACTTCAGAGAGCACATTATCCGCCACCTCCAGGCTACAGCAGAGGTGAGTATTTCTCATCCCCGTTGCCCTTTCCAAGGCCCTTTACCGGCCGCCGCCACCGGCTGATTGGAATGCAGACGTCGTCTCGTCCCGTAGTCCAAAAAGATGGATTCAGGTTCCCTGTCAATTCACTTCATTCAGAAATGACATTTTCTTTCAATTATACCTGCGGGGGGGGGGAGGGAAAAAAAAGTATAATGCTTTTGCTCGTTCTGGCGTAGGCGAGAGAGAGAGAGAGAGAGAGGGGCCTGGGCGGTTTTGAAAGACTGCACATCGTTACCCGCCAAGGACGCGGGTTCGATCCCTTCATTAGTCGATGTGTCCGTCCTTGTCGAAGCGTCCTTGGGATTTGTCTGACTCTGCGCTGCTCCCCCCCCCCCCCCCCCCGTGTGTGTCTCAGGGGGATACAGTACACGCAAAGACCATTTCCCTAATGGGATTAATTAAGTACGACAAATTAAAAATCGTGTTCCATTCCATAAAGAAATTATTGAGGTTAAACATTCTATTGTTTTGGAAATTCATTTTAGTTTCGGCTTATATTTAACTAATTTGAATTGAAGTGAATCCTGGTGGGAGAGGCAACATTGGAGCACAGTATATAGACCCATAGCTTACTGCAGGACAGAGCTGGGCGTCAATATTCATCATTAGTATCAACATGCTGTGTTTGTCTGTATGATCGTATTGTGTGTATGCATTTTCTTTTTGTTGGTTTATTTATATTGCGACACATTTTTGTGACATTTAAACAATGTCAGATTTCAAGTCGGATTTCTCTGAAATATTATTCAACAAAACATTGAAAATGTCAGTTTCACATCTCATTTGTGGTTTCCGATGCGGTCCAATATGATGAACATCGATTGGATTATCGAACGTGTGTTTTTCCATAATGTAAGCAGATATTGTGATATATATATATATTTTAATAATAATACATTCAATTTATATAGCGCTTTTACGGTGCTCAAGGGCGCTTTACAGCGTAAACAACAAAAAAAACTCACTGAACAAAACAAAAACTGAACAAACCTGCCACATATAGAAATATTCAGCCCAAAACGTAGACAAGGAGGGTGATTGGCTACCACTCGCGAACATACATTTGCATATGCAACCCCCCACGTGCGTGCTTCACCTTAAAGTCATACAACGTTCTCACATTATAGGACCTAGCTAGATATCAGGATTGCAGCGGAAGAGGCACTTGCCAGGGAAAAGAGAACAGTTGAAGTTTTAACCTTTTTATACATGCCTTGTGTGTTTTATCCTTTTTTTCTATGTTTTTATGCCTTGTTTTTTTTTTATTGCCTATGTTTTTAAAGTCTATGTTTTTACCCTGTAAGCACTCTGAGATTTGGTTTCCAAATGTAGAGTGCACTATAAATTGAATGTATTATTATTATTATTATTATTATTATTATTATTATTATTATTATTATTATTATTATTATTATTATTATTATTATTATTATTAACCCTAAGCCAAAGAAGCTGAGTAAGATAAAGATTGAGCGTTGTAGCAGCATGGGGGAGGGGAGGTACAGGTATGGACAGGGTAATAGTAGAAAGACATAAATATAGGTAATAAAATTAGATCTGAATATAAAAACTTGAAAAATAAACAAAGATGAGGGTCTGTATGCCCTACAGTATATTATACGTTGACAATGAATATAGGCACTAAAGAATTTGAATCTGAATAATATACTATGATGAGTAAGAGTAAACTATACACAAGAGGTACCCTAACTGGCATGATATACGTCATACGTTTCTTGTCATACTGCTAACTAGCTAGCACGGTAGCTATTTCCGTCTTGTGATTGTGGGCAGCATGGCAGAGCACAATGTTACCTCATTATCGTGGATTTGACAACAAAGATCAAAGGACCTTCCTGACAAAGATCAAAGGTGCGGCATCAGCCAGGCAGGTTTAGTGTAGAGACCTCCAGGATGGCTGACTCTTATCAGACTTTTTGTCAGCTCGGGCTTTATACAAAACGTTTTTTTTTCTTTTCCCATTTGAAGATAAAGTTGTTTTCCAGGGGCCCCTTGGGGTCACGACCCCACATTTTTGTAGGAACCCTGTTAACCCTTTCACTGCCACACTACTAAAGGGTTAACCGTCTGTGTATTGTCGCAGTGAAAGGGTTAAGATAAGCTATTCCTTTATTCATCCCCTTGGGGAGATTCGGGCATCATAGCAGCATGGGGGAGGGAGGGAGGGAGGGAGGAGGGGAGGTATAATGGGCAGGGTAATAGTAGAAAGACATACATCAATCAATCAATCAATCAATCAATCAATCAATCAATCAAATCAATCAAATCCTTTATTTAACCAGATAAGCATCATTGAGATTAAAATCTCTTTCAAGAGTGATCTGGCCAAGCAAGGCAGCAGAAAGTTTCAACATAAAATACAGATAAAACATTCACAGCAATCTCCGATGTCAGGCAAGTTATCAAACGGGCAAGTTATCAAACACAGTTGCACTGTCCGAGGGAACTGAGTTCGTAGGATTTTAAAATGGCTTTAAATTCCCAGAGGGTGACCAGTCCTGGTAATTTTAGGTCCTCCTGTATCTTGTTCCAGGATGAAGGAGCAGCATATTTAAAAGCCCTTTTCCCCCAATTCAGTTCTCACATAATAGGGAACATCCAGTGTTAGAGCAGCTTGAGAACGAAGGGCATACTCGTATTGCTTAGTGCACTGAAGCACGCTTAGGTACGAGGGAACCAGCTTAATAAACAGAGCTTTGTGCACAAGAGAGAGCCATAATGCAATTTGATCTGAATATGAGATTATGAGAACAAATAAACGGTGTAAACAATATAATTTAATTCTGAATATAAAAATGTGAAAGAATAAATGGGCGTAACCAATAATAATTAACTGAATATAAAAATGTGAAAGAATAAATGGCGTAAACAATAATAATGAACTGAATATAAAAATGTGAAAGAATAAATGGGCGTAACCAATAATAATTAACTGAATATAAAAATGTGAAAGAATAAATGGGCGTAACCAATAATAATTAACTGAATATAAAAATGTGAAAGAATAAATGGCGTAAACAATAATAATGAACTGAACATAAACATGTGAAAGAATAAATGGCGTAAACAATAATAATTAACTGAACATAAACATGTGAAAGAATAAATGGCGTAAACAATAATAATTAACTGAACATAAACATGTGAAAGAATAAATGGCGTAAACAATAATAATTAACTCTGTTGTAAACAATGTTACGTGTTGTTACTACTGCATGTAAAACAGTGACCCCCCCGTGTTCCCCTGACTCCTCTCCCCCAGGACCCCGGCTGGCTGTGTGAGAAGGAGTGCTACCTGGACATGCTGTCGTCCCCCCAGCACACAGCGGACGAGCTGCGCCTCCTCTGGGACCGGAGGAGGGCCTGCGGGGACCCCTGTGGCTGTCCCTGGGGCCACTGAGGCCGGTCCCTACCCTGCGGGGGACCCCTGTGGCTGTCCCTGGGGCCACTGAGGCCGGTCCCTACCCTGGGGGGGACCCCTGTGGCTGTCCCTACCCTGAGGGGACCCCTGTGGCTGTCCCTGGGGCCACTGAGGCTGGTCCCTACCCTGGGGGGACCCCTGTGGCTGTCCCTACCCTGCGGCTGTCCCTGGGGCCACTGAGGCTGCTCCCTACCCTGGTTTGGCTGTCCCTGGTCCTACTCCCTACCCTGGGGGGACCCCTGTGGCTGTCCCTGGTCCTACTCTCTACCCTGGGGGGACCACTGCGGGGACCCCTGTCCTACCCTGCGGGGACCCCTGTGGCCGGTCCCTACCCTGGGGGGACCCCTGCGGCTGGTCCCTACCCTGGGGGGACCCCTGTGGCTGGTCCCTACCCTGGGGGGACCCCTGTGGCTGCTCCCTACCCTGGGGGGACCCCTGTGGCTGCTCCCTACCCTGGGGGGACCCCTGTGGCTGCTCCCTACCCTGGGGGGACCCCTGTGGCTGCTCCCTACCCTGGGGGGACCCCTGCGGCTGCTCCCTACCCTGGGGGGACCCCTGCGGCTGGTCCCTACCCTGGGGGGACCCCTGCGGCTGGTCCCTACCATGGGGGGACCCCTGCGGCTGGTCCCTACCCTGGGGGGACCCCTGTGGCTGGTCCCTACCCTGGGGGGACCCCTGTGGCTGTCCCTACCCTGCGGCTGTCCCTGGGGCCACTGAGGCTGCTCCCTACCCTGGTGTGGCTCTGTCCCTGGTCCCTACCCTGGGGGGACCCCTGCGTCTGTCCCTGGTGCCACTGAGTTCGGTCCCTACCCTGGGGGGACCCCTGTGGCTGGTCCCTACCCTGGGGGGACCCCTGCGGCCGGTCCCTACCCTGGGGGGACCCCTGTGGCTGGTGCCTACCCTCCCCAGGAGAGAGGAGAGGCACCACGGTCTCTCTCTCTCTCTCTCTCCCTCTTGTTTATTGCAAGTTAAAAACATGACATTTCACCGAAGGAGACCTCCTTTTATAGGGAGGTGTAGTCTGACGTCACTCTGGACCGCCCGCGCAGATCTATCGTTGGGGAAATGGATTATCGGCTATTGTAACAATTCTGCCTCATGTACATTGGAAAGCTTTCCATTTTTGCACAAAATGAGTTCCCTTCTATCGCTAACATTATTGTTTACGCATTTTTGGTTGAAATAAAATTCGGCGATTTTTCTTTTTTACGATTAATTGCGAATATTTTCACGTTGAGCTATAGATTGTGGATGAATACGCACAGAAAGGTACACCATGCAAATGTCCATGCTTTATTTGTTTTAAACGAGACGATTTAGAAATGGCCAATGGGGAAATACGTTGCGTTTTCAAGATTGTGGACCGGCCGGAAACGGCAATGATGTAACCACTACACCTCCCTATATCTGAACATCAGAGGGGGGGGGGGGGGGGGTGTTCAGAAAGCAGGGTGGTTTCAGATAGCAGGTCTGTCCACACCTTGAGGGGGGCGTTCAGAAAACCTAGTTCCTATATTCGCACCCCCCCCCCCCCCCACGTGGGTATCGTTGTAAGCGTACACTCGTTGGCTACAGCGCCGACCGATCATTTTCGCCATCGCCGGTGATTGGTCAGTTCTGGAGCGTATACAGTCCGGGGTGGTCGTCATGACGCGTAAGGAAGAGAGAGCCGAGAGGGAGAGAAAGGAAGAGAGAGGGAGGGAGGGAGAGAGAGGGGGCACTTGGGGGGGGGGGTACCTGCCGGCCGCGCGCCACATGGGAGATTGAAAGAAAAAAAAAAAAAAACACAAGCTGCCCCGTCTCATCACCGAGAGCCGAGTGGGAGAGAAAGGAGAGAAAGGAAGAGAGAGGGAGGGAGGGAGAGAGAGGGGGCACTTGGGGGGGGGGGGGGGGGTACCTGCCGGCCGCGCGCCACACGGGAGATTGAAAGAAAGGGGGAAAAAAAAACACAAGCTGCCGCGTCTCATCAGCGAGTGGAGCTGCGGGGCCGTGCGCTTTGGAGGGAGAGAAAGGAAGAGAGAGCCGAGAGGGAGAGAAAGGAGAGAAAGGAAGAGAGAGGGAGGGAGGGAGAGAGGGGGCATTGCCTGTCTTTTTCTCTCTCTCTCCCTCTCTCTCTCTCTCTCTCTCTCTCTCTCTCTCTCTCTCTCTCTCTCTCTCTCTCTCTCTCTCTCTCTCTTCCCCCCCCTCCCTCCCTCCCTCTACCAGTGCAGACTGTGGACTGACTGTCACTCAAAGTGCTTATGGGCGGAGCCAGGCCATAACAGCCTGATTTCTTGAGGCTGAAAAATTATGGTTTTGAGTACTTGATTAGAAATATAAAACAATGAATTTTTTTGAAAAAAACCTTACAAATGTCTTCAATAGACTAACAGGAATTGTGTAAAGTTGCCCAAATAGTGCTACAGTAGGAATAGCAATACATAGCCCCTTTAAGCAAATCTGTGCCTGAAACAAGTAAATCATGATGTCATGATGATGATGAAAATAATCTGCCAGTGCAATAAGCAAATAATGGCTTGGCAAGATTTCTTGAAATATCTAGGGTTCTCTCGCCCGATTTGGAAGGAGAAGGGACACCAGAACATGTATTTTGCGTTTACTGCAGAGCGGAGGGACTGGGAGACCCATGTTACAAACGATATCAGTGATGGCTGTCGGAATGTAAAGCTATTTAACACTTATTTTAACAAAGAAGACACCGCTTACAGCAGCTTTAATCTTCTTCCATGGCTTTCTGAACGTCGGGTCTCTTCTACACAACATCCTGCCCGCCTCCCAGAGCATCACCACTCTGGTTAACACCGTCCAATACCGGTGGTTCCTTTTTAAAGCGGTAATCGTGGGGATTTTTCTTCAGCGTCTCAATTATTGATACACACACACGGTGTCCATTTTATTAGGTACATCCATCTATGCCCCGATATTTGCTGCTGTTAAACGGCTGAATTCCTCTGGGTGTGTGGATTATAAACTGTGTGGGAGAGGGGGGTGTCCGTTTCGATGCTTGTTATTCGTCTGCTTGTGGTCCGCCTGGTAGCTTGCGCTGTCACTGTCTTCTGACCTCCCTCCTCCTCCTCCAGTGAGATGTCTTCACCCAAAGGACTTCCACTGACTGGAGGCTTGTTTACCATCGTTCTTGGTGAAACCCTACTTACGCCCTTCATGAGAAGCCCGGGAGGGCAGCCGTTTCCAAGCTACTGCTCTTATGATGAAGTGTTGTGGTATTTAGAAATTATTTTTATTTAAACTATATACTGCCCTGCAGAAGCAAACCGCAATAACAACAAGTTATAAGTGAAATGTAACTTCCCAATATCTTGTGACAAGGGTATAAAGAATTGCAGTAACTACAAAATCACTGGATAGTCGAAGAACTTTCACTGTTTGCGTAGTCACTGCGGTTAGCTTCTGCGGGGCCGTGTAGAAATGATAGAAAATGTGATTATGGAAATTATTATTTAACCTCTTAAGCCCGAGCCCTATTTTCTGAAAATCCGCCTAAAGATAAATACCTAAGTAAATGGAAGATTGTTCCACTTCTACAAGGTCCATTTGCATGTTCTTGGTATCTAGGGACATCTATGGATCTCAGGGAATGTATTCCCAGTGTCGGAAATATTGTGTCTGTTACTAGGCTTGAGTAAATGACTAAATTGTTATGAACCAAAGGAGAATATCAATTTTATTTAATTTTTTTGACTGAATAACACCATGCCAAATATTTCCAGACATGAAAAACTGAGCTCATTCAGCACCTTCTTGAGATCACGTGTACAAGAAATCTAAGCAAATGAACAAAGCGAAGATGATTAAACAGAAGATTTTGTAGAGACCGTACTGAATTCTGCCATCCGGACACATGCAATTTGAAATATGATTATATAGAATATCAGGCCTATGAATGACATTATGGCCAAGTCGCACATCTATGGATCGGGCCAAATCTCCCCTTTCCAATGGCAGAGTTCAATCTGGATTCAGTATCACCAGGCGTGATTCACAAACCGTGAATGAAATCTACTGCAAGTACAGTTACTTTTTTATAATGTAGATTTCTCCGACATTTTTCATCAGATTGTTTTGTCACCGTTTTTTGCTAGATGTTCACAGAAACGTAGAGAAACGAACTGTGTTCTGTTTTATGGCAATACCGTTCAGGTTTGTGGGAGATAAACCAGAGAAATAAAAAAGTCAATCCAGAAGTCAGATGATTGACGGGGGCTGGCGTGAGCTGGGAAGTGTAGTTTATTTTTTATTCGAAAGCCCATCGAAAGCCCTGGGTCTCTTCTCTGAAAAGACTACACTCAAAGTTAGGTTGCGCCAAATCCTCGTGTCAATCCTCGCCTTTTTCCGACAAAATTTCTATAAATAATAGTTCACTAATAACAATGAAATCCATTGGTAAACAAACGTACATTAATTCATACATTCTGTAGATGGATTTATGGGGTGATGTCATTGTCGGTCCGGTACCGGACCGCTCGGGCTTAAGAGATTAAATAGAAATAAACCATGGCATTATCATGGTTTAACTGGGATCATACCATTGTATTATTTATGTGCAAACGTGGCACCATGGTGATGCATAATGTTTACCATGGTAAATTACGGTCGGAACCACAGTGAAACTTAAATGACTATCAAACGACCATGGTGTTGTTTATTTATTTATTTTTATCCACTTTTTCACCTTATTTTTCTATTTTTCTCCCATCCCAATTTCGTATCGCCAATTCTCCCCTTCAATTCTCCCCTCCCCTGTCTTGAACGTTGCTAGACTATGCCTCCCACTGGTCGGCTGTAGTGAGGATAGAAGCCTTGCATCACGTGTCCCCTCCGGTACACGAGGAGGCAGCCTGTCGCATCTTTTCACCAGACAGCGCGGACTCTCAGTGGCGAGGAGTAACGCGTGGGAGGCTCACGCTGCCCCCGATACTTCCTGTCTCTGCTGTACAGGCGTCACCCAACCGACCTGTAGGAGTCGCTGTCCACAACGTCCAATCCCCACCCATCGACTTTCCACCCGCTACCTCTGCCAATTGAGATAGTATGACGACTGGCCCAAGCCGCAGGCAACGCTGACTCGGGGAGTCGAGACCGGAGCCTCTTGCATTGGTGACGAGCGCAATCTCCGCTACGCCACCCAGCCGCCATGATGTTGTTTGGGTGGAACTGGCGTGCACAGCATGGGTAATCATACTGCTTAAATCGGTCACTTTGTCCATTTTAATGTTCAATCAAACGGCAACATAATCCTTATCTGGCTGCAATATTGCTCGCTGTTATGTGATCCATTTGTATAAACGAGGTGGTATACGCGGTATACCTCGTAGAAATATGCCATTAAATGCAGAATCTGTAATGTAATCAAACGGCGCCCTGTAGGCAAAAGACGACAACATAGTACTGCAGCTTTGTTTACAGCTTTTGTCTTCGTCTGATGTGTGGATTGGATTTCAGTGGGTACAGGGAGAGATTGCTAGTCAAGTTATTTCTATAGCACATTTACAAATGACTAAAGCCAAACCAAAGTGCTTTACAGGTAACATGATAAAAACACATACACTACAGTAATAAGTCAAAATACACCAAAAATTACAGAAAAGGTACAGTACAATTAAGAAAAAACAAGAACAAGGTGCAATATAAAAGAGACAAGAAATTTGATTAAAAAGTCCAGAGTAACAGCAAAAGTGGCAGGCTAACTCTGGTCAAAGGCCAGGGGGAAAAGATGTGCGTTTTTAGCAGTGATTTAAAAGCCTCTAGGCTCTGGGCAGATCTTCTGCGGGTGGGGGGGGGGGCTGTTCCAGAGGCGGGGGTGCGGCAGCAGCGAAGGCTCTATCTCCCCTAGTTTTGAGCCTGGTCCTGGGCACCTCCAGGTGGTGGTCAGCAGACCTTAGGGCTCTGGATGGGGTGAGGTGGTGCAGGAGCTCAGCCTGATAACAGTGGAGCCAGCCCGTGTAGTGCTTTAAAAAACAGTCGGTAATAGTTTAAAATCAAATCAAATCAAATTTATTTATAAGGCCCGACAACACACGTTAATTTCCCCATGGGCCGTACAGGTCTTCTTTAAACAAGTCAAGAAGAAAACATAACAATAAGTCAAGAACAGAACAAGAACACCATAAGGTCCAAACATTTTTAGATGAATGCAAATAAATGAAAGAATGCAAGCACTCCCAGACATACCCCACGCGAAGGTAAGGAAAAACTCACTAAAACCTAACAATAGGGAAAAAAGCTCCACAGGCAGTGTGGAGGAGAGAAACCTTAGAAGGGCCATTCAAGGGGGGATCTCCCTTCTTAGATGTCGGTGATAGTAGTGTTGCAGACGGACAGTTGGTAAGCATGCACTCATGTGTGT
Organism: Notolepis coatsorum; assembly: GCF_963971535.1. Lineage (NCBI taxonomy): Eukaryota > Metazoa > Chordata > Actinopteri > Aulopiformes > Paralepididae > Notolepis > Notolepis coatsorum. The sequence continues at coordinate 148,599,505 of NC_140173.1, read as the reverse complement.
GGTGAAACACAGATAGTTACTACTGGCCTCTGCCAAGAGGTCTGGAGAAACTCACACTGTAATAAGTTACTAAACTCCAACCCACACGTCAGACCAAAACAACAATAGCTACTGTAGGCTCTTTAGCCTAAAGGTCGCTGTTTGAAGGCATTACAGATGATACCTTTAAGTGTATATATATTATTCATAGATTTTTGGAAATGGTGACTTGCTTATCATATGGAACCTTATGTCTTTTAGATCCTACCCTAACTCAAAATGCAAGGTACATTTTACTGCAATGTTTACATTAAGTGTACACTAAGCTTCAAGATACATTTGGAACAATCAAGCGGTCACATACTGTCAATCCTACATATCAAGAGCTCAATCATTACATTTGAGTATGTTGGGGGGGGGGGGTGTACTATATTAAGTTCATATCCTGAAAATGTGAGCGGACAGCTTTTACATTTTTTTGATCCACTTTTTCTCCTGTTTTTCTGTGTTTTTCTCCCATCCCAATTTAGTCGTGCCAATTCCCCCCTCCCCTTCCTGGTCTTTGCGCGCATGTGCCCCCCACTGGTCGGTCTAGGGAGGGTTGATAGATACTATCGCATGTCCCCTCCGATACATGCAGAGTCAGCCAGCCACTTCTTTTCACCTGCCAGCGCAGACTCTCATTGGCGAGGTGTAACGTGTGGGAGGCTCACACTACCCTTGCCATCTCCCTTCCCTCGCTGTGCAGGCGCCCTGACCGACCTGTAGGAGTCACTGTTTACAACGACCAGATTACCACCCACCGGCTTCCCTCCCGCTGACTGCCAATTGAGCCAGTATGACGGCCGGGCAAGCCGGAGGTACCGCTGACAGCCGGATTTGATACCAGTGTCTCACGCGTTGGTGACGAGCGCTTAGTCCGCTGCGCCACCCAGCCGACGAGCGGACAGCTTTGATGCCACTATACTTTAATGCTGGACAGGCCTTTTAAGATGCGCTAAGAGCTTCAGTTATTATAAATGAGGACCGTGTAGACTCAACCACGTACAATCAATCATGTGTGGAATAAGCACGTCCTACGCAGTCCTCATTCCAAACGATCAAAATCTTTTAGTTGATTATATTTCCATTGTGGCAGAATTATGTAAACGTTTCGGTTCGCACGCCTTCACGGACACTCGGTCACCACCAGCGCTTTTGGTTATTATAAAATGACGCAATTTACATCTCGAAAAAGTAGGACCCTGGACGGTGAAGTAATATTACCCTGTGTCTATTTAGCCAGAGATACCATTTTTAGACTACCTTTTCTAAAAGAAAAAAAATATGCGAGTACTGGTCCCCTAAGCGGCTAATATTGTTCCGACAGAGCTTTCTTGTAAGTGTTTTTTGTCAGAAGTTATCAGAACGTACTGTGACAGGGATGTGAAGATGGAGCAATGTGCAATACCGCTGGTCTCTGTGTGATACCAGGTCTCTCTGTGTGATCTCAGTGCTTGGCGGCTGAATAACGTAACATTTGTTTGCTGTTCGCGCTCTCTGTCCCGCGCGGTCAGTGAGTGAAGTGACATGAAATGCCAAATTGACGTCTGCAGTTTAGAGACTTGTTGGCATTTTAAACAATGATGCCATTTTTTGCATTTGAACTTTTGCCGTTTCTATTTTGTAAATTATTCGCTGGGGGAAAAAAGGGGAACGTCACCCATTTTGAGAATTCATCACCTGTGCCCCAGAGAGGACGGTTCAGAATTCATCATCTGTGCCCCAGAGAGGACGGTTCAGACTTCATCACCTGTGCCCCAGAGAGGACGGTTCAGAATTCATCATCTGTGCCCCAGAGAGGACGGTTCAGACTTCATCACCTGTGCCCCAGAGAGGACGGTTCAGAATTCATCATCTGTGCCCCAGAGAGGACGGTTCAGACTTCATCACCTGTGCCCCAGAGAGGACGGTTCAGAATTCATCGTCTGTGGCCCAGAGAGGACGGTTCAGAATTCATCGTCTGTGCCCCAGAGAGGACGGTTCAGACTTCATCGTCTGTGCCCCAGAGAGGACGGTTCAGAATTTAGCACCTGTGCCCCAGAGAGGACGGTTCAGAATTCATCACCTGTGCCCCAGAGAGGACGGTTCAGAATTCATCACCTGTGCCCCAGAGAGGACGGTTCAGAATTCATCACCTGTGCCCCAGAGAGGACTGTTCAGAATTTAGCACCTGTGCCCCAGAGAGGACGGTTCAGAATTCATCACCTGTGCCCCAGAGAGGACAGTTCAGAATTCATCACCTGTGCCCCAGAGAGGACGGTTCAGAATTCATCACCTGTGCCCCAGAGAGGACGGTTCAGACTTCATCGTCTGTGCCCCAGAGAGGACGGTTCAGAATTCATCGTCTGTGCCCCAGAGAGGACGGTTCAGAATTCATCATCTGTGGCCCAGAGAGGACGGTTCAGAATTCATCGTCTGTGCCCCAGGACAGTTCAGTCGATATTCGAGAACGTGTTTCTCTGCCAAAGCTAGAGGTCGGAGGGAGAGGGAACCCTCGAATGCGTTATGCCGCATGTTAAATCAAACGCTGCTCTGGAGACGGCGAATGGAGTCATAAAAGGTTAGCTTGAAGTCTTGCTTACAAACGTGGTTGATATTGTAGTATTGCTATTTGCTAATGGAGGGTGTTGTGCACAGATGGGGCCGAAGGGGGGGGGGGCTTGAGACCCTGCCCTTTTGCCCCAAGTGCCCTTACAAAAAAAATTTAAAAAAAAACACATATTGTAGCTTATTCCTATAGAATCAAATATGAACACTGGGTGTTGGTTGATAATGTCAATTTAATTTGGGCCTTACAGGGGCCCAAATTAAATTGACATTATCAACTTCAGAGGTCAGAATGTGGGACCTATATAAACACATTTACCATCCAATAGCATTGTGAGGCTGAACAACAGGACCCATTGACTATGTAAATGTGTTAAAAAAAAAATGTAAAGACTTTTTTTTAAATATCCAAAAGTTAAAAGTGATGTTGTAATTTTGCAACCGAGGGTCATTTACATTGAAACCGGGAAACACGTTTGTGTGTATATGCAGGCTATATAATGCATTTATAGCAGGCGTTTTAGGTCTAAATGTGCCTTTTTTGTAGCTTGAGCCCCTACCCCCCAGATTGTCTGTGCACACCCCTGCTAACGGCTTTGAATCAGAGTTTTTAAACCTCATTTGGGTGTAAGAGCTCACAAAAACAAAAGACGTCGGGCCCACAAAGACGAGAGTTCCATTCACACCGTCTACGGAGCAGTCTCGATTTTTTTTACCGTGTCTCATACCTTTGGTTCTGAATCGGAGTGTAAACCTCATTTGGGTGTAAGAGCTCACAAAAACAAAAGACGTCGGGCCCGCAAAGACGAGAGTTCCATTCACACCGTCTACGGAGTAGCCACACCTTTGGGAGAGAGAGAGACGCTGCGCATGTTTCCAAATGCCGACTGAAGAATAAATAGTGAATTATAGAAACGGCTGCCATTCCTCTTTAGGCCTCGTCACTGTTTGTAGATTTGTGAGCAGCTTCCACACCAGCGGGTTTGTAGATTTGTGAGCAGCTTCCTCGCCAGCGGGTTTGTAGACTTGTGAGCAGCTTCCTCGCCAGCGGGTTTGTAACACGTACTGTAACGACTGTGATTGTGCTAATAGTGTTGCCGTGGCCTCAATGTGTTTGTTAGGACTCAAGCGTATATACATGTTAAAGGGGAACTATCTTATAAATGGCCTTTTTCACTGTTTAGCATTGTTTCCTAGCTATGTGGACTTATATTAATATGATCTATGTCTCTAATTCTCATATTGGCGCATTCTTCCAATTCTCCTCTCACAATATTCACCCTCACTGAACTGAGTCATCTGAAAATGTGATGATTTGTGATGTCAGAGAGACTCAGCTGCATAATAATGTGGCAGATGCCACCAGGCCACATAGTGGTTTAGGAGCCCAGCCTCAAAACGGCTCGAGATCTTGAGGTAGAAAAATGCTGTTTTTGAGGACTTGATTAGAAATACAAAACAATGAATTAAAAAAAATTATAATTACAGATGTGTTCCATAAACTCACAAGAATTGTGTAAAAGTGCCCAAATAGTGAAAGAAATTGTAAAATAGTTCCCCTTTAACAAATTGTGATATCGAGGCACACGTTTTTTTTTTTTTAAATGGGACACGTCGATGTATTTGCGGTATACATTTTGGAAATAAGTGGACATTTGCTTTTTCAGACGGGTTGTGAAATGAGACTCGCCGTGTTGACGCTGGTTTGACCCCATCAGGGACAAAAAGACGACTAAAAACACACCGAGGGTTTTTCTGCCCATTCATTGGGAACATTGGGTTGTTTGAAACATGAGACTTAGTTTAGTTTGGTTTCTTTTGACAATAATTAAAATACATGTTACAACAAGTCACGCGTCCTAAGATTATCAAGGATGACACCGACAGTCGCAGACTTATTTCCATTGTGGTCATTGGTCTCTGCAGCACACTTCATTTCGAACCTTTATTTAAACAATACAACATTGTTAATAAAATATTTACAACATGTACAGACCTCGTACACTATAGCACTTAGTGGCGCAGTGGGCAAGGCGCTCGCCACTAACGCAGGAGATGCTGGTATCGAGCCCAGCTCTCGCCGTTGCTACCGGCTTGGCCGGCCGTCATACTAACACAATTGGCAGTGTTAGAGGGTGGGAAAGCCGGTGGGTGGGGATTGGACGTTGTGGACAGCGACTCCTACAGGTCGGTTGGGTGACGCCGGTGCGACGGAAACAGGAAGTATCGGGGGCAGCGTGAGCCTCCCACGCGTTACTCCTCGCCACTGAGAGTTCGAGCTGTTGCGGTGAAAAGATGCGACAGGCTGCCTCCTCGTGTACCGGAGGGGACACGTGATGCAAGGCTTCTATCCTCACTACAGCCGACCAGTGGGAGGCATAGTCTAGCAACGTTCAAGACAGGGGAGGGAAGAATTGGAAAATACGAAATTGGGATGGGGGGGGAAAATAGAAAATGAGGAGAAAAAGTGGATCTAAAAAATAAAGCAGGAAGCCTCTCTCCACCGTCGGTCTCCTGAGTTACTCTGGGATGTTTCCCAGATGAGAACGTTCACCTTGAAACTACACAGGTTCAAGCCCTGTTTGATGGTCAAAGGCAACTCATTCCACCGCTGTGCTCCTGTGTGAGCACCATCTTCATTCTACACCTTGTAGGAATGCAGGTTTGCTGCAGCTACTGTAGATCTGGTTCTGTGGCTGTGGGATTCCCTAACGCTAGGAAAATAGTTGCTAAAAATAGTCAAGTCAAGTCAAGTCAGTTTTATTTGTATAGCACATTTCCAGGCAGCGGCAGCTGACACCAAAGTGCTTCACAAGCAGGTTGATAAAAACAAATGAGTGTGAGGCAAGGTATAAGATTAAAAGAAAGAAAGAAATAAAAAATAAAAAAATAAACATAGCAAAGCAATGAAAGCAACAAAACAAACAATATGGTGCAAGATATAAGATTAAAAACATAATAAAGCAATGAAAGTAATAAAAACTGGTAGGACACAGTGAAACAAAGAGGATAGAAGGGTCAGGGGTCTAGTGGTAGTTAAGTAGGGGGGAAGGCCAAGGAGAACAGGTAGGTTTCCAAGAGTGATTTAAAAGCCTGTACGGTCTGGGCAGCCCGTACGCTGAGGGGGAGGCTGTTCCACAGTCTAGGCGCTGCGGTGGAGAAAGCTCCGTCTCCCCTAGTTTTGAGCCTGGTTCTGGGTACCACCAATAGCATCTGGTCAGCTGATCTGAGGGATCGTGGGGGGTGTGGCGGTGCAGGAGCTCGGACAGATAGGAGGGAGCCGTGCCATTTAATGATTTAAAAACATTTAATGCTAATTTAAAATCGATCCTGAAGCTAATAGGCAGCCAGTGGAGCGAGGCCAAAACTGGGCTGATGTGTTCGTATTTTCTTGTTTTGGTGAGGAGGCGCGCGGCTGCGTTCTGCACCAGTTGTAGGCTAAAAATAGTGTAGCGACCTCTTCAGCAGGGAGTCGAATGTCCACACGGTATTCCCCACGGGAAACGGTTCTTTATTGTACAGGCTGTGGTTTGGCCACAGCCCGCGCCATTCAGTCTGTAGGTGTAATATCCAAACGTCTGGTAGTAAAAAAACAAACACCCTTGAAGCCGGAGTAAACAAGACCCATCGCTACAGTAGCTGTGATTTACTTTTACATAGATTTTGTCAGAGGTTATGATCTGGATCGCTGTGTACAGAATCTATTCATGTAGTGGGCCTAGAATAATATACAATCTGATGTAGAAAAATACATTTACCAATTCTGTTGAACTCTAGTGAATTCCATGTAAAAATCAATGCTGAAACACGCAGCCAATCTGGTCCCTCAAATTTGTCAGAACAAAATACAGAATACTTTATAATGAAATGCTTGTTTCTGTATGAGCCCCTGAGTGTGCTACATACAGTAAAAAGAAAGTAAGTAAAAAAAAAAAAAAGAAAGAAAAGTAAAAAGTAGGTCAAGTCAATATACATATATACAATATACAATACAGAGTAAAATGAGTAACAGTGAGGTAGAATGCAGAGGTACAAAACTTGGGGTAGGGTGCAAATGAGGTATGAATGTGGTCCCTCCCTCCCTGCGCCTTCTCCCTCGTTTGTTATTGTAGAGAGAATACCTGTCAATCATATTAATTCTAACTGGAGACGAGGGGGCTTCATTGTGGAGTTAGGGTTGTGAGAACAAAAATTTAAATGTAACTTCATCATGGGAGCCAGGAAACTGCCCCAATGGCACAAAAAGTAGCCCAAATGATCACAAGCCGGCCCAAAGCCATTGTTACCTGCCCAATCAAATAAAAAGCCCAGTTGGGGGGCGTGAAACCGCCCCAATCTGGCAACACTGCACAGGTGTGCTGCACTCTCAACCCCTTAGCCCCGGCCCTCACCCATGAACCCACCAACCCCAGGGCACCTTCATCAAACGCACAAGGAGCCCCGAGCTTAGTGGGCCATGAATGATTGACAGTACCCCCCCCCCCCCCCCACTCAGTCCCCACATATCTAGATATAACCCGTTAGTCCTAACTATAGGTTTGCTACAATAGATAGATTATTTAGTGCATCACGTTGAAGCTGGTTGAGGTCCTGACATTTTTTGACTGCCTTATTATTTTTGACCTCTCTCTGGGAGGGGGGTTGTCTTTCATATTAGCTATATTTTTGAAGATGAGATATTCCTTTATCGATCCCCTTGGGGAAAAATCGGGCCATGTAAACAATAGAATGAACTCTGATTATTTACATTTAGTCATTTAGCTGACGCTTTTATCTAGTGATGCACCGATGTGAAAATTGTGGCCGATACCGATAACCGATATTAATATTGCTGTTCTGGCCGATACCGATATTTACGTTTTTATGATAATCAAATAAAGAGCTATTTTCCTATTTGTTTTTTTTACTTTTGTAACTTATTTTCAGAAATGACTGATATTTAAGACCAAAACACATCACTACTTTTATCCAAAGCGACTTACAAGTTCTGTACGACAAGTCATCAGGAAGGGCACAACTCTGTATTATGTGATTATGAGTAAACAGTGTAACTGGTATGATATACGTTATACGTCATAGACATTTCTAGTAGATCTCAAGTTCTCCGGCTGCTGGCAGCAGTCCATGATGAGGGGGACAAATCGACCTCTTCCCAATGTTGAGGGGGACATGTCAATCAGAGCAGCATAATGACCACATACCACTTTAACATAACCTTTAATCAGAGCAGCATAACTGGACCACATACTGTACCACTTTAACATAACCTTTAATCAGAGCAGCATAACTGGACCACATACCACTTTAACATCACCTATAGAGGTCAAGCACTGGAATACACAAAAACATGTAGAATGCATACTTTTACTTTAGATATACGTATATTCAATTGCAAATACTTCTACTTTTACTAGAATTTGAATGGGGGACTTTTAACCTTTACCAGAGTACTTATATCTGGGTATTTCTACTTTAACTTTTAAGTAAAGGAACTGTGTACCGTCGGCAGCCATACAGCCGGTCCCCCGCTCCGTCACGGAGACCCTGAGCGCGGGACACAGCTGGAATACGGAGCCGGTCCCGTGGAGAACTTCAGAGGTGAATTGATGAGCGGCTCGATGATATCAACGGAGACACGGGAGTCGGCTACACACGCTGAGCGGCGGCGGCGGTCATAGGAAAATCAATATCATCTTTATTAAATCAATAGTCTTTATTAAAATGTGAGGTGAATTACATTGGATCCATTTTTAATATGAGCCGTAAGGCGTAGCGCGACGTGTCGTCGTGGAACAGGCAATGATTCCTTTTTAGATGACATTTCACAGAGCAGGTTGATTGATTGGTGGATCCTGTAATTAGATTGCCCTTCAATATACAGTATATATATATGTGTGTGTGTGTATAAATAATAAAGGAGGATGCTGAATACATAATACTAATGGAAGATTGTACAAACATTTGTTTTTATTTGGGGGGCGTTCTACCATCCAAGCAATCCATTCAGCCTGCTATTCTAGAACACAATTATCTGACTCCCTCTGTTCTCTCTCTCCCTCTCTGTCTGCCTCTACGCCCCCCCCTCTCTCCCTCTCCCCCCTCTCTTACCCTTCTTTTCTCCTCTGCTCTCTCTCTCTCCCCCCTTATCTCCCTCTCGTACCCTTCTCTTCTCCTCTGCTCTCTCTCTCTCTCCCCCCTTCTCTCCCTCTCTTACCCTTCTCTTCTCCTCTGCTCTCTCTCTCTCCCCCCTTCTCTCCCTCTCTTACCCTTCTTTTCTCCTTCTTACCCTTCTCTGCTCTCTCTCTCTCCCCCCTTCTCTCCCTCTCTTACCCTTCTTTTCTGCTCTCTCTCTCCCCCCTCTCTTACCCTTCTTTTCTCCTCTGCTCTCTCTCTCTCTCCCCCCTTCTCTCCCTCTCTTACCCTTCTCTTCTCCTTCTTACCCTTCTCTGCTCTCTCTCTCTCCCCCCTTCTCTCCCTCTCTTACCCTTCTTTTCTGCTCTCTCTCTCCCCCCTTCTCCCTCTTACCCTTCTCCTCTCCTCTATCTCTCCCCTTCTCTCCCTCTCTTTCCCTTCTCTTCTCCTCTGCTCTCTCTCTCCTTCCCCCCTTCTCTCCCTCTCTTACCCTTCTCTTCTCCTCTGCTCTCTCTCTCCCCTTCTCTCCCTCTATTACCCTTCTCTTCTCCTCTGCTCTCTCTCTCTCCCCCCTTCTCCCTCTTACCCTTATCTTCTCTCTCTCTCTCCCCCCTTCTCTCCCTCTCTTTCCCTTCTCTTCTCCTCTGCTCCTTCTCTCCCTCTCTTACCCTTCTCTTTTCCTGCTCTCTCTCTCTCTGCCCCCCTTTTCTCCCTCTTACCCTTCTCTTCTCTGCTCTCTCTCTCCTTCCCCTTCTCTCCCTCTCTTTCCCTTCTCTTCTCCTCTGCTCTCTCTCTCTCCCCCTTCTCTCCCTCTCGTACCCTTCTCTTCTCCTCTGCTCTCTCTCTCCCCCCTTCTCTCCCTCTTACCCTTCTCTTCTCTCTCTCTCTCCCCCCTTCTCTCCCTCTCTTACCCTTCTCTTCTCCTCTGCTCTCTCTCTCTCCCCCCTTCTCTCCCTCTCGTACCCTTCTCTTCTCCTCTGCTCTCTCTCTCTCCCCCCTTCTCTCCCTCTCTTTCCCTTCTCTTCTCCTCTGCTCTCTCTCTCTCTCCCCCTTCTCTCCCTCTCTTTCCCTTCTCTTCTCCTCTGCTCTCTCTCTCCTTCCCCTTCTCTCCCTCTCTTTCCCTTCTCTTCTCCTCTGCTCTCTCTCTCTCCCCCTTCTCTCCCTCTCGTACCCTTCTCTTCTCCTCTGCTCTCTCTCTCTCCCCTTCTCTCCCTCTTACCTTTCTCTTCTCTCTCTCTCTCCCCCCTTCTCTCCCTCTCTTACCCTTCTCTTCTCCTCTGCTCTCTCTCTCTCCCCCCTTCTCTCCCTCTCGTACCCTTCTCCTCTGCTCTCTCTCTCTCTCCCCCTTCTCTCCCCCCTCTTACCCTTCTCTTCTCCTCTGCTCTCTCTCTCTCCTTCCCCCCTTCTCTCCCTCTCTTACCCTTCTCTTCTCCTCTGCTCTCTCTCTCTCCCCCTTCTCTCCCTCTCTTACCCTTCTCTTCTCCTCTGCTCTCTCTCTCCTTCCCCTTCTCTCCCTCTCTTACCCTTCTCTTCTCCTCTGCTCTCTCTCTCCTTCCCCTTCTCTCCCTCTCTTTCCCTTCTCTTCTCCTCTGCTCTCTCTCTCTCCTTCCCCCCTTCTCTCCCTCTCTTACCCTTCTCTTCTCCTCTGCTTTCTCTCCTCCCCCTTCTCTCCCTCTCTTACCCTTCTCTGCTCTCTCTCTCTCTTTCCCCCCTTTCTCTCCCTCTCTTACCCTTCTCTTCTCCTCTGCTCCTGCTCTCTCTCTCTCCGCCCCCCTTCTCTCCCTCTCTTACCCTTCTCTTCTCTGCTCTCTCTCTCCCCCTTCTCTCCCTCTCTTACCCTTCTCTGCTCTCTCTCTCCCCCCCTTCTCTCCCTCTCTTACCCTTCTCTGCTCTCTCTCTCTCCCCCCCTTCTCTCCCTCTCTTACCCTTCTCTGCTCTCTCTCTCTCCCCCCCTTCTCTCCCTCTCTTACCCTTCTCTGCTCTCTCTCTCCCCCCCTTCTCTCCCTCTCTTACCCTTCCCCCCTTCTCTCCCTCTCTTACCCTTCTCTTCTCCTCTGCTCCTGCTCTCTCTCTCTCCGCCCCCCTTCTCTCCCTCTTACCCTTCTCTGCTCTCTCTCTCTCCACCCCCCTTCTCTCCCTCTTACCCTTCTCTGCTCTCTCTCTCTCCGCCCCCCTTCTCTCCCTCTCTTACCCTTCTCTGCTCTCTCTCTCTCCCCCCCTTCTCTCCCTCTCTTACCCTTCTCTGCTCTCTCTCTCTCCCCCCCTTCTCTCCCTCTCTTACCCTTCTCTGCTCTCTCTCTCTCCCCCCCTTCTCTCCCTCTCTTACCCTTCTCTGCTCTCTCTCTCTCCCCCCCTTCTCTCCCTCTCTTACCCTTCTCTGCTCTCTCTCTCCCCCCCTTCTCTCCCTCTCTTACCCTTCCCCCCTTCTCTCCCTCTCTTACCCTTCTCTTCTCCTCTGCTCCTGCTCTCTCTCTCTCCGCCCCCCTTCTCTCCCTCTTACCCTTCTCTGCTCTCTCTCTCTCCGCCCCCCTTCTCTCCCTCTCTTACCCTTCTCTGCTCTCTCTCTCTCTCTCTCTCTCTCTCTCTCTCTCTCTCTCTGTGAGCTGCATGATAACAGATCCTGATCTCTTCCTCCTCCTCTTCCTCCTCCTCCTCCTCCTCCGTAGACGAGGAAGACATATTTTGCACCTCATCAGCTGTTTTCGCTGATTTGGCCCGAAGCCTTTCGTTGCGAGTCGAGAGAACAAGCGGGAAAATGACACGGGCGGGGGGAGTGGGGGGGGGGGGGGGGCCTCGCCGAGAGGAGCAGGCCGTTGAACCCGTCTCCTGGTGGTCTTGTTGAACCTCGACGAGCGGGGGGGACCGTCGCGTGTGTAAAACCTCCACTAGATGATACTAACGATAATTTGCATTTTCTCATCCCGAGTTCCGCTCCAAATCCCCCGCCACGTCTAGCCCACTTCCCTCATGCATAGTCTATTCAACCGGCCAATCGCATCATCGTCCCAAATCTACCTCTCTGTCGCAACGACTTCACTCCAATTGTGTAAAAAAAGCTTATTTTTTTTAGCATGGCACTCCTGCCTTATTTAGCGATTTATGATGGTGGGGGTACAGGGTTGGATTAGACACTCTAGAGTACAGTAGAGTGACTGGATGATGGATTAATCACTAGAGTACAGTAGAGAGTGACAGGATGATGGATTAATCACTAGAGTACAGTAGAGAGTGACAGGATGATGGATTAATCACTAGAGTACAGTAGAGAGTAACAGGATGATGGATTAATCACTAGAGTACAGTAGAGAGTAACAGGATGATGGATTAATCACTAGAGTACAGTAGAGAGTAACAGGATGATGGATTAAACACTAGAGTACAGTAGAGAGTGACTGGGATGATGGATTAATCACTAGAGTACAGTAGAGAGTGACTGGGATGATGGATTAATCACTAGAGTACAGTAGAGAGTGACAGGATGATGGATTAATCACTAGAGTACAGTAGAGAGTGACTGGGATGATGGATTAATCACTAGAGTACAGTAGAGAGTGACTGGGATGATGGATTAATCACTAGAGTACAGTAGAGAGTGAGTGGATGATGGATTAATCACTAGAGTACAGTAGAGAGTGACTGGATGATTGATTAATCACTAGAGTACAGTAGAGAGTGACTGGATGATGGATTAATCACTAGAGTACAGTAGAGAGTGACTGGGATGATGGATTAATCACTAGAGTACAGTAGAGAGTGACTGGGATGATGGATTAATCACTAGAGTACAGTAGAGAGTGACTGGGATGATGGATTAATCACTAGAGTACAGTAGAGAGTGACAGGATGATGGATTAAACACTAGAGTACAGTAGTGGTGGGGGAAAATATTGATATAGTATATAGTAGCGTGGCGATACTGTATCGATACAAGGACGCCAAGTATCGATATTTTATTATGCACATTTATTTTGTATTATATATATATATATATATAATTTTTTTGTATGAGGAAGTTGCATTGTTCATTTCAATACCTGTAATAGTACAGTAGTCCACACTGTAATACAAACAGTTCAGTTTGTCAGGTACATGCAACACAGATTACAGTGTTTACATCTGTCTGCTTGAGAAAATACCATGTTCTGCAATAAAAATGATTGAAGTGAGATGAACAGACTGAAAACTTTATTTTATTAGATAAAACATGTTGACAACGTTTTACTTTGCAGTTGAAAAAAGGTCATAAATCGCAATATATCGCAATATTAATATCGCAATACTCAGCATATTTTTATTTTTATTTTTTTGACAATTCATCATTGTTACATGAAAATATGTTTGCACCAGATTTAGCAGAAGCTCATTTCCATCTGTGGTCTATCCAGCTGCTAACTGTATTTGAGTGAGTTAAGTCTTGGTGTTATGGTAGACTCAGACCTAAGCTTTAAATCACAATCAACAAGTTGACAAAAACTTAATTCTTCCACCTTAGAAACATAGCTAAAGTACGGCCATTTATAAATCAAAAGGACGCTGAAAACCAGATCCATGCCTTTATCTCAAGCCGACTCGACTACTGTAATACTCCTTACCGGCCTCCCGAAAAAATACGATGATAACTATTTTATTGCAATGCACTATTGCATTATTTTATTCTATTTTACTAACTATTTTATTGCACTGCACTATTTTACTTTGTATCAGTGATAATCAAACCATAAACAAAGACGCATATTAACACTTTCAAGGTGGTGGTATAAGTAAAAAATTGTGGTGTCGAAGTAAAAGAAATCCGTGACCGCTATCGCGGGCACCTATCTGGGCTAAGCCCCGGATCTCCTACAATCCTAAATCCGCCCCTGGTGAGGCCTCTGGTGATTTCCACCCCTAGTAGAGAGTAACAGGATGATGGATTAAACACTAGAGTACAGTAGAGAGTAACAGGATGATGGATTAATCACTAGAGTACAGTAGAGAGTAACAGGATGATGGATTAAACACTAGAGTACAGTAGAGAGTAACAGGATGATGGATTAATCACTAGAGTACAGTAGAGAGTAACAGGATGATGGATTAATCACTAGAGTACAGTAGAGAGTAACAGGATGATGGATTAAACACTAGAGTACAGTAGAGAGTAACAGGATGATGGATTAATCACTAGAGTACAGTAGAGAGTAACAGGATGATGGATTAAACACTAGAGTACAGTAGAGAGTGACAGGATGATGGATTAAACACTAGAGTACAGTAGAGAGTGACTGGATGATGGATTAAACACTAGAGTACAGTAGAGAGTGACAGGATGATGGATTAATCACTAGAGTACAGTAGAGAGTGACTGGATGATAGATGTATAGTAGAGTGACAGGGAAGACGTGCAACAAAGATTGTTAGTGGAATGCAAACCCACGACATCACAAATATGTGAGCTCTTAACCTGCTCAGTCACCAGAAGTGTAACCCAACTCCAGTTCCAGTTCTCATGTACAGTATGTTGTATACCAGTACTTACAAGCAGCAATAGTCTTAAATGTGTCTTTAAATGGAACGGGATCCTGTATTTTATTGTTATTGTATAAATGGTCCTCTGTCTTCTTTTGGCACAACAGTGTTTTTATCACACAATGTCTTTTCGTGAAAATAACGCACAATCAAATCAAATGTATTTGTAAGGCCCGACAACACACGCTAATGTCCCCATGGGCCGGACACGTCTTCTTTAAACAAGTCCAGAAGAAACATCACAATAAATCAAGAACAAAACAAAAACACCATAAAGTCCAAAATTTTTTAAATAAATGCAACACTCCCAGACAGACCCCACGCGAAGGTAAGGAAAAACTCACTAAAACTACAGGCAATGTGGAGGAGAGAAACCTTAGAAGGGCCGTTGCATGCGATAGCAACTGAACATTTTGAAAGATTGAAAAAATAGAGCTGATGGCGGATCTATTTGAGGCAAGGGGGGGGAGGAGGAGCAGAGACATGAAACGACAACCTGGAGGACAGCGTAGCGAGTTTTAAGCCACGTCGTAGTGGCCCCTTGATGTGTAAACCCACTCCTAGATTGAAATACCTACACTTGACTAACTGAATTAGGGCCATAATTAAGATAAGGCTGTGGTAGTATTAAACATGTGAAGTTCAGAGTCCGACGAGCGTCTCCAGGGAACCGCTCACAGCTCTCTGAACTCGCTGCCCCCAAGACGTCTCCGCTCTCTCCAATCCCACCTCAAGATGGTAAACGGACCGCATTTATAGAACGTTTTTTTTTATCCAAAGCACTTTACAACTCACGCCACACATTCACACGTTCTCTCACTCAGACGCCGATGGCGGAGGAGGTGTCAAACCTGCTCACCGAGAGCCGTGACGGGGGGGGTTAAGTGTCTTTCTCGAGGACACTTCGACATTCCGTGAGGCTCTGAGAGAGCGTGCACCTATTGCAAAACTACTGTAACCCTTTCACTGCCACACGACAGACGGTTAACCCTTTACTATCCTATCACACAACCGGCGACGGTCGCCTGCTGTTGTGTGGCAGTGAAAGGGTTAACCTCCTGTGAATTGTCGCAGTGAAAGGGTTAACCGTTTTGGGTAGTGCGGCAGTGAAAGGGTTAATGATTTTAGTTTTTTTTTTGGGAAGATAGAGAAACTAAAAAGTGAGACAACGTCATCATGTAACAATGTTTCAAAACAATTGATTAATGACCAACTCATGAGAAATAACGATTGTGAGTTTGACTTTCAAACCTGTGCATGTGAATAGAGTATAAATTTCGCAGAGTAAACTTTACTCAAACTGAGTCCATTTGAGCCCAAGTGAGTAACATTTTACTCAGTTTGAGTCAAATGTACTCAGTTTGAGTAAAATGTACTCTGCGAAATTGACTGTAGAAGTACTTCTTAGTAGTGTAAATGGTGAAAAACCATCAGGATTAGATGACCTAGATGGGAAACTCTTGGGTATGGTTTCTGGCTCTATACCCATATGCCATATTTTTTTTGTATCTAAGCTTACTGAAAGGTGTATGTCCATTGGCATGGAAAGCTGCCAAAGTTATTCCACTACCCAAAAACAAGGACATGTTTTCAGGTGCTAATAGCCGTCCTATCAGCATTCTTCCAATCCAATCCAATCCAATCCAACTTTATTTATAAAGCGCTTTAACTATGGGGGTAGATTTCTATCAAAAATAAACAAACGCAAAAGTAGAATCTACCCCCATATTTAACAGCCACAGGGGCACAAAGTGCTGTACAGGGGGAGCATATTAAAAACTATTAGCAGCACTAAAAATAGATTAAAAAAACAAGAGTACCAAAACAGAGATAAAAAACATTAGGTAAATATAGGCAGCAATACAAACTTCCAGTGCTTAGCAAACTGTTTTCAGGTGCTAATAGCCGTCCTATCAGCATTCTTCCAGTGCTTAACCCTAACCCTTCCAGTGCTTAGCAAACTGTTTTCAGGTGCTAATAGCCGTCCTATCAGCATTCATTCAGCACAGATTTTTTTTAATAATAATTATTATTAATATAAAAAAGATTTTTTTTTTTTTTTTTTTATATATTATATTTATGATAATTATTATTATTATTATTATGATTATTAAATAGAATAATTTTCTATAGGCTTGCTGTGGTAGTCAGTGATACTGGTGTCATTCTGTGTTCAGGCATCCAGAGTAAATGAATTGCCTAGTGCCCCTTTAACAATTTATAGGCTTGCTAAGTTTCAGTTTCACTTCTAGAGAGGATTTAACTTCACGTGAAGCCGAGACTGAAGAATACTAGAGAACAGATGACATGTTACACAACAATGGCAGAGGATTATTTGGATTTAAACACAATAGCAGTTCAACTGGTGTGGATGTGGAAGGAGGCTAAGGTTTTTCCTTTACCTAAGGATACCAAAGATGCTTTTAATGAGGGAAATTCTAGACCTATACGTTTTTTACCTGTCTTGAGCAAAATCATGGAAAAGTTGGTGCATTCACAAATTCAAGAGTATTTTGTTTCAAACAAGCTTGCAACAGATTCTCAACATGCCTATAGAACTGGTCACTCTACTTCTACTGCTTTGATACAGATGACTGATGACTGGCTTAAAGCTATAAATAACTCTATGTTGGTGGGAGCTGTGCTGTTAGATTTTAGTGCTGCATTTGATGTGCTGGACCATTCTCTACTGGTTGAGAAACTTAAATGTTATGGTTTTACTTTTAACTCTTCTGCTTTAAAGTATACTAAGTTACTTGTCCTCTTTCTGTACCCGAAAAAAACTAAAACAAAAGGCTGGCTGCCACAAAACAGTCACATCTAGAGACCTCAAAACCTACTCTAGCGAGGCCTTCAACCTTGAACTGGAGAGTCTGGACTGGTCAGATGAACTCAATGGTACACTGGTTGACGAAACATGGCTTGGTTTCAAAACCAAATTCTCAGCAATACTAAACGACATGGCCCCCCTAAGAACCACCAGGGTAAAAAATCGCGCTGAGCCGTGGATGCACTCCGAAATACTGGCCGCTATGAAAACCAGAGACAAAAAATGCTCTGAGTTTCGTAAAAGTCAGTCAAAGCTTACTAAAAGCACGAGCAGTGAACTCCAAGCCCACGTGACTGAACTCAAACTAGAAAGAAACAGACTAAGAAACGACGTAAACTCCATGATCAAAACTGCAAAAAAGAATTTCATCAATGACAAAACTGAGGAAAACAAAAACAAACCACGTGAACTTTGGAAATTACTCAATAATCAACTAGGATGCAGTAAAAAACTTAAAACCAGATTCTCAAACATAAACATAAAAACGGACAACACGCTCATCACAGACAAGCTGGATGTAGCCAATTACTTAAACATTTTCTTCACAAACATAGCCACAACACTGGTAAACAAACTACCCTCCCACTCAGGGCTTTATGGGGTAGAACACATAGTAGCTTACTACAAAAACCTAGGGGTCCGCAAGGACGACTTCAAGCTGGAAATGGTAACAACAGATGAGGTACTCAATAAACTGAGCGCCCTCCAACCTAACAAGGCCACTGGCCATGACAACATCCCCTCCAAATTCCTCAGAGACTCAGCAGCCGCCATCACACCAATCATCACACACATAATAAACCTCTCCATAAAACAGGGACACGTCCCCAAGGACTTCAAAATTGCGAGGGTGACCCCTCTGCACAAAAAGGGCAGCAAATTAGACCCAGGCAACTACCGCCCTGTTTCTATTCTCACCTCCATCTCGAAAGTCATGGAAAAAATAGTCTACGAACAGGTCGAAAAGTACCTAGCGGAAAAAAATCTAATCTACGAATTCCAATCTGGCTTCAGAACATCCCACTCCACTGACACATGCCTTCTCTATTTGAATGACCACATCAAACAAGAGGTGGACGCAGGCAAATACTGCGGCATGGTCATGCTGGACCTACAAAAGGCCTTTGACACGGTCAATCACTCCATTCTGATTGACAAGCTAAAAGCAATTGGTTTTGATAGTCTATCAGTGAGCTGGATGCAATCCTACCTTGAGGGGAGGGAACAGATGGTGGAGGTAAACGGTACCCTATCCCCCCCCCTCACAGTGAGCTGTGGTGTTCCACAAGGAAGCATACTAGGACCGCTACTGTTCCTAATTTATGCAAATGACATGTCGTCAGCTTGTGACTGCAACTTGTTCCTGTTTGCGGACGACTCAGCCCTGCTGGTCTCTGACAAGAACAAGTTACAGGTTGAAAAAACCCTCAGCTCGGAACTAGGCAGAATCTGCATATGGCTCGCTGATAACAAACTATCATTACACATGGGCAAAACAGAGTCCATTCTCTTCGGTTCAAATAACAAACTCAGCAAGACCGACGGCTTCTCAGTTACAGTGGGTGACAATATTGTCACAAGGAAAGATGAAATTACCTACCTGGGTTCCATCCTAGAGGCTAATCTCTCCTGTGACAAAATGGCATCCAATGTAATAAAAAAAGTCAACCAACGAACTCGATTCTTGTACCGGATCTCCTCTCTGGTAAACAAGAACACCCTGAAGACTCTGGCAGGAGCACTCATTCAGGGGTACTACGACTATGCTTGCACCTCATGGTACCAAAGCACCTCAAAGGCGCTAAAAACAAAATTACAAACATCTCAAAACAAACTGGTCAGACTACTGCTTGACCTTACTCCTAGAACCCACCTCACCCCTGCCCACTTTGACAACCTAGGATGGCTTAGAGTAGACGACAGAGTACAACAACTTGCAATGGACCTGGTCTACAAGATACACTACACGACCAAGGTACCCATGTACATGTCAAAATACTTCCCAAAGGTCAGTGAATACCATGATCACAACACCAGAGGGAGCTCCACAAATCATGTTAAACCCAGATTCGGCTCAAATAAGGGACTAAACACGTTTCGCAATTATGCCACATCAATGTGGAACGCCCTACCCAAAGCTGTAAAGGAATGTGGATCACTACCCACTTTCAAAACCTCTCTCAAGGGACACCTACGGGAGACTGCAATTCAACACTGGCCCCTGTAAATATCCTAACCCAACCCCCTCCAATGTACAGTCATTTACCTAGTATGGTTTTGTCAATAGTTCAATGTACAATTGTGTTTGTTTGTACAGTGTCTCCTCCCCCCCCCCCTCAATGTACAGTGTTACTTGTTTATACAGTGTGCCCCCCGCCCCCCCCCCCCCCCCCCCCCCCCCCCCCCCCCAACCACCTCCAATGTAAATTACCCAGTATGGTTGTCAATATCCCAATGTACCCAACCCCCCCCACCCAACCTCCTCCAATGTACAGTTTCTACGTCAAATGTATATACTCCCTTTTCTTGACTCCTTCTGTATCACAAACAGTACTGTATTTGCAAATCTGGTATGTCATAAATGTATAGATGTAGCAGTACTGACTATCTGTATGTCATGTATGTCATATATGTCTATATGAATTGAAAATGGGGGACCCTG
Organism: Notolepis coatsorum; assembly: GCF_963971535.1. Classification (NCBI taxonomy): domain Eukaryota; kingdom Metazoa; phylum Chordata; class Actinopteri; order Aulopiformes; family Paralepididae; genus Notolepis; species Notolepis coatsorum. The sequence continues at coordinate 148,579,808 of NC_140173.1, read as the reverse complement.
ATGGAAACAAGACAAACGTCTTTCTCAGGTCTGCATCCCCTTAACAATTGTATGTATTGAGCCGTACTGTATTGTACCCATTCTGCAATCTGTTAAATAAAGTTTTCATTCATTCATTCATTCACTCTAGATACTAAGTTATTTGTCCTCTAGATCACAGAAGGTGTATCTAAATGGCAGCCTGTCCAGTAGCAGAGGTCTAGAGTGTGGCGTTCCGCAAGGAAGTTGCCTAGGACCTTTGCTCTTCTCTGTATTTACTAATGACCTATCTTGGGCTACCAAATGTGCTATAACAGTTCTTTATGCAGATGATTCAACATTGTATTACGCTGCACCATCATGCAATGTATTTAATGAAGTTTTGAGCAGAGAACTTAAAGTTGTGCATGACTGGGTAGTATGTAATAGACTTGTCCTTAATATCTCCAAGACTAAATGTATTGTGCTGGGAACTGTTATGGTTTGTAACCGACCCCAATCGCACAACACAAGACAGGTATGAGAGTAAGCCAAGAACTGGGCATTTATTGAATACAAACAAAAAAGCGGCACTGTCCCTTTAAGGGAGAACACAAAATAGACTGGAACAGGGGAAAAGGGCAATGTGCCTTTTAAGAGGCGAGCAAGCTAAGGGGCTAAGGCTAAAGGACAGGGCCAGGGCAAGGGACAGGGCAGGAACAGGGGCACTGGAGAGGGGAACAGGAACAGAGGCCCGCGGGGGCGGGCTGGAGACAGGGACAGAGAAAACAGGGTTAAGGCCTTGGACAGGGCGAGGGACAAGGGCACTGGAGAGGGGAACCGGGAAGGGGCTAGCAGAGGGAAAGGGTAGCTGCCAGGGCACTGATAGCTACAGGGCCTATGCTAGCTGTACTGCTACATTAACATAGAGGCTGCGCTAGCTGCCGGAGCTAGGCTAGCAGACAGGGCTGGAACAGGGGCAACTGAAGAGCTGCTGAAGAGCAGACGAGACTAAACGAACGCGAGGGTGGGGGCTGGTGAGGTGAGGAGACAGGGGATTAAGGTCCAGGGAACAGGAATTAAAGGTCCAGGGAAGAGGCGAACCTCACAGGAACAAGGCACAGGTTATCTACAAATCCAAAGCTTCATTTAAACTTGTGTAATTCGGCAGTTCAACAAGTTGAAAGTACTAAACTCCTTGGAGTGATGCTGGCTTGCACTCTGTCTTGGTCTCAGCATATTAATTATATTGTTTTAAAAATGGGAAGAGCAATTGGTATTTCCAGGAAATGTGCTTCTTTTGTTGCCCGTCCCCTTTTATGTCAGATAGTGCAAAGTTTAGTTTTATGTCATCTTGACTATTGCTCTGCGATGTGGTCATCTGCTGCCAGTGGTGACCTCAGGAAGCTCCAGGTGGTCCAGAACAGGGCAGCACGGTTGGTACTGGGCTGCTCACTAAGGTCTAATAATAATAATAATGGATTGGATTTATATAGCGCTCTTCGTGACACCCCAGAGACCCCAGAGCGCTTACAGAGTCCATTATTCGTTCATACACAGTCATACCGGTGGTGGTAAACTACAATTGCAGCCAGAGCTGCCCTGAGGCAGACTCACGGAAGCGTGGCGAATAATCATCGCCTACGGCCCCTCCGACCACCACCAACATTCATTCACATGCATACACATTCATACGAGGCAAGTAGGTTAAGTGTCTTGCCCAAGGACACAACGGCAGTGGGATGGACATGGGCTTGAGCGGGATTCGAACCACCAACCCTTTGATCATTGGACGACCCGCTCTACCCCTGAGCCCGCCTCTCTTGGCTTAACGTTGAAAATAGATTGTCTTTTAATATACTTGTGCTGTTCAAGTTGGTCATGAGCAGTAAAACTCCTGTTTTTATACATAATCAGGTTGTTTTTAGTAATACTGTGCACAAGCATTACTGTCGAACACTTTAGGAGAAAAGAGAGCCAAATGTATTTTATTGACTCAGAATTACATATATAGGACCGACAGAGGAGAGGGCGAACGGGAGGAGAGGTGGGGAGGACATGCGACAAATAACGACGGGAGCTGGGATCGAACCCGGGTCGGCCGCGTAGGTGCGCGAGGCACTATGGTATGCGCCACGAGGGCGCCCCAAAATTACATATATTATTTATCCAAAACAAATGGTATAATTTAAATGTCCCCTAAATGATACAATGTACTCCTTGCACCTATTTTCAAAAGTAAATTGAAATTAAATGAACTTTAGGGGTAAAAAGATAATAATTTATATCAGGCATCTATGCGGGCAGCATGGGAGGGCTTGACTGGTTTACCATCTGGCATCTATGGGGGCAGCCCAGAGGACTTGCATTGAAACCCCAGCTCATTCAGTCAGTCATTGAGTCAGCTCATTGTGCTTAGTGAGTTCGCTGCAATCAGACCAGGAACGTGATAGCCCAATGGTATGTTTACATTTACCTTCCCTGCTTGCTTAATGTGCATGTGCCCTGCTTGCTTTATGATTATGTGCTCTGCTTGCTCTGTTCATGTGCTTTGCTTGCTTATTTGTGCTTTGCTTATTGTAGCATGTTAGCTCTGCTCAACATGAAATGTTTGTCGCATGTTAGCTCTGCTCAACATGAAATGTTTGTAGCATGTTAGCTTTGCTCAACATGAAATGTTTGACATGCGGCCCCAGTGCATGGGAAATGGTGTTTCTGTAGGCCTGTAATGTTTGGCATTACAACGGTTTGAATATATTGTTTGAACATTTTGATGCATGACATTCATGACATGGTTAAGTTTAAAGAACAATGTTGATTGGTGTAATAAATTAATAAATAATATATATATATAATATACGTTATATATGGTATGTGGTATATATATAAATAAATAGATAAATAATATATATAATATAGGTTATATGTGGTATATATTAGGGCTGACCTTCGAATATTTTTTTTGGAATTCGAAGCTTCGGGGCCGAGATTCTATTTTAATTCGAAGCTTCGAAATAAAAAAATTAAATAAAAAAAAAATTTATATGTTGTGGGACTTTGTCAGTGCTGTAAAGTTTAAACCTTTTTAAATCTTAGACAAACGAAACACTTTGCTTTCATGAAATATTGTAAGCCGTCATTTGAGGCTTTATAAAAGCAGCACAATGAACACAAATCTGTCAGTGCCGAGTCCGACCTCATCTTAAATAACAAACAGCATTGCTTGTTGTAGTTAACAAAGAGGCAGAGTTGATTTTGCAACAAAAAAAAAATTAATATTTTCTTTTATTTTTTATATCAAATTGTATTTTCATATTCGAATCCCATGCCCATCGAACGAAGCTTTGAAGTATTTAAGACAGCCCTAGTGTGTGTATATATATATAAGAATAATACAAAATGTCAAATGTATAGGTAAATGCTGAATGAATGTTAATGAAAATGCATTTGGTAATTGTGTATTTGAATGAACTGATGATATAGGCTAAATGTATTAATGTTAATTATAATTTATGGTATTATTATAGCCTATGTATTATGTTGATGTTGAAACATTTCCTTTCATACCCTTTCAGGTTTATAACCTGCTCTTGTGACTGCTATTGTGACCAACATCATCATTTGTCAACCAAAATAAATGACAAACTAAGGTCAAAGAAGTCACAGTTATATCCTTCCTTTATCACGTTGCCTGAGCCCTTCAAGTGGGGAAAACAAGAACAAACTTGACAGTTATAAATCAAGGGCCCAAGCGTCCAGCTGAATCTCCCCCGAAAAGAGGAGCGCCACGGAGGGAGGGGAAGGTCCAACAGGCCCCCTGCCAGTGTCGGAGAAACCTTGGGCAGCTCTAAGAAAGGAGGATGGATTCAATCTTGTCAGTATACCCAGACAGAAAAGGGATCGTCAGGGACGTTGATATCAAGACATGTGCCGGCCTCATCGTCTCCCCTGCAGGTGGACAGAAGAAGAGGAGCTCTCCACTGCCCACGACCGTCATCAGGAGAGACGTAAGAAGATCGGTGGTCCTCCTCCCCGTGGAGGACCAAACTCATCTGCCTGAGCCGCCCTGATGCAGTTCCCTGCCCACACCCCTCACCCAGTTAATCGCCCAAGCCCCTGGATCCGGTCACCACCCCTAACCCCCCCCCCCCTCTCGGCTGGTTGGTGTACGCCATGCGCTACCACCATGCCCTACACTCTGCACATACATGAAGACTTAGAGCATTCATACCCCATGCCCCATCGATCTTGGCACCACACACACCTGCCAAGAGACGTGGCTGACTTTGGACTGCTTGCTAGTCTACACACACTCGTCAAAAAAAATTATAAAAAAAGACAAAAAAAGGAATATATATATATGAAAAAATTATAATAATAATGAAAATGTACCAAAAAAGGGTGTCGTTAAGAAGGGTCAATCTCTGATGTGAAGTAAGTTTCTGATCAAGCCAAGCGATCAGGAACTTACAGTAAGTGGGAGGTGTCGAACTCTTTAGGAGAAAAGAGAGCCAAATGTATTTTATTTACTCAAAATTACATATATTATTTATCCGAAACAAATGGTACAATTTAAATGTCCCCTAAATGATACAATGTACCCCTTGCAACTATTTTCAAAAGTAAATTGTATCATTTAGGGGACATTTAAATTATACCATTTTGTTTTGGATAAATAATATATGTAATTTTGAGTCAATAAAATCCATTTGGCTCTCTTTTCTCCTAAAGAGTTCGACACCTCCCACTTAAGTTCCTGATCGCTTGGCTTGATCAGAAACTTACTTCACATCAGAGATTGACCCTTCTTAATGACACCCATTTAAATTTTTTTTTTAAATAAATATAATGACAATAAACAACAAGACTGGTTTATCCTGCAGGGCGGTAGAGCTCCTGGGCTTTGGTGGTGAAACCCATCCCGTCTTCCTCCAACGCCTGCTGGGTCAGGATGTTCTGGTAGAAGACCAGAGAGGACAGACGGCTCCAACAACTCTGAGAAGAAGCCTCCTGACAGCTGCTGGCTGATGTCCTTGGAGGCGCGCTCTTCATGTCTCTCGGGTGGTCTGCTGAGGAGCTGTGGACCAGCTGGCTGCTCTGTGAGCTCTGCAGCAGCACAGTCTCCGTCTCCTTTAGACGCGCCTCCCGCCTCGTCCAGGAATGTCCTCCCGTCTCCTTGGATGTAGAGGTTTTTGACGGGCAGCTCATGGCGCGTGGTATCAACAGCTGTGGCCAGAGTCTGGTATTCCTCTGTGAACCGCTTGGCAGCTTCAGGAGTTAACACAGAAATCTGCAGCTCCAGCAGCTCCTTGGTCCTCTTGTCCTGCTCCATGAGGAGCAGGGGCGGACCTAGCACATTTGGCGCCCTAGGCGAGATTCCCCCCCCCCCCCCCTTTCTTTTTGTAATTTTCTTTTTTTTTTATGGCTTTTGCCTCTTCATAGTTCTCTAACGTTAGTCTTTCTTTCCTCAACGCTCAATTCTATAAACACTTGACCGATACCCATCAATGCACAGCGCTCTAGCATGTTCTGACTGTGAACACCTAAAGCTGAGGCTCAGACCGACCGACCGTTTTAGATTTTTGGCTCATTTTCCCTTATGTTAGAATTTTTTTTATGTAAAAATAATGGTTGCAGATATAGAGGGGGGCGCCAAAACTGCACAGAGAAAATTTAAAATTAAAAAAAAAAAAAAAAAAATTAAAGTGTTCTTTTTTTCTTTTTTTTTCGCCCCCCTCTGGGTGGCGCTCTAGGCGACCGCCTATATCGCCTGTAGGAAGGTCCGCCCCTGATGAGGAGGTACTGACACCGTTTCTCCTGGTTCTCCCTCCGTATAGCTTCTCCTCTTCCTCCATCATATGCAGCAAACTGGCCTCCGCCGCGGCCTTCAGATTAGCAGTATTATGCTGCATCTTGGCTGTGAGGTAGGCCAACAGAAACGCCTCATTCTCAATGATCATCTTGTCATTCTCCAAGCCCCTCTCTGGTTCACCTGGATGCTGCATTAGAGTTCTCTCTGAGTCAGCTCGGATAAGTGAAAGATCGAACTCTGGGCGAGCAGCGTAGTGGCCATCCGAGAAGGTGGACTGCAGAAACTTCTCCCAAGCCGAGCGGGCTCCAGGAGACTCGACATTGAGGTGGAACGAGGGGCCATGGACCGTCTCGGGGGGGGGGGGGGGGGTGGCCACCCGGGGTCTCACAACGCCAGCAGGCTTGGGAGAGGACGGTCTCACTCGCCGCCAGCAGGCTTAGGAGAGGATGGGTCTCGGTTGGAGAACAAACTCGTTGGTGAGAGAGTTACTCTTGGGCAGAGAGCTCTTCTCAACAACAGGCTGCAGGTAGCGAGACTTCACCACTGTGCTGCTAGATTTCGTTTTCTTGCGAACTCCACTGGCTTTGTTTTCATTGCCTCCTTTAGAGCTGTTATCTGCTGAACTTGGTTCTGAGCAGCTGGGCGCTATACTATCTATATATCCCGCTGACACTGCCAATTGTGCCAGTATGACAACCGGCCAAGCCGGAGGCACCGCTGACAGCTGGATTCGATACCAGTGTCTCTGCAGTGGTAGACAGACACTTAGTCCGCTGCGCTACCCGGCCGCCTCAGAAATGTTTATTAATGTGTACTGTCATACAGGGGATTGCAGTTCAACGTGCTTTACATCAGTAAGAAATGAGACATAAAATCAGTGTAAAACAAGCAGCAAGAGCAAAGCATAAAGTGGGATAAATGCAGATATATTAATCAAATCATATCAGAACCTCACATAGGCTTTTTGAATTTCTGTAATCTGTTACAAAACATGATAAAGGTTATAGTATGGACCCAGCGTAAAGATAAAATTAAAAATAAGTAAAATAATAGCAAGGGTAATATGAGCAGACATATAAAATCACAGTTTTTCACATTAGGATCTAACATCCAGGCCACCTTGTTTATGGTTTGATTCAGTTTTATTAGAATAGAAAAGACATGAATGATGAAATGAGCACATACAAATACATTTCAGGTAACTAACATTGCATACCTCTTACGTCACAGGTCGTGGAATTAACACAACATTATGCATACTTTTTGTAAGGGTCCACCTGTTCTTTTCTGTGTTGTAGTTATGATCAGTCTGGTGTTCTCTCAGTAATTGTATTTTGATTCAGTTTTGTGTTCTAGCCTAGTTTATTCCCCAGTGTGTGTTTGGCCTTGTGTTTTCCTGTACCCCTGTGTGTTAGTTCTGCTTTCCCTCTCGGGTGTGTCTCGTTCCCAAATACCCTCTTGTGTCAATCAGTGTGTGTATATCTGCCTCGTTTGCCATTCTCTCTTTGTCTGTTCATTGTTGGGTTTCCCTACTAGTGTTTGCTGTCTTGTTCTGTTAGTTACTCTGTTCCTGTGATCCTGTGACTCCTTCTAGTATTTTTGTAGTAAGTGTTTCCTAGTGTTAATTTGTTTGTTCCACCCTTCTTTGTTTTTCGTGTAAAGTTTGTCTTGTTTGTTAGGGTTTTATTTAGTTTGTTCATATTTTTTCCTTGCCTGCCTTGCAGTGTTTTGTTTGTGCCTTTTGGGACTTGCTCTCATTTATGAGACGATTGTTTGTTTTTGTAGTTTGCCCTCTGCCGGCCAGTTTGCTGTGCCCTCTGTTTGTTGTGCTCTAAGTAAAGCATAATACTTTGACATTCACCCCTGGCTCCGTGTCTCGCTTTGCCTATTTGCTCCTCGTTCTGTTCTGCAATTGGGTCCTCCTACAACACTATCCCTAACACTTTTGACAAAAGTATGCATTGATGGGTTAATTTCACTGGATGCATTCAACAAGGCTTTCTAAATGTAAACATTATCTGTGCATCTCCCCTTTTCTTCTCTCTCCCTCTGGTTCTCACTCTCCCTTTTCCCCTCTCTCTCTTTCCTTCTCTCCCTTATTTATTGTAATTTTCCTTGTATACTATTGCTACTGTCATTTTGTATTCAATTTACTTGTACAGTATGCATGTACAGTACACATAACCTTGTTTTTTTGGTCAGGCTGCTTTTGTATATAAGAATGTGTTCTTACTTTGTTGCCTGGGTAAATAAAGGTTACATTAAAAAAAAGTTTTTAAAGAAATTTGATTTTTTTTTACGATATTACATTTTAATGCCAATATCGGCCAATAATATCGGTAGGCCGAAAATATCGGACATCTCTAATTGGTATCAATTATATTTAAAAATGGATACGATGGTCCCATATCTTCATCAATTCCGCTGTTCCATCACAGCTAACCCATATCCCTGGATAGAGGGCCTGTGTGAACGTGGTGTAAACTGTATGGAGGAGGGTCATGGTGTCAGAGACACTGTAGAAGGACAGAGTACCTGCCTTGTGATCCAGGTACACTCCTATCCTGGACGACTGAGAGCCTGACACTGGAGTCACAAACTGATTGTGTCTGAACACGTAGTCTATGTCCCTGCAGCTCTCTAAACACCAGGACTTGTTATTGAATCCAAAGAGTGACACAACAGCACCACCTTTTCTTTGGATGTCTTTGTAACAGACTGCTGTATGAACCATGGAGCCGCTCCACTCTACTTCCCAGTAACAGCATGCAGACTGACCCTCTCTGCACAACACCTGAGGCCAGACAGTGAATCTCTCAGGATGGTCAGTGTAGCCGCGGTAGTTTACTGAACCAGTCACCTTCCTGTTCTCCACTGACAGGGACAGTTTCTTGCACATTGTGTTTGGGTCCAGTGAGAGGGGACGGGCGCCTGGGAGAAAAATACACGACATCAAATCACAGCAAATTAAACACACCACCTCCATTATGTCCGTCAGCCGACACACGACAACACAAGTGATAGAAAGAGGTCATCGTGGAACTCACGTTGTAAAAAGTACTCTCTCGTCCCTCGCTTTGGTGGAAGTAGAACAGCCACTGGAGAAACTAGAGACACAAAATATCAGTCACAGCATGTTATTATCAACATGGATGAAACAATAGAACTCATCACTTATTTCTGATTTGCTCCTTGAGCTGTTCCAGAGGTCCTGACGAGTGGGTTCACAGGGAGGCTCATTCTGGGTTTCTATTGTGATGTCACTTGTCTTTATTTATTTGTCTTTGTATGCATCTCTCTCTCTTTAGTTCTGTTATCTGTTGCTATTTGATTGGATTGATTGATTGATGTATCGGTTGATTGATTGATTAATTGGTTGATTTAATCATTCATCCATTGATTACAATTTCTATTGATTAAACATTTAAATAAGTTCCATTTCACACAAACAAAACATTCTGCCCCCTCCAAGCTTTACAAAAACATTTTCCAAAAGGAAAATGCCTTTCCTAAAACATACTTTCATGATCATCTAAAGTAAACAAAAAGATTTGCAGGAATAGATAACATCTTACTGAAATATTGTTTATATATATATATATATATATAATATCATAGAACCTGCTGGAGTGTGAGTCATGTTTTACAACAGTCTATACAGTTGATTGATTGAAAACTTTAACATATTGCAGAATGGGTACAGTACAGCTCAATACACACAATTGTTAAGGGGATGCAGACCAGAGAAAGACTTGTCTTGTTTACATCACCAGGGTCCCCCATTTTCAATTCATCATAACATAATATATGACATACATGACATACAGATAGACAGTACTGCTACATCTATACATTTATGACATACCAGATTTGCAAATACAGTACTGTTTGTGATACAAAAAGAGTCCAGAAAAGGGAGTATATACATTTGACGTAAAAACTGTACATTGGAGGAGGTTGGGTGGGGTTGGGTTGGGTAGGAGGGGTTGGGGGGGGGGGGGAAACACTGTACAAGCAAAACTGTACATTGGAATATTGACAACCATACTAGGTATGCTCAATAAATTAGAATATTGTGGAAAAGTCCATTTATTTCGCCGCATTGATGCAGTAATTTGTGCAAAAGGAGCCCCAACTAAGTACTGAGTGAACATACTTTTCAGTAGGCTGACATTTCTTTTTTTTATCTACTTTTTTCTCCTATTTTCTGTATTTTTCTCCCATGCCAATTTAGTCGTTATGCCAATTCCCCCCTCCCCTTCCTGGTCATTGCGCGCATTTGCCCCCCACTTGCCGGTCTAGGGAGCCCTGAAGTCTAGCACATGCTTCCTCCGATACATGTGGAGACAGCCAGCAGCCTCTTTTCACCTGACAACGAGGACTCTCACTGGGGAAGTGTAACACGTGGGAGGATCACACTACCTTCCCCAGTTCCCTCCCTCGCTGTGCAGGCGCCCTGACCGACCTGTAGGAGTCGCTGTTTACAACAACCAGGACCCACGCCACCGGCTTTCCACCCGCTGACACTGCCAATTGTGTCAGTATGGACAACCGACCAAGCCGGAGGTACTGCGGCAGCCGCATTCGATCCCACTGTCTCTGCGGTGGTAGACAGACGCTTAGTCCGCTGCGCTACCTGGCCACCCAGTAGGCTGACATTTTTATATTAACACTTTGATTGCCTAAGGCTAAATTCATGATATACCATCCGTTGCCAGCTCTATTTAACATGGAGAAGTTCCCCTTCTTTGCAGGGCTATAACTTTTTAAATTCTATTGCTAGATTGCCATTATTAGGGCCCATTCAAGGTCCTATATGTATTGTTCATTGTGTAGCAACATTAAACTTTTTCATTCACATATTCATAGTAAAATATGGTCTAAAGTATAAGTATGTTTTCATCTCTTTCTGCAGCTTTCTCCAGAACGTGATTTATAGCCCCAAATGCATTATATTGATGATGAAATACAGTTTGGTAGGAATCCAAATTATGCTGATCAGAATGTAATATCATAACTGTCTATTATTTTTCTTGCAATTGAGCCAATTTTCCTTAGGTACGGTTTTTACGTGTGTGTTCAACAGAATGTAGTATCAAAAACACGTTCACAAAGAGTATGAATGCTGAACTGCACTGTTATAATCACTAAGCCATTGTAAGACCTTACCTGTGTCCCTGTATCACTTGTCTCTGCTGCCCTTTGACAAAAAAAATTTCCTATGTCCATTTTCCTTTTTTCCCCCTGGCAGCATATTTGAGTTAGTCACCTATAGTAAAAGTCACCTAGTAAAAGTGAGATAATTGACTATATCAAAACATGCTAGGGCTGTGCCGAATAGTTTGAAGCTTATGTGCATTATGTGCATCTAAAAAACAGTTGTAACTGGAGGTAAACTGCTCGCTCCAGGGCCCTCATTCATCAACGTGTTCTACGCACAGATTTGTGCTTACCCTGTGCGTACGATCATTTCTAAGCAAAGAGTGGGATTCATCAATTTCAACTTGAACTTGACTTCGTGCTTATATTTACGCACAGCTCGGACCATGCGTACCTGGCGCCCAGTGGTAGAATATATTATTACAACAAGGAAATGAGCTTCTGTGCATAATAACACTGGATGTTCTGTATGAACCATAATTCATTATAGTTCATTGTAAAATAGCAACAGTAGTGTAATTATGGTCAAAACCCTATAAATAGCATTTGGAATAATAGATCTTTCTCTCAGAATGGTTTATATAGCGTTATCGGAATATACGGGGTGTAGGCTACTGACTGACTGCGCTCCGCGTAGCTTGATTGATTGATTGATTGAAAAGTTTATTAACAGATTGCAGAATGGGTACAGTACAGTACAGCTCAGTACATACAATTGTTAAGGGGATGCAGACCAGAGAAAGACTTTCGTCTTGTTTACATCAGGGTCCCCCATTTTCAATTCATCATAAATCATAAAGCTCAACTCGTTATTATTTTGCGCACAGACCGCCGAAACACGGGAACGTTTTGATTATATTTAAAAGGCTTTACGTTAAACGAAACAAGTGGAATTTCGAAGCTGTAAGCAGAATACAAGTCATATGAATATAGTGTTCTTCCCCCTTTTTACTGTATAAGAAAGAATAGAAAACGCATTGCAATGACACCAGATAGTGGACAGACTATGTATATGATGGGATTCAAGTTCGCGTTTTTGTTGATCATAGGCATGCTGTCAGAGTATGATATCTTAATCAAACATTCTAGAACATTTGTCGTCACAGATCATGTCCTAATAGAACATAGGCTATGGCATGGATCGTGATATTGTGTGGACTGTTATTATTACTGCGTACCGGTACCAGTGCCACCCATTGTGACAACAGCCTTGTGAGTCCCGCACACAAACATGATGGAATTCAAGTTCATGTATTGAAAGGCAGGCTACATCATACATGCAGTGAGATTCATTGTTCTTGTATATGCTCTCGTATTATTGTTTATATAGGCTACCCAATACTGACATCAAAATAGATTGTAGTATGCCTCTAGAAATCATATGCAGCAGGTAGAAAATTGACGGGAGATCCATCGCGATTTGGAATAAAATTGAGGAGAACTTTAATCCCTGGGTATTAATCAAACAACACGGGAAAAGGCAGTCATATTCCAGCGCGGTCTTTATTAGCCGACAACAAAATAGATGCCTCTAAAAATCATATAGCCAATCGAACACAACTAATAAAGGCATTCATATTACAGCACGGTTATAATGACACACAACCAACGCCAAACAGTGGTCAACGAACGGTCTTTATTAGTATTTTGAGCTGTCCAGGCAGAATTGCAGCAATGGTCTTAGGGAGCCGTTGATATCTGACATCACCGTTTACAAATCCGCCTTTTATTTATCCCATAATACGCGATAGTGTCTTCTTGGTTCGACAGCAGTGAACAATCTCAGTGGAGTTTCTCAGAGTTCCGCTCGGGTCAGTCCATTATTTCACATCCCATGGGGGGTGTTTCCTCACTTTCATGACCATATATGGATAATCATGCACGAGCATTGACGGTAGAACAAAGTGGTATTCATCAACACGGAGGAGCATAGAGCCTGCGTACGCACGTGTGATGAATCCCGACTTCCCTGTGCGTACACTGGTTCTACATTCCGTGCTTACGTGTGGAAATAGAACATGTTCTACGCACACATTGATGAATGAGGGCCCAGGACTTTTGACAGGAAAGGTAGTTGAGAAATGGGCCTGAAGTTTGAGAGAATAGAGGGATCAAGGTTTTTCTTTTTTTATGAGGGGTTGTACCACAGCATGTTTAATAATAATAAATATCTTAAATTTATATAGCGCCTTTCAGGAGACCCAAGGCGCTTTACAGCTAAGGGAGGGGGACAGGGAACAACGTAACAACAAAATAATAATCAAAAGGAAAGAAAGAAAGAAAAGGGGAAATCAGGCAGAGTAATTTACAAATTTGGTGAAAAGGTGGGTTTTGAGTTGGGATTTGAAGGAGTGCAGGGATGTACCATTACGGATGTTTGGAGGGAGTGAGTTCCAGGGGGTGGGTGCTGCCACAGAGAAGGATCTGGGACAACACAACAGCATGTTGGTGGTGGGGATGGAGAGGAGACCAGAGTAGGAGGACCGCAGCCCCCGGGGCGGGATGTAGGGATGGAGGAGGTCCGCTACAGGTACCGGGGGGAAAGGGAGTGAAGTTTAAAGTTTCTTTAATAGTTGTCGTACAGAAGTACAGAATACTTTTATACAAAATGCTTCTTTCTGTTACGCTCCAGAGACTGTGCTAGACAAAAGATAAGTATGAAATAAAATAAAATAGTATAGCATGTAAAAATAGAAGTCACGTACGTAGACACAGTGTTCAGTATATACATATGTACAATGTTCGATGCAGAAGAAGTAACTGAGTTACCATACAATATACTATGCAATATACTAATATACAATACTATTTTTTTTTCTTTTTTTTTATCCACTTTTTCTCCCATTTTCTATATTTTTCTCCCATCCCAATTTTCGTATCATCCAATTCAACCCTCCCCTGTCACGAACGCTGTTTCTTGCCTCCCACAAGCCGGCTGCAATGTGGACTAAGTCATACATAGCACAAGTCCCCTCCGGTACTTGAGGTAACAGCAGTCGCATCTTTTCACCTGCGCAGCTCGATCTCTCAGTGGCGAGGAGTAACGCGTGGGAGGCTCATGCTGCCCCCGACACTTTCTGATTCTACTGCGCAGGCGCACCAACCGACCTGTAGGAGTCGCTGTCCACAACGCCCGATCCCCACCCATCAGTTTCCCACCCCCTAATACGGCCAATGTGTATTAGTATGAACGACCAGCTAAACTGAAAGCAATGTGGAGCGCTGGGCTCAAACAGTCGAGCCCAGCGTCTCCGCATTCGTGGCGAGCGCCTTGCCCACTACGCCACGTAGCCGCCCTTAATATACAATACTATATAGTGCAAAGCAGAAATGGGATGAGGTACAATTTAGGTACAATTTACAGTAAGGTGTACTGAGGTATGGGTTGCAGTGCAAATCCTTTACCAATAAATATAAAGTGTGTTTAGGTGTTCTAAAGTGTGGAGAGTGGGTGCGGCAGTAGGGCTTTGTAGGTGATGAGGAGGATCTTGAAATTGATGCGGGACTTGACTGAAAGCCAGTGGAGGTGGATGAGGGTGGGGGTGATGTGGTGCCAGGACTTGGTGCGGGTGAGAACCCTGGCAGCAGAATTTTGCACATATTGTAGCCTGTTCAGGGCATTACTGGGTAGCCCTATGAGGACAGAGTTTGAGTAGTCAAGACGGGAGGTGACGAAAGCGTGGATGAGAGTCTCTGCTACGGAGTCGGGGAGAGATGGCCGGAGTCAGGAAATGTTCCTGAGATGGAAAAAAAGCTGATTTGGTTATTGTTTTTATGTGGGAATGAAAGAAGAGGGTGGAGTCCAGTAAGATGCCCAGGTTGCGAACTTCTGGGGAAGGGTGGATTAGGCAGCCGTCCACTTCAAGGAGGAGGTCTCCAACCTTCCGGAGCAGTGACTGCTTGGCCACAACCATGAGCTCAGTTTTCTTGCTATTTAGCTTCAGGAAATTGGATGACATCCAGGCCTTGATGTCAAGGAGACAGTTGATGAGGTGCTGTGGGGGGAGTGGAGGGTGAGGTGCTGATGTAGAGCTGAGTGTCATCAGCGTAGGAGTGGAAATTGAGACCATGTTTCCGGATGATGTGACCAAGGGGGGAGCATGTAGATTGTGAAGAGGAGTGGACCAAGAACGGAGCCCTGCGGCACACCTTGGTTGACTGGGGCAGGGGTGGAGGTGGAGTTGCAGATGGAGATGAACTGTTTTCGGTCAGTGAGGTAGGACTCGAACCAGGTGAGAGCGGTCCCAGTAACACCCAGGTGGTCAGAGAGGCGGTTGAGGAGAATGGAATGGGAGAAATGTTTGAAAGCGGTTGGGACACAGCCAGAGCTGAGAGAGGAATTTACCAACAATAAAATAATGGGCAAGACCGAATCAAGCACTTCTTTTAGAAGGCGAGAGGGAAGGCTATCTGAGGGGCAGTTTGTGGGCCGCAAGTGAAAGAGAGGAGGGAGAGATGGGCTCAAACTGCTCCAAAACAGCAGGCAGGGAGTGTAGAGGGGGGGGGGGGCTGAGGAGGCTGTGGTGAGAACTGGTCTGAGAGCAGAGATTTTATTAATAAAAAAGTTTAGAAAACTTTCACAGAGAGCAGATGATGGCACAACTGGGGAAACATCACAGTGGTTTATGAGGGAGTTAAGAATTTTGAAAAGAATCTGGGGCTTGTGGCAGTTGGAGGCCAAATTAGAAATATATTCACTTTTGTGTGTGTGTGTGTGTGTGTGTGTGTGTGTGTGTGTGTGTGTGTGTGTGTGTGTGTGTGTGTGTGTGTGTGTGTGTGTGTGTGTGTGTGTGTGTGTGTGTGTGTGTGTGTGTGTGTGTGTGTGTGTGTGTGTGTGTGTGTGTGTGTGTGTGTGTGTGTGTGTGTGTGTGTGTGTGTGTGTGTGTGTGTGTGTGTGTGTGTGTGTGTGTGTGTGTGTGTGTGTGTGTGTGTGTGTGTGTGTGTGTGTGTGTGTGTGTGTGTGTGTGTGTGTGTGTGTGTGTGTGTGTGTGTGTGTGTGTGTGTGTGTGTGTGTGTGTGCGTGCGTGCGTGCGTGCGTGCGTGCTTGGCTGACATTTCTATATTAAATATATATATTTCTTTATTGGTATTATGTAATATAAAACATTTCTGAGATACTGAATTTGGGGTTTTCATGAGCTGTACGCCATTACTTACTTTTTCTTAGGCTTTTAAATTCCGGCCCAGATCTTGCCAGGACAGCCCTTCTTTCTTCATCTCCTGTTCTGCGGTTCTTCTTCAGGTGGCGTTCGGTCGGCCTCTCTTCCTCCTGCCCTGTGGGTTCCATGTCAGCGCCCGCTTTGTGATTGTAAGCCATACTCATCAAAATTAAAACAAATAAAGGCTTGAAATATTTCACTTTGTGTGTAATGAATGCTTCTGGTCCAAAGGGCAAAGAAGGCTGGACAACTGGTCTCAAGCAAATGGCTCCTTGTTTCTTGTTGGTTTATTTCAGGCAGGCAAAACGAGCTACAGCATTCAAGTCACGGTCCTCTCTTCAAGCTGACAACCTACGTTACTGTGTCTATCCTGTTACAACAGACATGCTTTATAGTATTCTCCCATAACCAAATAAGTCTGGACACGCCCACGGTTCAAGACAGCTCGTCAAACTGGTCTTTGTGAGACAATGGTCACAGGGTAGACAGGTAGAGTGAGTGAGTTTTGTGTCACATCATGACATGAAATGTGTTTCTTGTTTTAAAACACATTCTTGTACCGGATCTCCTCTCTGGTAAACAAGAATACCCTGAAGACTCTGGCAGGAGCACTCATTCAAGGGTACTACGACTATGCTTGCACCTCATGGTACCAAAGCACCTCAAAGGCGCTAAAAACAAATTACAAACATCTCAAAACAAACTAGTCAGACTACTGCTTGACCTGACTCCTAGAACCCACCTCACCCCTGCACACTTTGACAACCTAGGATGGCTTAGAGTAGACGACAGAGTACAGCAACTTGCAATGGGCCTGGTCTACAAGATACACTACACGACTAAGGTACCCATGTACATGTCAAAATACTTTCCAAAGGTCAGTGAATACCACGACCACAACACCAGAGGGAGCTCCACAAATCATGTTAAACCCAGATTTGGCTCAAACAAGGGACTAAACACGTTTCGCAATTATGCATGAATGAATGAATGAAAACTTTATTTAACAGATTGCAGAATGGGTACAATACAGTACGGCTCAATACATACAATTGTTAAGGGGATGCAGAAAGACGTTTGTCTTGTTTCCATCAGGGTCCCCCATTTTCAATTCATATAGACATTTATGACATACACAACATACATGACATTTATGGCATAGGGACATATAGGTATTTGGTACTGATACATTTGTGACATAAGCGGTATTCAAATATACAGTACTGTTACCCCTAGATCCTGACAGAGTATATACATATGATGGGGAGGGGACTGTACATTAGGAGGGGGTGGGTGGGTGGGAGGGAAATATACATACGGCGGGGAGGGAATATATACATGCGGTGGGGAGGAGACTGTCTATTAGGAGGTGGAACGCCCTACCCAAAGCTGTAAAGGAATGTGAATCACTACCCACTTTCAAAACCTCTCTCAAAGAGCACCTACGGGAGACTGCAATTAGAAACTGGCCCCTGTAAATGTCCTAACCCAACCCCCTCCAATGTACAGTAAATGTCCTGACCCAATAATACACGAGACCCTCTTCTTGGGACCAAGTAAGGTTTCTTCGATAATCCAATGTACAGTTACCCCACCCCCCACCCCACCCCCCCAACCTCCTCCAATGTACAGTTTCTTCATCAAATGTATATACTCTCTTTTTTAGACTCTTTTTGTATCACAAACAGTACTGTATTTGTAAATCTGGTATGTCATAAATGTATAGATGTAGCAGTACTGTCTATCTGTATGTCATGTATGTCATATATTATGTTATGATGAATTGAAAATGGGGGACCCTGATGTAAACAAGACGAAAGTCTTTCTCTGGTCTGCATCCCCTTAACAATTGTGTGTATTGAGCCGTACTGTATTGTACCCATTCTGCAATATGTTAATACAATTTCCAATCAATCAATCAAACCCAGTCTGGTGAGTCTCTTGGTGTGTGTGTGTGTGTGTGTGTGTGTGTGTGTGCGTGTGTGTGTGTGTGTGTGTGTGTGTGTTTCTGTGTGTCTGTGTCAAGTCAAGTCAAGTCAGCTTTATTTGTATAGCACATTTACAAATGACTAAAAGCCAAACCAAAGTGCTTCACATGATAAAAACACATACAATGCAGTAACAACAAGTAAAAATACACAAAAAAAAGGTATTATACATTTAAGAAAGCAAGAGCAAGGTGCAATATAAAAAGAGACAAGAAAATTTGATAAAAAGTCCAGAGTAACAGGGGACGTCATATACTGTACAAGTGGCAGGCTAACTCTGGTCAAAGGCCAGGGGGGAAAACAGGTGCGTTTTGAGCAGTGATTTAAAAGCATCAAGGCTCTGGGCAGATCTTATGTGGCGGGGGGAGGGGGGGGGGGGGTTGTTCCAGAGCCGGGGGGCGGCAGCAGCGAAGGCTCTATCTCCCCTAGTTTTAAGCCTGGTCCTAGGCACCTCCAGCAGCAGCTGGTCAGCAGATCCGCCCCACCACCTCACCTCCCCAGCCCACCACCTCACCTCCCCACCTCACCTCACCTCACCTCACCTCCCCACCCCACGCCAACTAAAACGCGGAGGGAATCATTTATTCATGACACCCCGGCATCCAAAACTAGCATCTCTGTCTGATTATGATTCATAGGAGTGCCGTCCTGGGTGCTACATTCTTCTCACGCGTTCCTGATTTCCATAATAAGTACAATGTCTTAATATGGTCGGCCCCACTTTTTGCAAACATTTGCAGAACACAATTGCGAAGCATCGGGGGTGAAACTGTCGATTGGTTAAACGGGGGCTTTCGGCTCCTTCTGATTGGTTACAGCGTCAGGGGGACCCTGATGGAAACAAGACGAAAGTCTTTCTCAGGTCTGCATCCTCTTAACAATTGTATGTATTGAGCTGTACTGTACTGTGTACCCATTCTGCAATCTGTTAATAAACTTTTCAATCAATCAATCAAGTCTGTCTCTCAGTGCTGTCTGTGGGCCCGACTAAGAACAACATGCAGTACATTACATCCTCTGTTTCTGTTTCAATGTCAGAGTTCAAGTTCAAGTTCTAAGACCACCGTAACACTTCCGGGATTCTGAAATCAGGGAGGAGATTGCGGGGGTCAAATTAAATGAATGAATGTGGACGAGAGCCGTGATGTAAGTGGTTGCCGATACGGCTGTGGGGGTGCTAGAGACATGATCGAATAGACGTTTATGCGCCTCGCTCTCCTGATCACGGCGTGACCCATAACTAATCGATCAGAACTAAATCGGCAGAGAAAAAGCCCATTTTAAAGCACCTATTCCGCATGGACATGCGCAGAGTGCCCATGGAGTCTGGACGACGCGAGATGACGCTCGAATGAATGTGGACTGTTCCATCAGAGGGGGGAGCTTCGATGGTCATGTAAGTGGCTACAGACCGCTGCACTTAAATATAAACATTAGTCTACCTGGAGACTCAATGAGGTAATTGTAGATGTCGCCATAAGACGCGTCTGGCCATTTAGTGGGATCATTTTTTCATTATCCTGTTCGGCTGAAAGGACATTGACCACCGAAGCTCCCCCCTCTGATAGAACAGTCCACATTCATTCGTGCGTCATCTCGCGTCGTCCAGACTCCATGGGCACTCTGCGCATGTCCATGCGGAATAGGTGCTTTAAAATGGGCTTTTTCTCTGCCGATTTAGTTCTGATCGATTAGTTATGGGTCACGCCGTGTTCAGGAGAGCGAGGCGCATAAACGTCTATTCGATCATGTCTCTAGCACCCCCACAGCCGTATCGGCAACCACTTCCATCACGGCTCTCGTCCACATCCATTCATTTGACCCCCCCGCAATCTCCTCCCTGATTTCAATGTAACGCGGAAGTGTAGTGGTCTATACAGGGATTGCAGGTAATGACATTCTTGTGTTTCGAGCTCAGACTCAACGGTGCACAATTAAGAAACAACAATGAATACAAGAACGGTAACAATAGGTAGTAGGTTGTGGAAGTGGGTAGATTCCAAGGTAAACCTGAGGAGGAGCGGTTGTGTGCTCTCTGTGATCTGGGAGTGGTGGAAGATGTATATAATTTTGTTTTGTATTGCCCCCTGTACACCGATTTGAGGAGGGCTTTATTTGAGAAAATTCTGTAATTGTTTTGTGGAGATCTTCAGTTTTGCAGGATTTTTGTAGAAAGCATGGCACTTGAGACAAAACACACTATATCCTATATAATTGTATATGAATTCCTCTTGTTTCTTTGTTTACAGTACATTGTTTACAGCTTGTTACAGTATATTACGTTTTTATTACGGTTTCTTTTTTTTGTGGCCATCTTGGTCTATATAACTTATTGTCAATGTCAAGTATACTATTATATACTTATTGTTTATGTGTCTTGTAAGCCCATATGGGCTGGGCATACACCTGTATGTAAGACACGAAAATAAAAAAACATCAATCAAATCAGTAGTAACATCAAAATAACCGGACCATGTGCCACTTTAACATAACCTTTAATCAGAGCAGCATAACTGTACCACATACCACTTTTACATAACCTTTAGAGGTACATTTATCTGGGTATTTCTACTTTTATTTAAGTAAAGGAACCGTGCACTTCTTCCACGGCTGCTCAGCACGCGTTGCTATCGTCGCTCACGCTGCATGACCGAATTAGGCTGCTGCCCCCGCTCACGCTGCGTCAAATAAGTCACACCTTCTCCTCTACACTCGTGAAAGTGACATGAGTGCCATATGCTTTGTCGGTTGTAGCGTGTATATATATATATATATTGTGGCAGATATCACCCCCCGTCCCATGGCTATGTGAAGGATGGGAGATACTACTGCCACGAGGAGAGGAGAAGCAATTAGGCAGCTGATTAGGACTGATGGAACACACCTGTGCACCACGTGATCACCCACATCCCACACACACACACACACACCAGACACACATAACATAAAACACTAGGAGAGACAGAGTATGGTTGAGTGGAGGTGAGGAAGGAGCAGAGTGCAGAGAGATAGAGCGAGATACAGAGTTTGTGAGGTGAGAGGTAGTTGAAAGGAGAGGAGAAAACGAGAAGGTGTTTGTCGTACTGGACCCTGGACCGGAAGACAAACCCTGAGTATTGAACATTCCCTTTTTGTACGAGAGCCTGATACGTGTTTTTGACCCTGGACCAGGCATGTTGGAAGAGGGGGTGCGGGGGGTGCGGCAGCACCCCCCCCCCCCCCTCAGTTATTGCAAAGAATTAAAAATAATTCAAAAAAATGTATATATATTTTTATAAAATATTTTTATTATTTTATGACGTTATTTATATATTATATATTGTAACTGTATAACTGTAACTGTAATACTGTATATTATAAGTTTATCCTGCTCAAAGCACTTCACCATTTTAATATTGTGTGTATTGAGCCGTACTGTATTGTAGCCATTCTCCAATCTGTTAAATAAAGTTTTCATTCATTCATTACACTACTGTACACCAGTGTCGGCGCCATGGGGGGGCATTCGCGGGCCATGCCCCCCCCAGATGGCGCACTGTGCCCCTCCAAACGTCATGGGCAATTATTATAAAGAAAATATAAAAATTTAAACATTTAATTTTTTTTATTATAGTAAAAGTCAGATGTTTTCCTTTATAAATAGGCTATTTAGCCTATTAAACGAAATGAAACAAAAAAAAAGTCTTAAAAGAAGTGTATGTTTGATCGCACGTGTGTTTGAATTTGTTATTGCGTAATTGGTCACGTTGAGTTGATGGGTAGGGCGTGACTGCGTGACTTGAGTGAGCGCGAAAAGTACAATAGAGTCAGTAAAATATAACACTTCTTGGAGACGGACATAAAATGGATATACGAAAATGGTTGCATGGTGGGGCAGGGGGGGCACCTAAGGCTTCTTCACGGCCTCCTCCTGGTGACGGCCCTCCTACATCTAACGTTGAAGTCTGCCAAGAAGCGCCCGGTGCTGCAGCTGCAGGTGCATCTGTTACAGCAGAAGCTAACGTGGTAGATGCTACAGCTGTGAAGCGTATCATGGACCCGTGTCACGATCACCTATAATTGAGGCAGAGTTTGAAGTAGCAAATATATATCACAATATATATATATATATCTATATCTATATATATATATTGTATTTTTACTTTTTATATTGTATCTTATAGTATATTATCGGACTGTGAAGCTCTGTACCCCCCCATATATATATGTAACGGTTGTGACAACGTCACCTTAAACTTCGATGCCCCGAGTGGGAGTCGAACCCTGGTCTCCCACGTTGCAGGCAACAACACAGACCGCTATACCAAGAGGTGAATTCACTTCTAAGTACTGGGTCTATGTGTCTTTTTGAGGATGTGAGAGTGAGTTTAACCCATAGCACCGCTACTCACCCCAGCCCTTCTTGACTGCGCTTCACGATACCATCCGTTACACACAGATCTTCCTCACTTCCCCTCAGTTAGATTTTCTCAGAATCTCTGTGGGCATTAGTATTACCGGCAGCTACGACGGCAAACATGAAGCCGGTGCGTTCGCCGCGCACAGATGGAACCCTTTGCCCTTCCGTGTGCGTGAGTCATATCGGGGGATGAACAGATAAGACCCGCGGTGACGTATAATCACCAGATATAATGGACTGTGTTACGTGTGGATGGCGAGGGAGAGAGAGAGAGAGAGAGAGAGAGAGAGAGAGAGAGAGAGAGAGATCCACCCGACGACCTTAATGTTCTCGTCTTTAGATCCTCCGCTCCCTTTTCAATCAATCCTACTGAAATGCCGCGTTGAGCTTCTGACCCCCTGGAGTGTCCGTCGGCTCCGGTCCCAACAGATCCGCCCCTGGATTTTAAGAGGGTGGTTTGACCCCTTTTGCACTCCGTGATGTAATAACATAAGAGAGAATTACTGGGATCGGCGCAGGGGGGGTAATTAGCCGGGGCAACTATCGAACCATTTCCTCTGCGGTCATAAAGCCGCTCTACCTTTAAATTAAGTACGCCCACTGTGAATTTGTCCGTCGGTCCGATGATGAGATTCTAGGAAACCACTTCTCTATCTGATGTAATGTGATGCAACACTATATATTATACGCTCAGAGTCCTAATATTCATTGCGGTTTTGTTTAATTGGGTTCAGGCCTGTGCAAAGATTAGGTTCAAGGTCTATACAGGGGTGTAAAGTACTTGAGTAATTGTACTTTGTTACAATACTTAATTACGGTTTTGGGGGATTTGTACTTTACTCGAGGTATTATTAGGTTTGTGTACTTTTACTCAATTACATTTCAGAGAAAAAAAACATACTTTTTACTCCTTATATTTAAAATGCAGACCTACAAAGTACAAATCTTGCAGGTCCAACCATTTTAATTAGTACATTTGTTTCTCCGGCCGAACTAACATTAACATTATTATTAATCCTGCGGCCGCGCTGTATTTAAAGACAGCCAATCAAATCCCCATCAATGGAAAGATTAACCCGCCCATACCCATGCTGATTGGTCCTTGTGTGAGTGTATGATTTCGTTGGCATGGTGGAATGTGGAACCCAATTGCAGCAGATAACGGAGAGATAATTGACAGGAGGCGGAATGCGTGGTTGGCTCTTTCAAAATAACGTGCACTTTATTTCTGTTACACGGAGCATAATATAAAAAGGAAACACTTTGAAACTAGAAAAGAAAAGAGAGACCGTGGTCTCAAAACGATATAAACATAACTACACAAGTACTCACGACGGTGACAGCAAACAAAAGTAATGATCCAGCAAAGGACAGCTGGGTTGACAACACAACATACCAGGACTAATTACTGCTTATCTCTTACAGAATGACCTCCTAGACCCCAATCAGTCTGGCTTCCGGACTGGCCACTCCACAGAAACGGCCCTCATTGCGGTAACAGAGGCACTTCACTTAGCAAAAGCGAAAGGCCTCTCCTCTGTCCTGATTCTCCTAGATCTATCTGCAGCCTTCGACACAGTCAACCATCAGATCCTCCTCGCGGCCCTCGCAGGAATGGGAGTGGCTGGATCTGCGCTGACATGGCTGACATCATACCTCAATGACCGCTCCTACCAAGTGTCATGGAGAGGGACTCTGTCGGCCACCCGCCCCCTCCGGACGGGTGTCCCCCAGGGCTCGGTCCTAGGACCCCTTCTCTTCTCCCTCTACACTAAATCACTGGGTAACATTATCACGTCTCATGGCTTCTCATATCATTGTTATGCCGATGATACTCAACTCTTCCTCTCCTTCCCTCCCTCAGATATCCACGTCTCTGAGCGGATCTCGGCCTGTCTGTCCGACATCTCCGCCTGGATGACGACCAACCACCTCAAACTGAACCTAAGCAAAACAGAATTGCTCCACCTGCCGGCCAAATCCTCCCCCCTGACCGACCTCTCCATCACAGTCGAGAATGCAGCTGTGACCGCGTCCCCGACCGCCAAGAACCTTGGTGTTGTCCTCGACGACCAGTTGAACTTCTCTGCTCACATCGCAGCGACAACCAGAACCTGCAGATTCCTCCTGAGCAACGTCAGAAGGATACGCCCATTCCTGACAAAAGAAGCCACCCAACTCCTCGTCCAATCAACAGTCATCTCCCGCCTCGACTACTGCAACGCACTACTAGCTGGCCTCCCGGCCACTGCCACCAAGCCTCTTCAACTCATTCAAAACGCAGCGGCCCGCCTGATCTCAAACCTACCGAAGTCGGCCCATGTCACCCCACTTCTTAGGGACCTGCACTGGCTCCCCATTGCTGCACGTATCCGCTTCAAGGCCCTCGACCTAGCATACCGTGCGGCAAAGGGAACCGCTCCCGCCTACCTCCGGTCAATGGTCTCTAACTACACACCCTCAAGACCCCTACGCTCTGCATCTTCTGGCCGCCTCAGATCTACTCCTATCCAAGCTCCCGGAGGGTCATCAAAGAGAAGCCGCCTATTCTCAGTCCTTGCCCCACAATGGTGGAATGAACTACCCATCCCAGTTAGGACAGCCGAATCCCGTCCAATCTTTCGCCGTCGACTAAAGACTCACTTCTTCAACCATTATCTGAAATGATAAAAAAAAAAAATAAAAAAATCTAACCCCGACTAACCTTACTGTCATGCACTTGTCCTAATAAACTAACCTACACTGTAACACGCAACACTTTGATGAACATTGTTACTCAGCTGATAGAGTTATACCCTTCTTGCTGTCTTGTCGCACAGAACTTGTAAGTCGCTTTGGATAAAAGCGTCAGCTAAATGACTAAATGTAAATGTAAATGTAATTAGAGACAAGAGGATGATTAGTGAAATGACACACAGCTGGGTAATGACTAAACATGAAACGTAACAGGGGAAATATACAGAAACATGACAACAGTACACCAAACAGCACATAGATACAGACACAAGGAAACAAAACTAAATTAGACAATGGGGCACAGTAAAGACAACAGATGAACACACAACAGATTGGTGATGACAGACAGGACATTAATAAATAAAAGACAACAAAGATGAATGCACTGAACTAGTCCACCTGGTGGTTGAGAGACGTAGTTCAGGCGTGGGAATTGTCCATGGACAGATGAGGGTTGTGACACAGGACCACCGTTACACTATCCCTCTCTGAAGCCTAAACTTCACAACACACAATCTAAAACCCCTTACCTCCCTCTCCCAAACCGATCTTGTATCTCAATGGGACTTCCTGGTTAAATACATTTAAAAAAATATATAAAAAAAATAAAGATTTGCGATATTATATATTTTTTTGCGATTTGCTAATTGCATCATTCCAAATCGCGATTTTGATTTTAAATCGATTAATAATTCAGCCCTAATGGGTAGTTAAAATTTGAAATTGGCCCATGATGGAATGAGTTTGAGACCCCTGGTCTATGCCTTGCAATACAAAAAGAAATTACTTTCTTTTTAGTACTTAAGTACATTTCAAAGTAGAAACTTTTTAACTTTTACTAAAGTGTGTTTTTAGCCAGATACTGACTTTTACTTGAGTACGATTTTGAGACGGTACCCATACTTTCACTTAAGTATATAATTTCTAGGTACTTTTTACACCCCTCACTACAATGATGGTAGTGACCAAGGAATTATGGAAATACCATGATATTACTATCGGTATTAAGATAAGATAAGATATTCCTTCATTGATCCCCTTGGGGAAATTCCAGCGTCATAGCAGGGGAGGGGAGGTACAGGTATGGGCAGGGTAATAGCAGAAATACCTAATTATAGGCAATCAAATTTGACCTGAATATATAAATATGAGAGAAGTAAACAATATAATTAACTCTGAATATAAAAATATGAGAAAAATAAATGGTGCAGAATGAGGGACTGTATGCCCTATCGGTTATATTATACGTTACTCTCAATAAATATAGACAATAAAAAGAATTGTATCTGAATATATACTATGGGTAAGAGTAAAAGTAAACTATTATTATGTCTTAAATTGGATTATGCCATGGTGTTATTTATATACAAATGTGGTACTATGGTGATACATAACCTTTACCATGGCAGTACCATGGTAAATAATTTATATACTGACTGGTACCGTGGTAAAACTAAAATCACCATCAAACTACACTGTAAGAAAAAAAGTTTTTCCACAGGAAATCCACTGTATTATTTTACAGATTACTTTTGTTTTTCTACTTTAAGTGTAAATGCCATAAAAATACAGTAAATTACCCTTTATCAAAAAATATTAACCGTTAAATAAAGGTTGTAATCTGTAAATGTATTTGATTTGACTGTAATTTGCCAGTAAGTATTTGGCAACCGTTGCTGCCAGACATTTACAGTTTTTTTTACAGTCTTCTTTTTTACATTGTACTGTAAAGGTACAGTCACAGAGGCCCCAGTTTGTCTTCAAGTAAACGCGATCATTCTGACACGGTCACTCTAGAATCTAGTCTAGATGAATGAATTAATGAAAACATTTACTTAAAATGGACACCACAGCTACATTGGACCAGTCACAGTGGACAGACCAGATGTGTTGTTTTGCGTGTTTATAGCACAAGTGCTAGTTTTCAACACTAGTCCATTGAGGCTTTTCTAAAAGATAGAATAAAATTAACAGTAAAATACAGATCAGAACAAATAGTTGCCAGAGCAAGAGTCCATGATCAAAATAACAAAACCAGTCCGCGTCTACTGTACATATGTGAGCGCTGCTGCTTTGATTTCAGCCATACCTTGAGTCCTCTGCTGAAGACGTTGGCATTGGACTCCAGTTTTAAGCCAGTAGGCAGAGAGTTCCATAAGTTTTCCCCGTTAACGGAGAAGGCAGACTGTCCAAACGAACTCTTGCACATGGGAACAGTACAGTCACCATTATTGGAAGCTTGTGTGTTTGCTCTGCTAGAGCTCCAACGTCTAACCACCAGTCCAGAAAATAATGATGATATACTGTACATGATTGTGCAATTTAAATATACATTTAAAAACGAGTCTAATATTACAGAAAATGACCAAATTGTCAAACCCATCTCAACCCATTTCGTACCACAGACAGCACACGTATAAAGGAAAGAAAATCTGAAGGCACGCCCGGTACTCCCGCTTGTAAATGTCACACAAAGCGTTCGAGAGGAGATTGCAAAACACAAGGAGCTGCTGCCGGCAAAGGAGCATTATTTGATGACTGTGAGACGGAAAGGTTTCATCTCCACCAGGTGGAGGTCAGGCGAAATAATAACATGGATATCTGAGGGAGGAAAGGAGAGGAAGAGTTGTGTATCATTGGCATAGCAATGATACGAGAAGGCATGAGACGTGATAATGTTACCCAGAGATTTGGTGTAGAGAGTAGTAGTAGTAGTAGTAGTATTAGTATTAGTAGTAGTAGTAGTAGTAGTAGTAGTAGTAGTAGTAGTAGTAGTAGTAGTAGTAGTAGTAGTAGTAGTAGTAGTAGTGATAGTAGTAGTAGTAGTAGTAGTAGCAGTAGGGGTGGGAATCACCAGAGGCCTCATGATACGATATTATGACGATACTTAAGTCACGATACGATAGTATTGCGATTCAAAATATATTGCGATATGCTGAGTATTGCGATATTAATATTGCGACATATTGCGATGTATCACCTTTTTTCAACTGCAAAGTAAAACTTTGTCAACATGTTTTATCTAATCAAATAAAGTTTTCAGTCTGTTCATCTCACTTCAATCATTTTTATTGCAGCAAATGGGATTTTCTCAAGCAGACAGATGTAAACACTGTAATCTGTGTTGCATGTAGCTGACAAACTGAACCGTTTGTATTACAGTCATATTCCAACTTAACTGAATGCACACGTTTGTGTGTGTGTGTGTGTGTGTGTGTGTGTGTGTGTGTGTGTGTGTGTGTGTGTGTGTGTGTGTGTGTGTGTGTGTGTGTGTGTGTGTGTGTGTGTGTGTGTGTGGGTGCATGCGAAACTCTGAGCGGATCTCGGCCTGTCTGTTCCACATCTCCGCCTGGATGACGACCAACCACCTCAAACTGAACCTAAGCGAAACAGAATTGCTTCACCTGCCGGCCAAATCCTCCCCGCTGACCGACCTCTCCATCACAGTGGAAAATGTAAGCCAAGAACCTTGGTATAGGCTGTTGTGGAATATTTTCAATGAGCCAAACAGTGAAACTGTAGAAATGAGCCAAATTGTATATAAAAAATAGAACATATGCAGCCCATGTTACCCCACTTCTCAGGGACCTGCACTGGCTCCCCATCGCCGCACAAATCCGCTTCAAGGCCCTCGACCTGACATACCATGCGGCGAAGGGAAACGGCTCCCGCCTACCTCCGGTCAATGGTCTCTAACCACCCTCAAGACCTAACTAAACCCACTAACGACCGCCCACCGGGGGCTGTTTTTTTCACAATCTAATATAATTATTATTATTTAAAAAAAATGTACAAGTCTATTATTAATTTCAATATAGAATATTCGTTGACAGCCCTACAAGTACAATTAGTTACTGCACACTACATCACCCCTGAGTGGAACATGGAAAGCCAAACTTTCCCCCACTGTACCAAAAACCCGTACCGAACCTTGACTTCAAAACCGAGGTATGTACCGAACCGTAGTTTTTGTGTACACCCCTAATATATATATAAATATAAAAAAAATCATTCCATTTGGGCTGTGGGGGGTGCTTAATGTCTGAATAAGTCGACTGAAGGTTCTTGTCCTCTGCGAAAGCATGCAATTAGTCCACTGATGGATACATCCTGATATTT
Source organism: Notolepis coatsorum (assembly GCF_963971535.1). Taxonomy (NCBI): domain Eukaryota; kingdom Metazoa; phylum Chordata; class Actinopteri; order Aulopiformes; family Paralepididae; genus Notolepis; species Notolepis coatsorum. The sequence goes on along the minus strand of NC_140173.1, from coordinate 148,550,477 downwards.
GTCTAGTCTAGTGTGTTCATTAGATGGGTGAAATCCTCTTTCAGTGCCTCTGTGCCTGTTTTCTTAGGCAGTTAGCCTCGCTTTTAGGCCTCTTTGCTTTTGGAAAGAATGATATATATATATTACACTTTATTTAAATTTGTTTGCATTCGACTAAGAGGTTGGCAGTCGACTACGGCTCCTTTCGATCGATTAGTCGACTATTCGACTAGTCGAGGTCAGCACTACCTTGACAACGATAGATATCTCCCAGAGGCTTACAGTATTTTGTAAATGTTTCATCGTTACGCTGAGCACGACGCAGAATGAGTGTCCTCTGAACGACATTACTCGCAGGGCTAATTCAGCCTCATTAACTCTCCACATCGCTCGAACCGTGTACACTACAGTCTGTGTGTACAGTCGTGGCGGGTATGTTGTGTGAGATTATGTGCATAATAAATCAGTGTTTTCTTCTCAGCGAAGTGTCCATTTTTTAAGAGTTAGCAAGAGATGCGGGGCTTTGAGTTCAGTCAGGACATGAAAACAGATCTCTAGAGGAACTTTGATGAAAAGGCATAAAAACAGAGCTGCTTCCAAAAGTGTTTATCACTTCCAGGACTGTTTTGGTTGGGTTTTTGGTTTATTCATTCGCACGCGCGCATACAGAAAACAGGAAAAGGAATGTAGCTGCATATCAGAGGTTGACAAACGCAGCTTGGGTTTTTTTCACACAAGGCCTTTGTCCAGAATGCAGGGGGGGAGGAACGGCATGAATAACATGGAACACAACATTGAAAAACAAGATAAGGTAAGATAACATATTCCTTTATTGATCCCCTTGGGGGAAATTTGAGCGTCATAGCAGCATGGGTTGAGGGGGGAGAGGAGGTACAGGTATGGGTAAGGTAATAGTAGAAAGACACAAATAATAGGCAATATAATTTCTATCTGAATATAAAAATTTAAATATGCAATAGGCACTACGAAGCCATCTTAGAAAGCCGCAGTGGTGGAAGAAGTACACAGTTCCTTTACTTAAAGGGGAACTATCTTATAAATGGCCTTTTTGAGTGTTTAGCATTGTTTCCTAGCTATGTGAACTTATATTAATATGATCTATGTCTCAAAATTCTCATATTGGCGCATTCTTCCAATTCTCCTCTCACAATATTCACCCTCACTGAACTGAGTCATTTGAAAATGTGATGATTTGTGATGTCAGAGAGACACCGCTGCATGTTAATGGCGAGGTACAAGATGAGCTGCACACAGTGGTTTAGGAGCCCAGGCTCAAAACGGCTCGAGATCTTGAGGTAGAAAAATGCTGTTTTTGAGGACTTGATTAGAAATACAAAACAATGAATAAAAAAAATATATATATTACAGAGGTGTTCCATAGACTCACAGGAATTGTGTAAAAGTGCCCAAATAGTGAAAGAAATAGTAAAATAGTTCCCCTTTAAGTAAAAGTAGAAATACCCAGATAAATGAGTACTCTGGTCAGTGGCGGCTGGTGAAAATTATTCTAGGTGGGGCGGAACTAAGTGTTGGGGATAAGGGTTCCCCTGTGTATTGCGTATAATGATGCACACAAAACACGCAATATCTTGCATTCCAGGAAAACGAGCCTGGATTATTTTTTAAACTGGACTGTTTTTAGCCTGGGATTGCGCAGGAAACGAAGGTATGTAGAAATAAACGGTTTGTTCTCTGTTGGAGTATAAATATTGCCTTTTCAAATGAGCCATACTATTGTCTCCATAGCTATAATATATAATATACGATGGGTCTTCTGCAAACATCGTGAAAATGGTAAAAAAAAAACGCTGGCGCCATGAGGGAGGACAGATGGAAAAACCAGCGTGGCAGTCAATGAGTTAAAGGGTACAAATAAAAAAGATTCCTGCACCAGAATGCAGGGAATTAAGTCTTTGTAACAAAGATTTTCCTGGTGGGGGACCCCCAGACTCCCCCCGCTTAAAAAGTGGCCTGACTGGGGCTATATTTCGCACTATATTTCCCAGCCTGAATGATTTCCCCAGTCCGGCCCTGGTCAAGGCTGTACAGATAATATGTATTTAACACAGAGCTATGGACATGATTAAAACCTATCTCTTTGCTCAGGCATTTCACTGATAGATATCTGCTACCACCTAGTGGCAAGAGGAAACATCAGGGATATCCTGACACAACTTGTATTTATTCTTACCCTGTGAAACACTGATTATTTATGACTATTTTTAAACTGAATAATTTTATTCTTATTATTTGCTAGATCCAAATGTGAAACACTGTGATTATTTGCCTACTCTTTTACACTGCCTATCAAATTCATGTGTCGGTTATTGCACTTTTTACTTCTTACTGATGACTATTTTTAAACTGTTCATGAATTACAGGAGTATTACTGAATAGAGAGCCTATTAGGATGCTAGATCCTAATGTGAAACACTGTGATTTGCCATATCTTTCTATGCTCGCTCATGCCTGTATTTTTTATGTCCGTTCTATTTTATAATTTTTTGACTATTTTTAAACTGAATCATTTTAAACTATTTTTACTATTTGTGTTACTGAAAACTGTAAGCGGAGAGCCTATTGGGATGCTAGATCCTAATGTGAAACACTGTGATTCTACCTGTCTATCTTTTTATGCTAGCTTATGCCTGTATTTTTTGCTGTTGTGAAGCACTTTGAACTGCAACCTCTGTATGAAAAGTGCTATACAAATAAAGTTATTATTATTATTATGATAATATTTTCCAAGACAGAGCCACAAGAGTCTTTGATTTCTTACAGTGTAGATTCAGAAGGAGAGGAGAGATGGGAGCCAGGGAAACGACTAAAACAGACTAAACTCGTGCAGCTTCTATCCCCAGGCCATCAGGATGCTCAACGACAATGACACTATTTAGATAACAACCCATCGTCTACACTCACAGCACACACATCCACACGCACACACAGCCACTTTAAATAAACACTCACCTTAACACCCACTCTACTCACTTTAAACACTTTATATTTATTAACAAAGAGATTTGCACTACAACTCATACCTCATTGCACCTTACCCTGAGTTTGTACCTCATCCCATTGCTGCATTGTACCTCACTGTTACTCTTTTTTACTCTGTATTGTATATTGTATATATGTACCGGTATATTGATTGACTGAACACTTTTTGTTTACGTACTCTTGACTTTTTCTATTCTATACTTTTTGTCTATTTTTATCTAGCACACTCTCAGGAGCTCATGCAGAAAAAAGCATTTCATGGAAAAATATTCTGTATTTTACCATGACAACTATTAAAGAAACTTGAAGAAACTTAGAAAAATACCACTCCGTATGGCTCTGTTTATCAAATCAGAAAGGCGTCAAATCCACCGGTTCTAATGGTTTCTTTCGAGCGCCGGAGGCAGAGAGGGTTTACTTTGCAATATTCTCCATCATTTAACTTCTGGATGAATTCGTGGAGCTTCAGAGAGCCCACCCAATACAATTTTAAAGACACATAATTAATTGAGTTGTGGCTGTCGATAGCAATCTTCAGCGGAGTCTGTGAAGGAAGGACCGTGTGATATTGATTCACCACCTGCAGGGAGATCCTTTTTTAGAGGCAAGATGAAATTGTAGTTGCAGTGGTGAACCTGATTGATTGGTTGATTGATTGATTGATTGATTGATTGATTGATTGATTGAAAACTTTATTAACATATTGTAGAATGGGTACAATACAGTACGGCTCAATACACACAATTGTTAAGGGGATGCAGACCAGAGAAAGACTTTCGTCTCGTTTACATCAGGGTCCCCCATTTTCAATTCATAATGACATTTATGACATACGCAACATACAGATATATATCATGACATTTCTGACATACATGACATACAGGTATACAGTACTGGTAGGAACCTGCGGTGTCTATTAGTTACGGAGGAGGTAAATACCAGTGGTGGAAGGTAGCTAAGTATTTTTACTCAAGTACATTTTCGAGCTACTTGTACTTTACATGAGTATTTTCATTTTACTTTTACTCCACTACATTTCAAAGGAAATATTGTACTTTTTACTCCACTACATTTATCTGAACCCATCAGTTACTAGTTACTTTGAAGCCTGTCGACTTCAAGAGGACGTAATCAGAGCAGCATAACTCGACCACATGCCACTTTAACATAACCTTTAATCAGAGCAGCATAACTGGACCACATTATTTAACATAACCTATAGAGGTCAATGGATCAAGGTTGAAGGCTCTGGAATACACACACATACTTTTGAATCGATACTTAAGTACATTCAATAGCAAATACTTTTACTTAAGTATCATTTGAATGGAGGACTTTTACTTTGACCAGAGTACTCATTTATCTGAGTATTTCTACTTTTACTTAAGTAAAGGAACTGTGTACTTCTTCCACCACTGGAAAATACTGTGATTCTACCATCCTATGCAGGGTCTCTGCAAGTTGAGTGCATACTAGCATAGTAGGTCATAATAATAGGCCAGGTAGATTCCTTAGTAGCAGAGTACATACTAGTAAAAGGTTAGTATTTTTATTTGTATATATTTTTTTAATTTCAGATATTGATCAAATACTAGCAAAAGGAAAAAAACTGAAACCAATTTCACAACCATAGTAGCAAAAAAGTAAAACAAACAACACATAGCAACACTGAACTGGCAGCTGCACTTATAATTAAGAAATATGAATTATCATCCTCTCTGTTCATTAGCATGTACCTGTAGGAAAGAAACAGTGATAAATATGAATTGCCATCCTCTCATTAGCATGTACCTGTAGGAAAGAAACAGTGATAAATATGAATTACCATCCTCTCTGGCCACTATGTCATAACAGGGTATCTGCAGAGTTAAATTTAAGACTTTTTAATACCACTTAGAACCATACTAGCCATTTTTTATTTATTATTATTGCACGTTCCATACAAGCTCTCGCCAGACGCACCAAGCTCCCGGTAGCCCCGCAAAAAACAACAACTGGAATACAAAAACATTTCATATATATATTTCATATATCTACTTTTTCTCCCCATTTTCTATTTTTCTCCCTTCCCCAATTTCGTATCGTCCAATTCTACCCTCCCCTGTCTCGAACGCTGTTAGACCATGCCTCCCACAAGCCGGCTGCAATGTGGACGAAGCCTTGCATCACGTGTCCCCTCCGGTACTCGAGGAAGCAGCAGTCGCATCTTTTCACCTGCACAGCACGATCTCTCAGCGGCGGGGGTCTGCGTGGGAGGGACACGCCGCCCCCGTTGCTTCCTGATTCTGCTGCGCAGGCGCACCAACCGACCTGTAGGAGTCACTGTCCACAACGTCCGATCCCCACCCACCAGCTTCCCACCCCCTAATACTGCCAATTGTATTAGTATGAACGACCAGCCAAGCCGGTAGCAACGCCGAGAGCTGGGCTCGAACCCAGCATCTCCTGCGTTGGTGGCGAGCGCCTTGCCCACTGCGCCACCTAGCCGCCCAACATTTCATATATTTAATATTGTTTTCCCGACAGCCGGGCTCCCCCGTAAAAAAAATGTCAATACCTGTGCAAATTAAAGACTTTTGAATACCCTTTAAGGCTTTAAATTGAGAATTATGAATGTAATACTGCTTAATACCCCGTGCATACCCTGTTATGTATTTCTATGGTAATTAGGAGGATGATTGGGTATAAATACTGGATACTGGATACCCAGTAACAAGCGGTAACCTTGCCTTGAGGCTATCCGTTCCCACGTGGAAAGAAGAGGCAGCGGAGCAGGCTGGCAGGCATGCTTTATGAATCAGGCTGGCAGGCATGTGATGCTTTATGAATCCCATTCCTCCATATTTCAGTCGAAATTGAAAAGCACTTTATTTTCCACCAGGTCACAATGGATTTGACTTGCCGAGGTGAGCCGATACAGGCGCCGGTCACGCGCTGCATTCGCAAGATCTGATAGCTTGGCGACAATGTCCACAAACCTTTAAACACTGAGACTCAGATCAGACGTGTGTGTGTGTGTGTGTGTGTGTGTGTGTGTGTGTGTGTGTGTGTGTGTGTGTGTGTGTGTGTGTGTGTGTGTGTGTGTGTGTGTGTGTGTGTGTGTGTGCACTAAATGTCAGCTGGTGCTTTATTCATTAAAGCGGAATGTCGGAATGTTTTGAGCATTCACTGGTGTTTCTCCCAATAGCATAAAACTGCAGTGCCGCAGCCCCATACATAGGAGGGGCCTGTACTGTGCGTTGGGGGCCTGTACTGTGCGGTGCACTACTGCGCATGCGAGAAACAAAGTAAAGTCATTCTAATCTAGTCTAAGGGTTAAGTTTAGGCCCTCATCCAGGAGAGGTTAAGTTTAGAGTAACAGTCAGGGCTGGTAATCCAATTGATATTCAGTTTAAGATAAAAATTCTAGTCTATAGAATGCTTTATTTGGTTACTCCTAATCCAATTGATATTCAGTTTTAAGACAAACTTATTTTTTGGACATTAGGTCCTATTTTCCATATGTTACTTTATGTTTCTAGTGTCCTATATTATATGTTACTTTGTTTCTCGCATGCGCAGTAGTGCACCGCACAGTACAGGCCCCCAACACACAGTGTAACTGAGGGGTACAATTCCCTGACTGTATTGATAAGTATGGTATCATTAAACCACTACCGCTTTATGTACTTTAATTACTGGCCATACAGTACACGATATCTAAGTATGATGAACACTTGCCCACATATGAAATCAGGTCCACACAAAGGTATAAGTCAAATATTTAATATATAGCAAAAGGTACATATAATAATTACTTATTACATTTATGATTTGAATTGAATGCTCTTGTAAGGCAAATGAGTACTCGTAGGCAAATCAACACTGAATGTCCAATCTCTGGTTACACAGGAAGCAAGTATACAACCTGGCTCTTAGGGGATTATATCTATGGTCACTTAATGATTATAGCTGGATAATATACTGCAGGGGTCCCGCCGGTTGTAAGCCAGTAAGGGGGGTAGGAGAGCCGTCGGCTGTATCCCGTCTGGTCAACGATTTCTAGGGAGAATTCAGGTACAGAACACAGTGCCCGTAGAACCTTGATCCGCAGATGAATACACTTGGGCTCTCTTGTAGACGATAGCTGTAGCTGTAGCTGTAGGTCCACAACGGAGAAGAAGCGAGGCGACCTCAGTCTGGTCTGAGCGCCGTCTCACCTTGGCTCCTCTCGGGGTAAATCCAACACTCACCGGTGTTGGCGATTATCCGCTCCACAAATCAAAGCACCAAAGCAAATAGATATTCCATGCCGTATAGGGCTCAGCAGTCGTCGGGGTAGGTATTCCAATGTGCAGGTCCACTCGTCCTCGCCCAGAACTCCTCGGATGAAAGCACCACGCGTGGTCTGCCCAACCTGGTTAAGACTCTAGATAACGCGAGGAAACGATAGGGGTGCTGCTCACTTTAGAACTCTAACCGAACGATGCACCATACATAATAGACTATTATTACTTAATAGAAATACGGTGCCAAACTCTGGCAATTCAGCTATTAATTCGCACGAGGTATCACTGCTATTCTAAGGCCAAACAGGCCGTACTACACCGCACGCGGTATCGTGGGGTGAGGCTTCACGTCTTGTTACTTAGTTGGGTAGAAGGGTAAAGGACTAAGAGGAATTCTACATTTCTTGCGCCATATTTATATGCACAGTGGACAAGTAGTGCCGCTCTGCTTTCGGTAGCCGTATTCCTGCGCGGAGCTGAGGCTAGTAAGGGCATGTCTCGTCGGTACCTTTGAACTTGAACGCCAGGGGCTTGTCCCTGGCGCCTGGTCCTTTTGTCCAATAAGAGAATGAACTATTATGGGCTGTAGTAGAATAAAGGGATATTCAGTGTATATGTACAAGGAATATACAAGGGATATCAAACGATATACAAATACTATTAAATATATATCCATAAATAAATATATATATTCGGTTTAATCTGATCCTTCACAACAGCCGCCCCCTAATTAGTCCCACCTAATTAGCTAAGCAGAGACAGATTAACCGCACTGTCCACTACTCAATGTCCGCTGTAAGGGTCAGTCAACTCACAAAGTCATAGGGTCATGGTCGTCATCAATAGTATCAGGGAGCCTTGGCAGTTCTATTAGCCTCGCCACGGGTCGGGTGTAAGTCCGTCCTTGGACGAGCACTTCAGCTGCTCGGACCTTTCCATCGGCACCGGTGATCACTTTGCTTACGCGGCCAGCCGGCCACATAGCTCTGGGTAGTGACTGGTCGATGATCATGACGACTGTTCCTTCTGTCAAATTGTCTCTCTCTTTCACCCACTTCTGGCGGGTCTGTAGAGACGGTAGGTAGTGGAGTAGGAAGCTGTTCCAAAACTTGTCAGCCAGTACTTGACTGTACCTCCACATTCTTCGGCCGTTCGCTTCTTCAGGCCTGTACATTGTCTGTGGTAGCGCGGGGTCCAGCCGCCCCATCAAGAGGGTGTTGGGGGTGACTGGGTCGACATCTGCTACATCACTTGAGACGTAACCGAGGGGCTTTGAGTTCAATACTCCCTCGATCTCCGTGAGGACTGTCATTAGGACTTCTTCCGCCACAGTCTGGGCCCCAAGCACGGCGTACAGGGCTGTCTTTATGGAACGTACTTCTCGTTCCCAGGTTCCACCGAAGTGAGGTGCGTTCGGGGGATTAAACTGGAAGTCAATCTGGGATGGAGCGAGGTGGGTCTTAAGTTCTGGGCCCATAGCTTGGAAGCTCTCTCTCAGCTCTCTTTCTCCGCCTTTGAAGTTTGTCCCGTGATCAGACAACAATGTAGACGGTTTTCTTTTCCGTGATGTGAATCTTCGGAAGGCCATAAGGAATGAGTCTGTGCTCATGGTTGGAAGGAGTTCGATATGTATCGCTCTGGTGGTCATGCATTTGAATACAATACCCCACCGCTTCTCGGTTCCTCTTCCTCTCTTTATATACAGCGGGCCAAAACAGTCCATACCGGTGGAGTGGAAGGGCTTGTCGCCGAGTCGGAGGCGACAGGGAGGTAGGTCAGCCATCCGGGGTATACTGGGCTGCGCGCGCCACTTACGGCAGTCTAGACAGGTTCGCTGGAAGCGCCGCACTGCTTCTCTCCCTTGCAGTATCCAATAACGACGTCTGATCTCCGCGAAGACTCTCTCTGCCCCTGCGTGGTGCACATCCTCGTCGTATTTCTTTATGATCAGCTCTGTGACCTTGTGTCGGCTGTTCAAGACTATCGGGTACTTAACGTCATCCGGTAGGTCTGGGGCTCTCCGCAGACGACCACCCACTCTGATGAGATTATGGGCGTCGCTCTCGGGGGCCAGGTGAAGCAGTCTGCTGTCTGATGGGACGGGCTTTGCTCCCTGTAGACAGGCTAGCTCATCGGGGAACGAGTCTCTCTGGGCTCGTTGTAGTAGAAGGAGTTCTGCTTCTTCGTAGTCAGCTGCTGAAATGTCAGTTGTGGGCTGAACCTCTGGGTGGTGCCACAGAAATGTCTTTAGCTGCGCACTCTCTAGGGTGAGGCAATCGTCTAGAACCGGGCCTGTGGGGACGAGTCTGTGTGTCAACCCACAGAACATAGGTTTCTTGTTCTCTGCCTCCTCTTTACTCGCCTCCCGTGGGGTGGGTGTAGGCCACTCTTCTTCGGGGAGCTTGAGGAACTTTGGCCCGTCACTGTAGAGGTTGTGACGGGTGAGGTCATCCAGGGACATTCCCCGGGTGATGACGTCAGCTGGGTTGTGTTTGGTGTCCACATACCTCCAGCTGGTTACTTCTGTTAACTCTTGAATCTCGGTGACTCTGACTCCCACGAAGACCTTGTATCTGCACGAATCGGACCGGATCCATGTGAGTACGGTCGTGGAGTCTGACCACAAGATTGTTCTTTGCACCGGGATGGTGAGTTCACGTTGGATTAACGTGGCGAGCTGCGCTCCTGCTAGGGCTGCGCAGAGCTCTAGGCGCGGGATAGATTGTTGCTTGCGTGGGGCTATTCTTGAGCGAGCCAGGATGAAAGCAGTATGTATTTCTCCTCCCTCCTCTTGGGCACGCAAGTAAGCCACCGAACCGTAGGCTACTTCGGAGGCGTCGCTGAATACGTGCAGGTCGATCTTGCATGTCTCTGGCCTCACTGTGGGTGGGAAGTAGCTGCGGCGTATATTAACACCTGGGAGTGAGCGGAGTTCCGTCTCCCACTCTCTCCATGTGGATGCAAGGTGTTCGGGTATGGGATCGTCCCAGCCCTGGTCTTTGTCCCATAGCGCTCTTACAATCATCTTTGCCCTGGTGGTGTAAGGTAGAATACATCCCAACGGGTCATATTGTCTGGCGAGTGTTCTGTATACACTCCGTCTGGTGGTCGGTATTGCTGTCGACCTTCCCTGCTCCTTGGTCAGGGGTTTGTGTCTATAATGGAGCGAGTCTGTTTTGAAGCGCCAGACTAGTCCTAGTGTCATTTCTTGGGCTTCTCCTGGGATGGTCGCCATCCAGGTCTCGCTCCTCGCTGCCTTGTCCTCGGGGGAGAGGCTGCGCAATGCTGGGGGGTCGCTGCTGGCCCGCTGCCGGAGATCAAAGCCGTCTTTGATCAGGGAGGCGCGGAGCAGCGCACGACGTCGCCAGTCAATTTTCTTTATGTGTCCCGCTGTGATTAATTTGGTAATCTCAGCGCGGTACACAGCTTCTTGAGCGGGGTCTTTGGCTAGGCGCCGCTCTGTGTTCAATAGATACCGCTCCGTCGCCTCTTTTGTAGCGCGAAAGGTGGGCATTCCCTCTCGCCTCAGGAGTGGAGTTGCGTATCTCATCACTCCGTTGACGTTGACTCTCTTTGTCCCGTGCTCGAGGAGGGCTATAGCGTAGATATCTTCCTTAGAACGAATGTCTTTCTTTTCGTTCTTAAAGGGCATTGTCTCTAGTGTCCATAGCCTCTCTACATGCTGCAGGAGTGTGGTGTCTCCTTCTGTCGCTCTGGAGTGGAGGCAGCTAGTGGCTGCTGTTCGGTTAAGAGACTTGGCGAGGGGGCCTTGTAATGTCCATCCTAGGCGGGTCTCGACTGCTGCAGGACAACCTCTGGGTCCTGTATGGACCCGGTCTATCGGGACTATGAGGTCTGCATGGTCGGAGCCTATCAGCAGGGTCGGGGTGGCACCGTCTATGAGCGGTATAGGTAGTTGACGCAGGTGCACATATTTATCCATCAGTTTGGTGATGGGGTAGGTGTACTGCGATAGTCCTATTTCTTGGCTGGTGAAAGCATTAGTAATCCTGTACCGTCTCTCTGGCTGCCCGCTTGCTGCGATAGTGAAGGAGACATTCTCGCCCTTTATCGTCTTTAGATCTCTTCTTATTGTCCGAATCGTCATCTGGTTCTCGCTCCCCCGCAGCCCCAGCTGGGCCGCAGCGGACGCGAGGAGAAGGGTCTTCTCTGACCCGTCGTCAAGGACGGCGTAAGTGTCCATGACCTTATCTTGGTAACTCAGTGTTACACGAACCACCTTTAAGAGCACCTGGGCGCCGCTGCTGCTAGCGGGGTCAATGTACATAACACTTGCCTTTGTGCTGTTGGATGGTGCAGGCTTTCTTTTGTTACTGTCGTGTAGGACATCCAGATGGGCTCCGTCACACCGACTACACCTCTTCTTTAGGCGGCACTCGGCTGCCATGTGACTGCGCGCACATCGGTAACAGCGCCTGTTGGACTTTATCCAGTGACTTGTTTCTTCAGCGGTCATCTTCTTGAACTGGTCACATTGTGACAACCAGTGTTCCTTCTCGCAGTACGGGCACACCATCTTCCACTTCTCTTTCATCGAGGGGGTACTGTGGTTCTTGCTGCTCGGTACTGATTCTGATTGGTGCATGACAGTCACCGATCTTCGGCCATCGTTTACTCTCCTAGGTCCCTCTCTGGAGCTTGGCGTGCTCCGCACGAACGTATCCAGCCGTAGGCTGCTGACTTCTCTCGCCAGGAAGTCGGCTAAGTCCAAGAGGGATGGCTCGGGACCGTTAGGATCACGGTGGTCTCTTTGCCGCCTGAAGCGCTCCTGTCGGGCGGGCGGCAGCTTCTCTAAAATCCTCTCGACGTTCGAGTTTGCGTATAGTTCGTGCATACCCTTTTCTCGTTGCGCCCCCAGCATCCCTACCAGGGATTGTACTTTTATAGACAGGTCGTCTAGTGAGCGATTGTCTGTGGCTGGGGGTAGGCGGTCAATATGCCTTATCTCCTGTATTACGTAATCCCATATACGTCCATATCTCTGGTCCAGCGCTGCTAGAGCCGCGGTGTATGGGGTCGTAGAGGTGGCATAGGCCAGCGCTATGTTGTGCGCTCGGGGCACTTTCAGGTGCTTCAATAATATTGCATACTTGTGGCGTTCATCAGCGACATCCACCATCATTGTCTCTAAGCACATCCGGAGCTCCGTGTACTGTGCTCGATTCTCATGGGTGAAGTCTGGAAACGTCGGTGTGCCAATGTATGACGCCATGGATGGCTGGCACATCGGTGAGCGTTGGGAGAGAGGCCTCCTGGGCGAGTCTCTTCTTACGCCTCTCGGTGGGCTGGTACTGGCAGGGTACCATGGCCCGCTGGTCCAGGTGCTATTCCTCAGGACTGGTCGTGCGTCATGCTCACCCGTGAATCGAGTCGGGGGTCTGTAGCGCAGAGCCGCGGGGGTATAGCCTGGGCTGTACTGGACCTCCTGGTCCTGTGGAGTAATGTGCTGCTGTCGGGCTTGACTCTCCTCTTCTCCCTCTTCTTCTTCTGCCAGGTCACCTAGATCCTGTAGTCGTCTATTTAGCCTCTCCGCGGTGTCCGCTGTTCCTTCCTTGTAGCTGGGTCTCACTTGGACCGGTTGGGGAATGAGTTCGGAGGGGGGTGTAGACTCTCTCTGGTGGTCGAGTTCAAGGTCGCCTGCTCGGTTAGGGGAGGGTGCCCTTGACGTGTGTCTTGACGAGGCTCTGGAACCCCTTGTGGAGGGAGGGGGTGTTGCCCTGGTGATCAGCTGCTCCATTAGCTGCGCTTGTAGTCTGTCGCGCTCGGCTTGTAGTCTGTCGCGCTCGCCCTGTAGTCTGTCGCGCTCGGCTTCGCGCTGGATGAGAGCGATGTCGCGCTCTGCTTCTCTTTGGGCACCGTCAGCGGCGCGCTGGGTGTCGGACCGGTCTCTTGCCATATTCTCTTCCGTCTGAAGGCGTCTCATCTCCAGGCGTATGTGCTCTTCTTCGCTCCGTTGCTGTGTTTGGAGTCGATCGCGTTCACCCTGAAGTCGATCGCGTTCACCGTGGAGTCGATCGCGTTCGGTAGAGGCTGTCAGGCTGACAAGGAACGCCTGTGACAGCATCCTCTCCGCCTCGCTGGGGGAAGACGCTTGTAGAGGTGAGCCGCTCCTGGCTGTACTCGTTGGGGAGTCCTGGAGCTCTATCTCCTCGGCGCTCTCCTCATCTTGTTCCGTGCAGAGTTCCACCTCTGGAGGGTTGTCTTCCTCCCGGAGCTCTGGGGGGACTACTTCTTCGGTATTGGCGGGGGGTAAAGTCGTGTCAGTTCCCTCCTGGTCCCCACCGTGAGCTTGGTCAGTTACATTAGAACCCACTAGGGCCTCTGTGGTCGGGTATCCTGGTTGATAGGGTCGGACATAATTTTACTTTCTACTTTTACCGCATTTACTGTTTGTAGAAGGCTAGGTAGTTTACTGACAGCGTAATCCTCTAAGTACTGAGGTGGCTGTCGTCTACGTTGCGGGCGTTCTACTTTAGGAGGACCGTTTCGTGGAGTGTTCATCATAGGCCATTTCAATATTAATACCACTATATTAATATTACACTGATTACCCTCCGGCTCGAAGGACCAATTGTAACTGAGGGGTACAATTCCCTGACTGTATTGATAAGTATGGTATCATTAAACCACTACCGCTTTATGTACTTTAATTACTGGCCATACAGTACACGATATCTAAGTATGATGAACACTTGCCCACATATGAAATCAGGTCCACACAAAGGTATAAGTCAAATATTTAATATATAGCAAAAGGTACATATAATAATTACTTATTACATTTATGATTTGAATTGAATGCTATTGTAAGGCAAATGAGTACTCGTAGGCAAATCAACACTGAATGTCCAATCTCTGGTTACACAGGAAGCAAGTATACAACCTGGCTCTTAGGGGATTATATCTATGGTCACTTAATGATTATAGCTGGATAATATACTGCAGGGGTCCCGCCGGTTGTAAGCCAGTAAGGGGGGTAGGAGAGCCGTCGACTGTATCCCGTCTGGTCAACGATTTCTAGGGAGAATTCAGGTACAGAACACAGTGCCCGTAGAACCTTGATCCGCAGATGAATACACTTGGGCTCTCTTGTAGACGATAGCTGTAGCTGTAGCTGTAGGTCCACAACGGAGAAGAAGCGAGGCGACCTCAGTCTGGTCTGAGCGCCGTCTCACCTTGGCTCCTCTCGGGGTAAATCCAACACTCACCGGTGTTGGCGATTATCCGTTCCACAAATCAAAGCACCAAAGCAAATAGATATTCCATGCCGTATAGGGCTCAGCAGTCGTCGGGGTAGGTATTCCAATGTGCAGGTCCACTCGTCCTCGCCCAGAACTCCTCGGATGAAAGCACCACGCGTGGTCTGCCCAACCTGGTTAAGACTCTAGATAACGCGAGGAAACGATAGGGGTGCTGCTCACTTTAGAACTCTAACCGAACGATGCACCATACATAATAGACTATTATTACTTAATAGAAATACGGTGCCAAACTCTGGCAATTCAGCTATTAATTCGCACGAGGTATCACTGCTATTCTAAGGCCAAACAGGCCGTACTACACCGCACGCGGTATCGTGGGGTGAGGCTTCACGTCTTGTTACTTAGTTGGGTAGAAGGGTAAAGGACTAAGAGGAATTCTACATTTCTTGCGCCATATTTATATGCACAGTGGACAAGTAGTGCCGCTCTGCTTTCGGTAGCCGTATTCCTGCGCGGAGCTGAGGCTAGTAAGGGCATGTCTCGTCGGTACCTTTGAACTTGAACGCCAGGGGCTTGTCCCTGGCGCCTGGTCCTTTTGTCCAATAAGAGAATGAACTATTATGGGCTGTAGTAGAATAAAGGGATATTCAGTGTATATGTACAAGGAATATACAAGGGATATCAAACGATATACAAATACTATTAAATATATATCCATAAATAAATATATATATTCGGTTTAATCTGATCCTTCACAACACACAGTATCGCCCCCAACGCACCGTACAGGCCCCTCCAATGGGGCTGCGGCACTGCAGATATACCCTACTCGTTTCTCCTGCGCCACGGGACAGCGAGAGAGAGAGAGAGAGAGAGAGAGAGATCAGTCAGTCAGTCAGTCAGTCAGTCAGTCAGTCAGTCAGTCAGTCAGACTCTCTCTCTCTGATGCTTATACATTACCCTATTATAGCCAATTCGCACATTTATATATACATATATTATCTTTCAAATGCCCGAGTTCAATTTGGATTTAGTATCATCAGGCGTGCATAAGAACAGATAATGAAATCTACTGTAATCTAGTGTACTTTTTTAATTTTCCCCACAGTGCAACCGTTTTTAAACAAATTTCAGATCTAATTGTTCCTACATGCTAACAATAGGGAGGAGAAACTAACTGCGTTTCAATATTTGTCAAAAACGTTACCTTTTGTGGCTTATTATCGCGAATCATAACAGTTATTGATATGATTCATTCAGAACGCTGAACTATGCATGTCCTCTACAAAATGGCAGCAAAAAGACTACAATTCCCATGGTTCAAAATTTCCATTTCCGTTTCCGTCTTGGAATAGTCTTCAGAAAATCGAAAACTTAAAACTATCTAATGGCACTTTTAACCTATTGCTAAACTAACGTATTGATGATAATATACATTCTACATGCTTTTGTGACATGTTAGTGATGTTAATACTTGAAAACGTTTGAAAAAAAGACGACGACGTCAACAAGAGGCCAGGTGTGACCTTTGACCTTAGAATCGGTGTTGAATCGTGGAGTAATGCGGCACCGGCGCGGCAGCCAGACGGCCTTGAGTGACACAGCTGTGATTGGCCGCAGATCGAGCGTGAACAAATCTCATTTGCATATGTGATGAGAGACAGGTGCGGAGCCCACGACCAGCCTTACCGGCCATGACCGTTAAACGCGCTTGTGTCCGTCGGCCAAAGTCCAGTGGAGCGGTTTGGTTAGGGTCGGTTTGGAGATCGTCACCTGTGTTTAAGTTTAAGTTTATTTGGATCCCCATTAGCCACAGCAGTGCTGGGGCTATTCTTCCTGGGGTCCATAACACATAAAATACAGTTACAGACTTATTATACACTCACAACATTTACATGTCATACAGACAATTAAAACAACAATAAAAACCCTAATCAAATTCATAATACAATACAACAATATATACGCCTTATGAATTCATAATACAATAGAATAATACCTACTCATAATTAATTCATAATACAATACAGAATAATATACTATTTAGCTTTTACATACATTATCTATGTTCATATCAGCCAATTATACAATATTTTAATAATATATCCCTATCAGACACATGCCTTTTCATCCATATATACCTATCTCTTTATCAGACACATATATTTTCATTTACGTACACACTATCTATTAGGGAATGTCAATTTCTTTGGTTGAAAATGTTGTTTTACCACGATTTTGAAACGACATTTACTATTCTCCTGCTTAACATGTCTGGGAAGAGAGTTCCATTCCTGCATACCTCGCTTCATTGCATTCGACCTCACTTTTGGAAGTGTAAAACCTCGTGCAGAAGCATGTCTGGTGGAATGGTTGTGTCTGTCAAGACCTATAGATAAATTGTTATATAAAATTGAGGGGATCTTTGTAACAAGAATATTCCTAGTGAATACAAGGAGTGAGCAGAGTAATTTATGTTTGACAAGTAACCAAGTTAAACAACTGTGCATCGCTGCAACATTAGTTCTGTACTCACAGCGAAGCGCTATACGTGCTGCTTTGTTTTGTACCATTTGTAATTTTTTCAGTTTATTCGTCGTTACATTCGACCATACTGCAGGACAATAGTCAAGATTTGACAAAACCAGAGCTTGAATTACCTGTTTGATAGAATTTAGTGGTAACAAATGAGCACATCTTTTAACAACAGAAATCCCTCTTCCCATTTTCACTACTATATTGTTTATATGGTGTGACCATGACAATTTACTGTCTAATGTTACCCCTAGGAGTTTAGTCTCCTGGACTTGATTAATTACCACATCACTTATCAAAAGTTTCAAGACTGGGTTCGTTCGTAGAGTATGGTTTGAACCGAAAATGATGCTGTGATGATGAAAATGATGTGTGGCGAAGGTAATGGTAAATGGTGCATTTATATAGCGGCTTTTATCCAAAGCGCTTTAACCTCTTAACATGCACCGGGTCTTATACGACCCGTTTTGCACTCTGGCCTCGTTTTAAGGCGATCCGACTTTGTTTCGTCACGATACGATATTGATTCTTTGGACAACGATACGATATTTGCAGATATCACAAAGTCTGCGTCATGTCGCTTCCAGCCCTCTGGGCTTCCCACCCTCTTTAACCCTTGGTTCTCCCACTCTGTCCCGACCTAGCTACTCTCCCTCTCTTCCTCTCTCTCTCTGATTACAGGATGGGGTGCAGGTGTGTGTGTCATCAGGAGGAGCAGCTGAGTGACATCTACCGGCTGATTACCAACTCTATTTAGACCTGGCCCCGATGTCATGAGGCTGCCAGATCGTAGTTCCTTATTTCCAGTCAGTCCGTCGTATTCTCGTGCCTTGTTCTCTTTATCAGTCCGTGTTCTATTGTGCTTCTAACGTTCTAACTCCTTTTGCTCACAGTTCCTGCCTGGCTCCACTCCCTGTTCCCCCGTCTTGGATTCCTGTGAATGACCTCTGCCTGCCTAACCATCCTCTCCGTGAACATCCCCGGACAGTCTGAATACCCGCTCCTGGCTATGACCCCCCCCCCCCCCCCCCCCCGCTCGCTCCCCGGACTGTCTAGCGACTGGATTCTGTCACTCTTCTTGCTTGTTTGTGTTTGTGTTCTGGCTTCTGTAAACAAGACAAACGTCTTTCTCTGGTCTGCATCCCGTTAACAATTGTATGTATTGAGCCGTACTGTATTGTACCCATTCTGCAATCTGTTAAATAAAGTTTTCATTCATTCATTCATTCATTCATTCATTCATTCATTCATTCATTCATTCGTTCATTCATTCATTCATTCATTGCTTAGTGAAACCGTCACAGTCTGCCACGATACGATTCAGGTGCCTGCGATCGATATGTGACGATAACACAATCAATAACATTTAGATCAACTCAAAAAAGGCAACGGAAATATCATTTGACTTTTTTTTTTTTTTTTTATCTCTTCCAGACATATAAATGAAAAACAATCTATTGTTTTTAATACAAATAGACCTCCTGATCACTGTAAAGTGCCACGTTTTGATATACATGTATTGTGCTTTAAACTTTAAGAACTCACAACACACAACCCTTCCCTACCTCCCAAACCATGCCTACAACAATTTTTTTCATGTTGCATGATCATGTATACATTTATTATGTATTATATTTTGTATGTTTAAATATCAACATTATCTGTCCATCCTCAGTAATTACTATCAAACGTCTCTGACCTCATCTGGTCTTTCTCTGGAACACCCTCCCTCAGACCATCAGAGACTCTCCCTCACTCTCCACCTTCAAATCCTGTCTCAAAACCTAATAAATAATCATTTATAACCTGTCGCAGAGGTCTTTAATTGGCATGCAACGACACTCAATGTTAGCGGCACACACACACCAGAACACACACGCATGCATTGTCTTTGTAGGATCGCCGATGCGATACTCCTCTGCGATTAACCCATCCCGTCGTCCTTCCCCCCCCAAGGGCAGCCGGGAGCAGACGAGGGCTGTGGCGTGAGCCACGCCCGGGGACCATCCAAGTGCTCCTGCCCGTCTTCGTCACGGACGCGACAGCGTTAGCAATCTGTTGTTTTGCCATTGGGTTTCTCTTATCGGGGGGGGAGGGACCCTTGCGAGCACGGGGAGAACATGTAAAATCCACACAGAAAGGCCCGGCGGGAGATACCCCACCTGGGTAACTGGCATCATGGAAACCTGGTCCCCAAGCGGGAATCGAACCCTGGACCTTCTTGCTGTGAGGCGACAGTGTTAACCATTACACCACCGTGCCGCCTACACCTACCTGTTCTCCCTAGCATTTAACCTTCCCTACCCATAACCACCCTCCTCCAACCTGTCGCCCCCCTCTGACCCCTCCCCTCCCTGCCTCCCCTCCCCTCTCTGCCTCCCCTCCCCTCCCCGCCTCCCCACCCCTCTCTGCCTCCCCACCCCTCTCTGCCTCCCCTCTCCGCCTCCCCTCCCCTCCCCGCCTCCCCTCCCCTCTCCCCCTCCCCTACCCTCTCTGCCTCCCCTCCCCTCCCCTCCCCGCCTCCCCACCCCTCTCCGCCTCCCCTCCCCGCCTCCCCTCCCCTCTCTGCCTCCCCTCCCCTCTCCGCCTCCCCTCCCCGCCTCCCCTCTCTGCCTCCCCTCCCCTCTCCGCCTCCCCTCCCCGCCTCCCCTCCCCGCCTCCCCTCCCCTCTCTGCCTCCCCTACCCTCTCTGCCTCCCCACCCCTCTCTGCCTCCCCTCCCCTCTCTGCCTCCCCACCCCTCTCTGCCTCCCCTCTCCGCCTCCCCTCCCCTCTCTGCCTCCCCTCCCCTCTCTGCCTCCCCTCCCCGCCTCCTCTCCCCTCTCTGCCTCCCCTCCCCTCTCCGCCTCCCCTACCCTCTCTGCCTCCCCTCCCCTCTCTGCCTCCCCACCCCTCTCTGCCTCCCCACCCCTCTCTGCCTCCCCTCCCCTCCCAGCCTCCCCTCCCCTCTCCGCCTCCCCACCCCTCCCTGCCTCCCCACCCCTCTCCGCCTCCCCTCCCCTCCCCTCTCCGCCTCCCCTCCCCTCTCTGCCTCCCCTCCCCTCTCTGCCTCCCCTCCCCTCCCTGCCTCCCCACCCCTCTCTGCCTCCCCTCTCCGCCTCCCCTCCCCTCTCCGCCTCCCCTCCCCTCTCTGCCTCGCCTCCCCTCTCTGCCTCCCCTACCCTCTCTGCCTCTCCTCCCCTCTCTGCCTCCCCACCCCTCTCTGCCTCCCCTCTCCGCCTCCCCTCCCCTCTCTGCCTCCCCTCCCCTCTCTGCCTCCCCTCCCCTCCCCGCCTCCCCTCCCCTCTCTGCCTCCCCTCCCCTCTCTGCCTCCCCTACCCTCTCTGCCTCCCCTCCCCTCTCTGCCTCCCCTCTCCGCCTCCCCTCCCCTCTCTGCCTCCCCTCCCCTCTCTGCCTCCCCTCCCCTCCCCGCCTCCCCTCCCCTCTCTGCCTCCCCTCCCCTCCCCGCCTCCCCTCCCCTCTCTGCCTCCCCTCCCCTCTCCGCCTCCCCTCCCCTACCGGCTCCTGTATTTTTTGTTGTCTGTTACTGGGGCTCTATGTTCCTGTGCATTCATATTGTTCCCTGTTTCCGCTGTGGTTCTATGTTTCTTTTGTTTCTTTGTTTTTTCTTTCTGCCTACTGTCAGCGACTTCAGGTTACTGAGAAGCGCTCTATAAAATAAATAAATTATTATTATTATTATTATTAGAGATGGGACCCGAACGCATACACAAGTCTGCTATAAGAATGGCTTATAGGAACTCTGGTCTCTGATCAGGGTTAGTGTAACTGAGGGGTACAATTCCCTGACTGTATTGATAAGTATGGTATCATTAAACCACTACCGCTTTATGTACTTTAATTACTGGCCATACAGTACACGATATATGAATATGATGAACACTTCCCACAATGAAATCGGTTCCAAACAAAGGTATAATCAAGTATTTAATGGAGCAAAAGGTACATAGGATACTTTACATTATTCTTTGAATGCACTTGTAAGGCAAAGGAATGTGCGTAGGCAAATCAACAACGAATGTCCATTCTCTGGTTACGCAGGAGGTAATTATACAACCTGAATCTTAGGGAATTATATCTATGGTACACTAGTAATATAGCGGGAGATACTGGAAGGGTCCCCCTGGTTGTAAGCCAGCAGGGGTAGAAGATCTGTCGGTAGTAGAACGTCTGGTCAACGATGACTAAGGAGACTCCAGGTACAGGAGCCGGTGCAATAGCCTCTTGATCCACAGACGAATACAGCTGTTCTCCGTAGACTGTAGCTCCACAGTGAAGAAAGCTAGTCGGCCTCAGGCTCTCTGAGGCGCCGACTCGACTTGACTCCTCGCGGGGTAAATCCAACACGTGCAGGCGTCGGCGATTATCCGCTCCATAAATCACAGGACCAAAGCAAATATATTCCAGCCGCAAAGGGCTATGTAGTCGTCGGGTAGATTAATCCAGTGTACATGTCCATACGGTTCTCGTCTAGGTCTCCTCGGGTGAAAGCGCCATGTGGTCAGCCCAGCCTGGATAAGAACTCTAGCTAATACGAGGAAGCGTTGGAGATGCTGGTCACTGTAGAACTTTAGCCGCACGATACACTATACACAAATAGACTATTATTGACTTAATAGAAATATGTCGCACTCGACGGTATAGCGCCAAACTCTGACAATTCAGTTATTAATTCGCACGCGGTCTCAATGCTCTATTCTGGGGCCAAACAGGCCATACTTCACCGCACGTTGTATCGTGGGTGAGGCTTCAACTTATTGGTAACTCACTAAGGGCTAAAAGGCTAAGGGGCTTCTATATTCACCTGCGCCGTATTTATACGCACGGTGAACAAACTAGTTCCAATCTCATTTCTGTCGCGTA
Source organism: Notolepis coatsorum (assembly GCF_963971535.1). Classification (NCBI taxonomy): domain Eukaryota; kingdom Metazoa; phylum Chordata; class Actinopteri; order Aulopiformes; family Paralepididae; genus Notolepis; species Notolepis coatsorum. The sequence goes on along the minus strand of NC_140173.1, from coordinate 148,528,589 downwards.
TCCCTGGGCAAGGCCGGGCATGTCCAGACACGTCTTGACGGTGACTTTGAACCTGACTCCGGAGGCCGGTCCCTGGCGCCGGTGGACCGCTGTCCAATAGGAGAATGAACTATTATGGTCTGGGCTAAAGGGATATTCCGTGTATATGTACAAGGAATATACAAGGGATATCAAACGATATACAAATACTATGCAATATATATCAATAAATAAATATATATATTCGGTTTAATCTGATCCTTTGTAACAGCCGCCCCCTAATTAGTCCCACCTAATTAGCTAAGCAGAGACAGATTAACCGCACTGTCCACTACTCAATGTCTGTTGTGAGGGGTCGGTCAGTTCACAAAGTCATGGGGTCATGGTCGTCATCGATGGTATCGGGGAGCCTTGGCAGTTCTATTAGCCTCGCCACGGGTCGGGTGTAGATCCGCCCTTGGACGAGCACTTCGGCTGCTCGGACCTTTCCGTCGGCACCGGTGATCACTCTGCTTACGCGGCCAGCCGGCCACATAGCTCGGGGTAGTGACTGGTCGATAATCATGACGACTGTTCCTTCTGTCAAATTGTCTCTCTCTTTCACCCATTTCTGGCGGGTCTGTAGAGACGGTAGATAGTGGAGTAGGAAGCTGTTCCAAAACTTGTCAGTCAATACTTGACTGTACCTCCACATTCTTCGGCCGTTCGCTTCTTCAGGCCTGTACATTGTCTGTGGTAGCGCGGGGTCCAGCCGCCCCATCAAGAGTGTGTTGGGGGTGACTGGGTCGACATCTGCTACATCACTTGAGACGTAACCGAGGGCCTTTGAGTTCAATACTCCCTCGATCTCCGTGAGGACTGTCATTAGGACTTCTTCCGCCACGGTCTGGGCCCCAAGCACGGCGTACAGGGCTGTCTTTATTGAACGTACTTCTCGTTCCCAAGTTCCACCGAAGTGAGGTGCGTTCGGGGGATTAAACTGGAAGTCAATCTGGGATGGAGCGAGGTGGGTCTTAAGTTCTGGGCCCATAGCTTGGAAGCTCTCTCTCAGCTCTCTTTCTCCGCCTTTGAAGTTTGTCCCGTGATCAGACAATAATATAGACGGTTTGCCTTTCCGCGATGTGAATCTTCGGAAGGCCATAAGGAATGAGTCTGTGCTCATGGTTGGAAGGAGTTCTATATGCATCGCTCGGGTGGTCATGCATTTGAATACAATACCCCACCGCTTCTCGGTTCCTCTTCCTTTCTTTATATACAGCGGGCCGAAACAGTCCATACCGGTGGAGTGAAAAGGCTTGTCGCCGAGTCGGAGGCGACAGGGAGGTAGGTCAGCCATCCGGGGTATACTGGGCTGCGCTCGCCACTTACGACAGTCTAGACAGGTTCGCTGGAAGCGCCGCACTGCTTCTCTCCCTTGCAGTATCCAATAACGACGTCTGATCTCCGCGAAGACTCTCTCTGCCCCGGCGTGATGCACATCCTCGTCGTATTTCTTTATGATCAGCTCTGTGACCTTGTGTCGGCTGTTTAAGACTATCGGGTACTTGACGTCATCCGGTAAGTCTGGAGCTCTCCGCAGGCGACCACCCACTCTGATGAGACCATGGGCGTCGCTCTCGGGGGCTAGGTGGAGCAGTCTGCTGTCTGATGGGACGGGCTTTGCTCCCTGTAGACAGTCTAGCTCATCGGGGAACGAGTCTCTCTGGGCTCGTTGTAGTAGAAGAAGTTCTGCTTCTTCGTAGTCAGCTGCAGTAATGTCAGTAGTGAGCTGAACCTCTGGGTGGTGCCACAGGAATGTCTTTAGCTGCGCACTCTCTAGGGTGAGGCAATCGTCTATGTCGGGGTCTGTGGAGACGAGTGTGTTCAATCCACAGAACATAGATTTCTTGTTTTCTGCCTCCTCTTTACTCGCTTCCCGTGGGGTGGGTGAGGCCACTCTTCTTCCGGGAGCTTGAGGAACTCTGGCCAGTCACTGTATAGGTTGTGACGGGTGAGGTCATCCAGGGACATTCCCCGGGTGATGACGTCAGCTGGGTTGTGTTTTGTGTCCACATACCTCCAGCTTGCTACTTCTGTTAAATCTTGAATCTCTGTGACTCTGACTCCCACGAAGACCTTGTATCTGCACGAATCAGACCGGATCCATGTGAGTACTGTCGTGGAGTCTGACCACAAGATTGTTCTTTGCACCGGAATGGTGAGTTCACGTTGGATTAACGTGGCGAGTTGCGCTCCTGCTAGGGCTGTGCAGAGCTCTAGACGCGGGATAGATTGTTGCTTTCGTGGGGCTATTCTTGAGCGAGCCAGGATGAAAGCAGTACAGTATGTATTTCTCCTCCCTCCTCTCGGGCACGCAAGTAGGCCACCGAACCGTAGGCTACTTCGGAGGCGTCGCTGAAGACGTGCAGGTCCATCTGGCACGTCTCCGGCCTCACTGTGGGTGGGAAGTAGCTGCGGCGTATGTTGACACCTGGGAGTGAGCTGAGTTCCGTCTCCCACTCTCTCCATGTGGATGCAAGGTGTTCGGGTATGGGGTCGTCCCAGCCCTGGTCCTTGTCCCATAACGCTCTTACAATCATCTTTGCCCTGGTGGTGTAAGGTAGAATACATCCCAACGGGTCATATTGTCTGGCGAGTGTTCTGTATACACTCCGTCTGGTGGTCGGTAGTGCAGTCGACCTTCCCTGCTCCTTGGTCAGGGGTGTGTGTTTATAATGGAGCGAGTCTGTTTTGAAGTGCCAGACTAGTCCTAATGTCATTTCTTGGGCTTCTCCTGGGATGGTCGCCATCCAGGTCTCGCTGCTTGCTGCCTTGTCCTCGGGGGAGAGGCTGCGCAATACTTGCGGGTCGCTGCTGGCCCACTGCCTGAGATCAAAGCCGCCTTTGATCAGGGAGGCGCGGAGCTTGAGTAGAAGGGCCTTGGCTTCTTCTGGCGTCGAGACGCTTTGCAGACAGTTGTCCACGTAGAAACTATTTCCTACACTTTGTCGGACCTCTTCATCAGCTGCTGGGTCCTCTGCGACGTGTTTTTGCAGTGCAAACGTAGCACAGCATGGGCTGCATGTGGTTCCGAAAGGGAGGACTTCCCATTGATAGATGGCTGGTTGCTCATCCCCGATCCTCTCTCTCCATAGGAACCGCAGCAGGGGCTTGTCCTCCTCCACTAGTCTCACCTGCAGGAACATCCCTTTGATGTCGCCGCTGATGGCCACCTTGTCCTGGCGGAAACGTAGTAACACGCCTAGTAGAGAGGGGCCGAGTGTTGGGCCGGGCAAGAGCTCTTTATTCAGATTTTGTGATCCGATCTGGTAGCTGCAGTTGAACACAATACGATCCTTGCCGTTGTGGTGGACTTTGTGGTGCGGCACGTACCATGATTCGGTCGTCTGATCGGCCTCTTTAATGTCAATTTTCTTTATGTGTCCCGCTGTGATTAGCTTGTTAATCTCAGCGCGGTACACAGTCTCTTGAGCGGGGTCTCTGGCTAGGCGCCGCTCTGTGTTCAATAGATACCGCTCCATCGCTTCTTTTGGTGCGTGGAAGGTGGGCATACCCTCTCGCCTCAGGAGTGGAGTTGCGTATCTCATCACTCCGTTGACTTTGACTCTCTTTGTCCCTTGCTCGAGGAGGGCTATAGCGTAAATGTCTTCCTTGGAACGAATGTCTTTCTTTTCGTTCTTAAAGGGCATTGTCTCTAGTGTCCATAGCCTCTCGACATGCTGTAGGAGGGTGGTGTCTTCTTCTGTCACTCTGGAGTGGAGGCAGCTAGTGGCTGCTGTTCGGTTAAGAGACTTAGCGAGGGGGCCTTGTAATGTCCATCCTAGGCGGGTCTCGACTGCTGCAGGACAGCCTCTGGGCCCTGTGTGGACCCGGTCTATCGGGACTATGAGGTCTGCATGGTCGGAGCCTATCAGCAGGGTCGGGGTGGCACCGTCTATGAGCGGTATAGGTAGTTGACGCAGGTGCACATATTTATCCATCAGCTTGGCGATGGGGTAGGTGTACTGCGACAGGCCTATTTCTTGGCTGGTGAAAGCATTAGTAATCCGATACCGTCTCTCTGGCTGCCCGCTTGCTGCGATAGTGAAGGAGACATTCTCGCCCTTTATCGTCTTTAGATCTCTTCTTATTGTCCGAATCGTCATCTGGTTTTCGCTCCCCCGCAGCCCCAGCTGGGCCGCAGCGGATGCGAGGAGAAGGGTCTTCTCTGACCCGTCGTCAAGGACGGCGTAAGTGTCCATGACCTTGTCTTGGTAACTCAGTGTTACGCGGACCACCTTTAAGAGCACCCGGGCGCCCCCGCTGCTGGCGGGGTCAATGTACATAACACTTGCCTTTGTGCTGCTTGAGGGTGCAGGCTTTCTTCTGTTACTGTCGTGTAGGACATCTAGGTGGGCTCCGTCACACCGACTACACCTCTTCTTTAAGCGGCAGTCGGCTGCCATGTGACTGCGCGCACATCGGTAACAGCGTCGGTTGGACTTTATCCATTGACCCACCTCGTCGGCGGTCATCTTCTTGAACGTGTCACATTGTGACAACCAGTGTTCTTTTTCGCAGTACGGGCACACCATCTTCCACTTCTCTTTCATCGAGGGGGTACTGTGGTTCTTGCTGCTCGGTACTGATTCTGATTGGTGCATGACGGTCACCAATCTTCGGCCATCGTTTGCTCTCCTAGGTCCCTCTCTGGAGCTTGGGGTGCTCCGCATGAACGTATCCAACCGTAGGCTGTTGACTTCTCTCGCCAGGAAGTCGGCTAGGTCTAGGAGGGATGGCTCGGGACCGTTAGGATCACGGTGGTCTCTTTGCCGCCTGAAGCGCTCTTGTCGGGCGGGCGGAAGCTTCTCTAAAATCCTCTCGACATTAGAGTTCGCGTACAGTTCGTGCATACCCTTTTCTCTTTGCGCCCCCAGCATCCCTACCAGGGATTGTACCTTGATAGACAGGTCATCTAGTGAGCGATTGTCTGTGGCTGGGGGTAGGCGGTCAATATGCCTTATCTCTTGTATTACGTAGTCCCATATGCGTCCATATCTTTGGTCGAGTGCTGCTAGAGCCGCTGTGTATGGGGTAGTAGAGGTGGCATAGGCCAGCGCTATATTGTGCGCTCGGGGCACCTTGAGGTGCTTCAGTAGGATAGCATACTTGTACGGTTCGTCAGCTACATCGGACATCATTGTCTCTAAGCACATTCGTAGCTCCGTGTACTGTGCTCTGTTCTCGTGGGTGAAGTCCGGAAACGTCGGTGTGCCAATGTATGATGCCATGGATGGCTGGCACATCGGTGAGCGTTGGAAGAGAGGCCTCCTAGGCGAGTCTCCTCTTACGTCTCTTAGTGGGCTGGTACCTGCTGGGTACCATGGCCCGCATATCCAGGTGCTATTCCTCGGGGCTGGTCGTGCGTCAAGCTCACCCGTGAATTGAGTCGGGGGTCTGTAGCGCAGAGCCGCGGGGGTAGAGCCTGGGCTGTACTGGACCTCCTGGTCCTGTGGAGTACTGTGCTGCTGTCGGGCTTGACTCTCCTCCTCTCCCTCTTCTTCTTCCTCTGGCAGGTCCTCTAGATCCTGTAGTCGTCTATTTAGCCTCTCCGCGGTGTAGACCGTTTCTTCCTTGTAGCTGGTCCTCGCGTGGACCGGTCGGGGAAGGAGTTCGGAGGGGGGTATAGGCTCTCTCTGGTGGTCGGGCTCAGGGTCGCTTGATCGGGTAGGGGAGGGTGCCCTTGACCCGTGTCTTGACGAGGCCCTGGAACCCCGTGCGGAGGGAGGGGGTGTCGCCCTGGCGATCAGCTGCTCCATTATCTGCGCTTGTAATCGGTCGCGCTCGGCTTCGCGCTTGGTGAGAGCGATGTCGCGCTCCGCTTCTCTTTGGGCACCGGCAGCGGCGCGCTCTGCTTCGGCCCGGTCTCTTACCATATTCTCTTCCGCCTGAAGGCGTCTAATCTCTAGACGTATACGATCTTCGTCGCTCCGTTGCTGCGCTTGAAGGCGTTCTCTTTCCATGGAAGAATGTTCGCGCTCACTAAGCGTCTGTGCTTGGAGTCGATCGCGCTCTGTTGAGGCTGCTAGGCTGGCGAGGAATGCCTGTGCCAGCATCTTGTCCGCCTCGCTGGGGGAAGACGCTGGTTGAGGTGATCCGCTCCTGGCAGTACTCATTGGAGATCTGTTCTCCTGTGGCGAGTCCTGGAGATCCATCTCCGGGGTCTCTTCTTCTTGTAGCGGGTAAAGTTCCATCCCTGGAGAGCTGTCTTTATCCTGGAGCTCTCCGGGGACTACTTCTTCGGTCTTGGCGGGGGGTAAAGTCGTGTCAGGTCCCTCCTGGTCCCTACCGTGAGCTTGGTCAGTTACGTTAGAACCCACTAGGGCCTCTATTGGCGGGGTAGCCTGGGCGATAGGGTCGGACATAATTTTACTATCTACTTTTTCCGCGTTTACCGTCTGTAGAAGGCTAGGTAGTATATTGGCAACGTAATCCTCTAAGTACTGAGGTGTCTGCCGTCTACGCTGCGGGCGATCTACTTTAGGAGAACCGTTTTGTGGAGTGTTCATCATAGGCCATGTCAATATTAATACCACTATATTAATATTACACTAGTTACCCTCCGGCTCGAAGGACCAATTGTAACTGAGGGGTACAATTCCCTGACTGTATTGATAAGTATGGTATCATTAAACCACTACCGCTTTATGTACTTTAATTACTGGCCATACAGTACACGATATATGAATATGATGAACACTTCCCACAATGAAATCGGTTCCAAACAAAGGTATAATCAAGTATTTAATGGAGCAAAAGGTACATAGGATACTTTACATTATTCTTTGAATGCACTTGTAAGGCAAAGGAATGTGCGTAGGCAAATCAACAACGAATGTCCATTCTCTGGTTACGCAGGAGGTAATTATACAACCTGAATCTTAGGGAATTATATCTATGGTACACTAGTAATATAGCGGGAGATACTGGAAGGGTCCCCCTGGTTGTAAGCCAGCAGGGGTAGAAGATCTGTCGGTAGTAGAACGTCTGGTCAACGATGACTAAGGAGACTCCAGGTACAGGAGCCGGTGCAATAGCCTCTTGATCCACAGACGAATACAGCTGTTCTCCGTAGACTGTAGCTCCACAGTGAAGAAAGCTAGTCGGCCTCAGGCTCTCTGAGGCGCCGACTCGACTTGACTCCTCGCGGGGTAAATCCAACACGTGCAGGCGTCGGCGATTATCCGCTCCATAAATCACAGGACCAAAGCAAATATATTCCAGCCGCAAAGGGCTATGTAGTCGTCGGGTAGATTAATCCAGTGTACATGTCCATACGGTTCTCGTCTAGGTCTCCTCGGGTGAAAGCGCCATGTGGTCAGCCCAGCCTGGATAAGAACTCTAGCTAATACGAGGAAGCGTTGGAGATGCTGGTCACTGTAGAACTTTAGCCGCACGATACACTATACACAAATAGACTATTATTGACTTAATAGAAATATGTCGCACTCGACGGTATAGCGCCAAACTCTGACAATTCAGTTATTAATTCGCATGCGGTCTCAATGCTCTATTCTGGGGCCAAACAGGCCATACTTCACCGCACGTTGTATCGTGGGTGAGGCTTCAACTTATTGGTAACTCACTAAGGGCTAAAAGGCTAAGGGGCTTCTATATTCACCTGCGCCGTATTTATACGCACGGTGAACAAACTAGTTCCAATCTCATTTCTGTCGCGTATCCCTGGGCAAGGCCGGGCATGTCCAGACACGTCTTGACGGTGACTTTGAACCTGACTCCGGAGGCCGGTCCCTGGCGCCGGTGGACCGCTGTCCAATAGGAGAATGAACTATTATGGTCTGGGCTAAAGGGATATTCCGTGTATATGTACAAGGAATATACAAGGGATATCAAACGATATACAAATACTATGCAATATATATCAATAAATAAATATATATATTCGGTTTAATCTGATCCTTTGTAACAGTTAGCTTAGCTTAGTTAGCATAAGCAGCTAACGTCAGTTTAGGTCTTTAGGTTGGCATGAAGGAATGGCGACGATGCAAAGCATGTTAGACGCATCTGACCCGTTGCGGGGGGGGGCGGGGGGGGGGGGGAGCAGGGACTTATTTCGGGTTGCAATATGCGACCAAATAGGCGCACTCTGTATTCATGCCAGAGTACTCATTTATCGGGGTATTTCTACTTTTACTATAAAGGAACTGTGTACTTCTTCCACCACTGGGTATAAGTAGAGTACAGGCAACTGAGCAACGTCAGAAGGATCCGCCCCTTCCTGACAAAAGAAGCCACCAACTCCTCGTCCAATCAACAGTGATATCCCGCCTCGACTACTGCAACGCACTGCTCGCTGGCCTCCCGGCCACCGCCACTAAGCCTCTTCAACTCATTCAGAACGCAGCGGCCCGCCTGATCTCAAACCTACCGAAGTCGGCCCATGTCACCCCACTTCTTAGGGACCTGCACTGGCTCCCCATTGCTGCACGAATCCGCTTCAAGGCCCTCGACCTGGCATACCGTGCAGCAAAGGGAACCGCTCCCGCCTACCTCCGGTCAATGGTCTCTAACTACACACCCTCAAGACCCCATGCTCTGCATCTTCTGGCCGCCTCAGACCTACTCCTATCCGAGCTCCGGGAGGGTCATCAAAGAGAAGTCGCCTATTCTCAGTCCTTGCCCGACAATGGTGGAATGAACTACCCACCCCAGTTAGGACAGCCGAAACACGTCCAATCTTTCGCCGTCGACTAAAGACGCACTTCTTCAACCATTATCTGAATTAAAAAAAAAAATGTAATAAAAAATCTAACCCTAACTAACCGTACTGTCATGCACTTGTCCTAATAAACTAACCTACACTGTAGCACTCAACACTTTGATGAACATTGCTACTCAGCTGATAGAGTTGTACCCTTCCTGATGGCTTGTCGTACAGAACTTGTAAGTCGCTTTGGATAAAAGCGTTTCAGCTAAATGACTAAATGTAAATGTAAATGTAAACAGAGACACACTAAAGCACCACAGTATTATTGGTCACTATACATTCTGGACACACACACACGCACGGCACGTCGGGTGGCAGGCAGGCTGTTTAGGTCTCCAATCCATCCAAGCGCCGCCGGTCCCGTCGTCACACGTGCCGGTATATGTAAATCGGCATTGTGGCAACATCAGTATGCAGACACATCAATCAACGAGCACATGATTAACATTAGATGACAAGCGCGGTCGCCGAGCCGTGGCGGTGCGCCACATTGATTGGCTCGGCGCGTCGTGACGTGAGAGTACTGTGTGAATACAGACATCCGTGCAGCGTGAAGCGTAGGGCAGCACCAGAGGGGCCGCTGGCGTAGGGCAACGTGTTTTTTTTGTGTGTGCGGGTCTTGGGGAAATCAAAATGGGTCCCACAAATTATTCTCTGGAAATAATATATGAAGCCAAATCCCATTAACACATTCACGGCCAGGGGGTCGGCTGTTTACCTTCTGGGTAGAACGCCAGCGCTTTGTTCAATGGGGCGCTTTGTTCACTTGCGATAGTGCTTAAAATATATGAAATATTATAGCTATGGATCTAATACACCCCCGTCGATTGTCAGTGAGTTGCTTCCAGTCAACATGCACATGTACACGGCGCACGTGTCGGAGGAAGCGTGCGGATGACTTCAGGGTTCCCTTGTACCGACCGGTAGGAGAACATGCGCACAACAACCAGGTAGGGGAGGGGGGGGAATTGGCACACCGACTAAATTGGGACGGGGAGAAAACAGAGACAAATCGGAGAAAGAGAGGATTAAAAAAAATAATAATTTAATTGTGTGCAAACCGAGCTTGCTCACTGAGCTCATTCACCACCTTATTGAGATCAAGTGTACAAAAAATCTAAGCAAATGAATAATCGATTTGAATTATAAATTCATATTTGGCCTTGAACTTGACCTTGACCTTATTATGGCCAAATCATACATCTATGGATAGGGAAAATGCTCCTCTTTCCAATGGCAGGGTTAAATCTGGATTTCCTCACGGTTTTACGATAAAAGAGATATAATTAGCATTTTTCCGATAAATTCTTATTTTCTGTAAATCTCACAAAACATCGGTAAAAATGAAAATATACACTTTGACTGCTGTTTTGATAGGGTTATGGTCTTTACTCTTGGCTAAAAAAAAACCCTCATGAGGACGATTCGTGACGTGCCACTTTGCCGACCTCTAGCGGCTCGGGTGTGCATTTATTTTAATACAATAATATAGATAGAATTAAAGCCCTATTTGTTGCCTGTCGATTGCCTTTTCAGGTGACAAAATCTGTTCAGCGGTTCTCGAGTTACATGCCGATATGTGAGGCGTGCGCCAAAGTACACATTACCACCCCGACCTCCAGGGGCTCTAGCTCCGTCAATCATTTGGCAATCTCGAAAATGTTTGGACAGGGTTGTAGCCAATGAGTGTGGCTTTCCAATGATACCCCATGATATGATAATTGGGGATCTAATACGGTCTCTATTGATCGATTTATGATAAAGAAAAGCAGGGTCCCCCAATTGGGGGACCTTATAGCTCTCTCGGCCGAGCTATAGTCACTTTTTCGCACCTACTCCCGAACTACGCATTCGCACATTGATTAACCTAGACTCCGTGCAATCTATGCATGCAGAGTTCGGGAGTAGGTGCGGCTCTTAATGGCAAGGCTCTCATCCACATTCATTCATTTTCTCCCCCCGCTCTCTCTCTCATGATTTCAGAATACCGGAAGTGTTGAGGTGGTATATAGAGCTTCTCATACGATTCTTTAAAACATTTGTAAATTTCCTCTGGGCTGGTAATGAGGGACCCAGAGCTTGATTATATCTTGTGAATAGCTCCATTAGCCTGGGTACCTCTCAGCTGACGTGTCAATAATGAGCTTGGTTCATCTGCCAGCTCAAATTTTTTTGCTTTAATTTGAATAACATTACACTTATTTGACTAGAAGGGATAGTGTTGTATTCATACTTGAGTTTCATAATATTATTTAAAGCAGGAGAGGATGGAGCATCTCTGTATGTCTTCTCAAGAACATAGGGAGCAGAGTTCAAATTATTTTTTTCATGGCAGCCTCACATGTCCGTCCTGCCGTCCACATATAACAGCTTTAAAGGACTGAGTCAGATACATCCTTGGTGTCGTGTAAACAAACATATTCTTTAGCAGAGTGGGATTGAAAAACCAACTATATTGTGATTTTCTCCCACCAAAATCAATCGACAATGTGACTGAACCCAATCCTGCATGTTGTCGGTTTGAACTACCCGTTTTTAAGATTTGATCCAGATTAAAGCATGTTAAGAGGTTAAAGCGCTTTGGATAAAAGCCGCTATATAAATGCACCATTTACCATTACCTTCGCCACACATCATTTTCATCATCACAGCATCATTTTCGGTTCAAACCATACTCTACGAACGAACCCAGTCTTGAAACTTTTGATAAGTGATGTGGTAATTAATCAAGTCCAGGAGACTAAACTCCTAGGGGTAACATTAGACAGTAAATTGTCATGGTCACACCATATAAACAATATAGTAGTGAAAATGGGAAGAGGGATTTCTGTTGTTAAAAGATGTGCTCATTTGTTACCACTAAATTCTATCAAACAGGTAATTCAAGCTCTGGTTTTGTCAAATCTTGACTATTGTCCTGCAGTATGGTCGAATGAAATGACGAATAAACAGAAAAAATTACAAATGGTACAAAACAAAGCAGCACGTATAGCGCTTCGCTGTGAGTACAGAACTAATGTTGCAGCGATGCACAGTTGTTTAACTTGGTTACTTGTCAAACATAAATTACTCTGCTCACTCCTTGTATTTGATCTTCTGATCTGATCGGATATCAAAGTGATCCTAATCCTGTTTTTTGGTTTTGAAACTACCCAAAATCCAAATCTGATCCGATCAGATAGGGATTAAACGTTTTGAACTACTGGGCCCTGCACGCCATCTATCATTCTCCTTCCTCCGTCACCAGTACATCATGTATCATTCTCCTTCCTCTGTCACCAGTACAGCATGTATCATTCTCCTTCCTCTGTCACCAGTACAGCATGTATCATTCTCCTTCCTCTGTCACAGACCAGTACATCATGTATCATTCTCCTTCCTCTGTCACCAGTACATCATGTATCATTCTCCTTCCTCTGTCACCAGTACATCATGTATCATTCTCATTCCTCTGTCACCAGTACATCATGTAGGAATATCTTATCTTATCTTATCTTATCATTCTCATTCCTCTGTCACCAGTACATCATGTATCATTCTCCTTCCTCTGTCACAGACCAGCACATCATCTATCATTCTCATTCCTCTGTCACCAGTACATCATGTATCATTCTCCTTCCTCTGTCACAGACCAGTACATCATGTATCATTCTCCTTCCTCTGTCACCAGCACATCATCTATCATTCTCCTTCCTCTGTCACCAGTACATCATCTATCATTCTCCTTCCTCTGTCACCAGTACATCATCTATCATTCTCATTCCTCTGTCACCAGTACATCATCTATCATTCTCATTCCTCTGTCACCAGTACATCATGTATCATTCTCATTCCTCTGTCACCAGTACATCATGTATCATTCTCCTTCCTCTGTCACCAGTACATCATGTATCATTCTCCTTCCTCTGTCACCAGCACATCATCTATCATTGTCATTCCTCTGTCACCAGCACATCATCTATCATTCTCATTCCTCTGTCACCAGCACATCATCTATCATTCTCATTCCTCTGTCACCAGCACATCATCTATCATTCTCATTCCCCTGTCACCAGTACATAATTTCGAACAGTTTATCATTCTCATTCACTGCTAACTTAATTTTTTTTTAAAGCAAATGTTTTTATTGGTGAAGCAAGTTTGTACAATTACAAAGTCAGAATTATTCATTCACCCTTTTTTCCCTTTTTTTTGTATAATCTACCCCACCCAAACCCACCCCACGGATCAACAGGTAGGGTTACATACATAACATGCAACAAGAGAAAAGGTTAAATTACAGACAATAATAACAATTGCTACTAACAATGATACAATTAAATTAAATTAAATAATACAAAATACAAAAATAACAAAGACAAATTAAATAATATAATAAAAATGCTCACTTCTGGCCAACCTGAATTTAGGTTACCTGAAGTTGAAAGGTTACCATTGATTTTTCCAGTTTTTCACCCAGACAGGAGAGGAAAAGCAACAATGTAATGTAATGCACCACATAGTGAATGCGTGCACACACACACACACACACACACACACACACACACACACACACACACACACACACACACACACACACACACACACACACACACACACACACACACACACACACACACACACACACACACACACACACACACACACACACACACACACACACACGGCATTGAGGAAAGTTAGAGAGACACAAGTCTATGCTGAATGCTTTCAGTTTTATTTAATCAAGAAGTCATTCTGCAGTTCAATTCAAAACATTGTTCCTCAGATAGCTATATCCCTCTTTCTTTCCATCCTCCACCCCCTTTACTCTCTCCTCTTCTTGACTTTACTTCTCCTTCCTTTGTCCATTCATCTCAGTGCCGTCAATTCATCTTTTTCAGCATTTGCAATATTTTATTAAGCTGGCAAAACACAAAGAATTGAATTCAACAATATTAGTTTGATTTAAGTTCACCTGGGGCATATCCAGCACATGTAACAAACATGGTTGAAACTGCGTGACATCATAGCCCACCGGTATGACCTCACTCCCGAGTTGAAACAAGTGAGCTCCAGGATTATTGGGACAGTGGCGTCATATTGGTAGTCTCAAACAATGACTATGAGATCCTAAGTTCAGGATGACTGAATCTAGTTATTATAATTATTGGGACAAATTACTTGTGAGGTGTTTCAAATGGTGCAGCTGTTCAACATTACATACGTCACCCAGGCATCATCTGTGGATTGTATTTAGGGGTTTTGAACAGAATGTGGGTGTAGGGTGTACAGTGCACATCCCATTGGAATACTCACAATATGGGATATATTGTACATATTTGGGACATACTTTTGTTCAAAACCCCAAGAGACAATCTGCAGATGACTTTGGAGTGAAATGTAGACAATTATAGCAAAGTTAAAACGACAAGTTGACTTTGTTTGAACCCAGGCCCTATTTGAACATTCAGTGCCCTCCAATGACATCACTGAAGGACATAACTCGCAATAACTGTCAGAGTAAATTAAAATCGGTAACACTTTCTAATAACACTCAGTTATAAGACCTTTATAAGGTATTTGTAGATAATGAACAAATCATGAACAAATCATTTATATACATTGGTAAATTATTATTAAATCATTTATAACTATATTTGTATAACATTTACAAATTAGTTCTACATTATTTATAACTCATTATCAACATTGTTTGTACTTGATTTGTTCATCATTAAATAATGTTGTTTAATGTGTAGTAACACATTTGTAGATGCTTTGAAAAATGGATATGAAAAAATGACTATACTGTACCTCTTATTTGTTCATGTTCAACAAATGATTTGTTAAGACATTCATAAAACATCTATAAATCATTTGAAGATGCTATTGTGTGCCCTAATCTGAAGTGAAGCCTATTCATCATTAACAAGTGTCTAATACAGTTAATTATTTGTTAACATTTTCATCACATGTTACAAATGTTGTAGATTTTATTAACCCCAATTTTATTTATTTTTTGATCCACTTTTTCTCCCATTTTCTATTTTTCTCCCATCCCAATTTCGTATCGTCCAATTCAACCCTCTGAGAGATTTGGGGTGCTTTTTCAATGTATGTGATGTATAGATTGGGGGGAGGTGACCACAGCTAAAACGGTGATTGAAATGTGCATGGAAGACGGTGATATTGACGGTGGTGGAACCAGTGGTTTCACAGGCACAGGCCGCGTCAGCGAGGGTTTTGTTATGAATTCCTTGGAAGAACATCTGAGATTAGAGTGTACTGTCTCCCAGGGCAGGAGGGAGAGAGGTTCATCTTAATGAAACGTGAGTTTATTAGTGTTAAAGGTTATGCAGTTGTCATGACAACACGTCGCATGACAACCAGAAGGCGGGGCCGTCGGTGCGACGACGAACATCTATGAGTCAAACGGTGTTTCCGGGTGTAAGGCAGACTAGAATCTGACCGAGAGCGAGTAGGACTGAGATCACACAGACACTCTCTCCTCTCATTGAGAGAGAGGGGGGGGGGGGGGAGAATGCCACATCACCAGTAGCTTCGGCTACCACGAGGATGGTCTTAGGCTAACGAACAGGCCTGAACACTATTGGACTGAATCACAAAAGGACGATAGACGAACACACCGAAAGATCATTAGAATAGACTCTTCAAGGACGATACAATTTGATAACATCTGATAACATCTGATTATGAGGTTCTGTTTATAGCAATAAAACAACGCTTTTCCTCATAAGGTATCTCACGGTGTCGGAGTGTCGAATTCTTACGGAAGTGGAGAATTATTATGGTTTATGGATTGCACTAACGGGGGAGATAAGGATCTTATCTGCCAGTATCGGAGATGTCAGGACCATTAAAATGACACAACGCAGAGGAATTGGATGGAGGGCCAAAACAGATGAAGACGTGATACTGGCCAGTTTGATCAGGATCTTACAGTTGGTGCCGTGACCCGGATTTGCAAGAGATTAAAACAACGGGAACAGTTGGTTGTTGATGACAGCCGGATTTGCAAGAGATAAGAACAACGGATAAAGACTTTTTCAATAATGGGGCGACAGTGGACAACAGTCATCAATGTGTGGGAGAATCATGATCGAAGCAAGGCCGGCCAGCCCTGGGAGAGAGCGGCGAGTCGAGCGGTCAGGAGGCGAACCAGCGCTGTAGGGGAAACAGCGCTCCGATCAAAAATGTGAGTTCACTGTGCACACATGGTTGTTTTGATCTTTTAAGCCAAATAAAAACGAACGAAGATAGTGCATCCGTAAATAAGTAGCGAGAGAGAAGCCAGCTGTGATAATATGAGCAGAGAGCCATGGTGAAAATCGAGGGTGTTATCTACAGAGAATGAAAAGCAAACGAGGCAGGCTGCACAGTTTTGGTTTAAGGAGGGTAAATGCGAGATGAGGAAAGGGGGGGGGGGGGGGGGGGGGGGCGCTTGAATCAGATCGAAAAATTGTTGATGGCGGGACTGTTTTCATAACAGAAGGAAAGTCGAAAGGAGATTGTACCAGTGTGTATTATGTCCGATCAGGCAAGAGTATTTGTCTGAGAAAGCGTCCCCTGATAATGGATAGGAAAGAGAGGAAAAACAGCTGTGTTTTTAGGCCTTGGAAGGAAGGGCAGCGGCCGTTTGTTGAGAGAGTAGCCATTTGCACTGAGTCAAAATGGCCGCAGAGCCACGAGGGGTTTAGAATCAGGAAGTGACAAAACACCATAGAGGAGGAGTAGGTCGCCACCTAGTGGCGGAGGGGGGGTAGTGCTGGGGAGTTTTCATTACCCATAGGGGAATATTTAGATATAGGCCTGTACTACCATCTAGTGGCGGAGTGGGGGAGTGATTCAATAGTGAATCTACTGAGCACAGAGAGTGGATTATTATTATAATAATAATATTAGATATAGAGTTTAATTATACAATGGATTAAATAAGAATTGCACAGAGAAAGATGGTGCAGTTATTTGAATGGGTTAATTATGGAATAAAGAGGGAAGTCCAGTGGGGCCTTCTCACACCTAATAAATAGGCAGAGTCTTGAGGGGACACGTCACCAGAAATAACTGGCGCGCGCTGGGGGTCACCCGTGGGACAAACGTAGAGCGCCGAGTGGGTATCGTTTAGCTGCTGGTGTCACGCCGGAAGACAACAAAACAGGGAACAGCCCTGTAGGATTAGATATGGGTGTGGAGAAGGTGGTAGACTAATAGCAAAACAAGGGAAGTCGAATGTACAGACGACTGCCGTGTTGTGTTTCTGCTTTCAAGGGGGGGAATGACACCGACAGCGATGGAGATGACCAGGAGGACAGACTGGAGGAGGAGGAAGCCGCAGGGGCCAGGCACCGCAGCCTGGTACACAGATGATCCACGACGAGAGAGAGGAGACGGCGGCGGTGGAGGAGCAGATGTGGAGAGGACAGCCAGAGACACTGAGCAGTAGCAGACCAGGGGAGACATTTTTGCCTAGGGGACCGCGCCCTGGGAGGGGGACCAGCTCAGGAAAGGAGCCGTCACTGAAAGGGGCCCTTGCCCTAGAAGACGGGACCGGCCCGAGATGGGAGGTGTACTGTAAGAGAGGGAAGGGAGCGCTCTGATTTGGATGTGGGGTACCTAATAGGGGGGCCGAAAGGTTTAGGTGTGTCGTCTGAAAAGTTGCAATCTGTGTTTTTCTCTGTCTCTCTCTCTCTCTCTCCTCCATGACCGTGGTTTATCCTTTCTGGTTTGGGTGTGATGCGGGTAATGGAAAACAAAAGCAAAACAGCAGACGGCGGGGCCCTAATTGTTATGAGTCTATTTTTGGGTATAATTAATTGAAAAACCAAGTAGTCTTATGATTCTGAAGGAATCATAAGGGGGGAATGAGAGATTTGGGGTGCTTTTTCAATGTATGTGATGTATAGATTGGGGGGAGGTGACCACAGCTAAAACGGTGATTGAAATGTGCATGGAAGACGGTGATATTGACGGTGGTGGAACCAGTGGTTTCACAGGCACAGGCCACGTCAGCGAGGGTTTTGTTATGAATTCCTTGGAAGAACATCTGAGATTAGAGTGTACTGTCTCCCAGGGCAGGAGCGAGAGAGGTTCATCTTAATGAAACGTGAGTTTATTAGTGTTAAAGGTTATGCAGTTGTCATGACAACACGTCGCATGACAACCAGAAGGCGGGGCCGTCGGTGCGACGACGAACATCTATGAGTCGAACGGTGTTTCCGGGTGTAAGGCAGACTAGAATCTGACCGAGAGCGAGTAGGACTGAGATCACACAGACACTCTCTCCTCTCATTGAGAGAGAGGGGGGGGGGGGGAGAATGCCACATCACCAGTAGCTTCGGCTACCACGAAGATGGTCTTAGGCTAACGAACAGGCCTGAACACTATTGGACTGAATCACAAAAGGACGATAGACGAACACACCGAAAGATCATTAGAATAGACTCTTCAAGGACGATACAATTTGATAACATCTGATAACATCTGATTATGAGGTTCTGTTTATAGCAATAAAACAACGCTTTTCCTCATAAGGTATCTCACGGTGTCGGAGTGTCGAATTCTTACGGAAGTGGAGAATTATTATGGTTTATGGATTGCACTAACGGGGGAGATAAGGATCTTATCTGCCAGTATCGGAGACGTCAGGACCATTAAAATGACACAACGCAGAGGAATTGGATGGAGGGCCAAAACAGATGAAGACGTGATACTGGCCAGTTTGATCAGGATCTTACACCTGTCTCGAACGCTGTTTCTTGCCTCCCACAAGCCGTCTGCAATGTGGACGTTGCCATACATAGCACGAGTCCCCTCCGATACTCGAGGTAGCAGCCGTCGCATCTTTTCACCTGCGCGGCGCGATCTTTCAGCGTCAGGGGTCTGCGCTTTGGAGGGGCACCGCCCCCATCGCTTCTTGATTCTACTGCGCAGTGCTAAGTTTCTCAATACTAGTCAATATCATGCCAGAGACAATGTTTGAATAGGGCCTGGGTCATTTCAAATGCCTCACAACACAAGTCATAAAATGTTGTCCCAATAAATTGGTGACTTGACATTTGGAAACTTGACACATTGAATGAGCCTATTCTATGTATTTATATATATTTAAAAAAATTTATGAAAGGAGACATTTTGAACTTGGAACTCATAGTCATTTGATTTGAAGTGCTGTACACATTTGATTTAAAACTTTTCCAATTCACACAAACACACTGATTTTCTCTTACCCTCTCCATGATGTTTTTCAGAATTTTTCCAGAAGAGGACGTCAGTTGAGCTTCCATTGTGGCGGGGATGGGGGCAGTAGTGGTTAAGGGGGCAGTAGTGGTTAAGGGGGCAGTAGTGGTTAAGGGGGCAGTGGTGGTGACGGGGGCAGTGGTGGTGACGGGGGCAGTGGTGGTGACGGGGGCAGTGGTGGTTAAGGGGGCAGTGGTGGTGATGGGGGCAGTAGTAGTTAAGGGGGCAGTAGTGGTTAAGGGGGCAGTGGTGGTTAAGGGGGCAGTGGTGGTGACGGGGGCAGTGGTGGTGACAGGGGCAGTGGTGGTGACGGGGGCAGTGGTGGTGACAGGGGCAGTGGTGGTGACAGGGGCAGTGGTGGTTAAGGGGGCAGTAGTAGTTAAGGGGGCAGTAGTGGTTAAGGGGGCAGTGGTGGTTAAGGGGGCAGTAGTGGTTAAGGGGGCAGTAGTGGTTAAGGGGGCAGTAGTGGTTAAGGGGGCAGTAGTGGTTAAGGGGGCAGTAGTGGTTAAGGGGGCAGTAGTGGTTAAGGGGGCAGTAGTGGTTAAGGGGGCAGTAGTGGTTAAGGGGGCAGTAGTGGTTAAGGGGGCAGTGGTGGTGACGGGGGCAGTGGTGGTTAAGGGGGCAGTAGTGGTTAAGGGGGCAGTAGTGGTTAAGGGGGCAGTAGTGGTTAAGGGGGCAGTAGTGGTGATGGGGGCAGTAGTGGTTAAGGGGGCAGTAGTGGTTAAGGGGGCAGTAGTGGTTAAGGGGGCAGTAGTGGTTAAGGGGGCAGTAGTGGTGACAGGGGCAGTAGTGGTTAAGGGGGCAGTGGTGGTTAAGGGGGCAGTGGTGGTTAAGGGGGCAGTAGTGGTTAAGGGGGCAGTAGTGGTTAAGGGGGCAGTAGTGGTTAAGGGGGCAGTAGTGGTGACAGGGGCAGTAGTGGTTAAGGGGGCAGTAGTGGTTAAGGGGGCAGTAGTGGTTAAGGGGGCAGTAGTGGTTAAGGGGGCAGTAGTGGTGACGGGGGCAGTAGTGGTTAAGGGGGCAGTAGTGGTTAAGGGGGCAGTAGTGGTTAAGGGGGCAGTAGTGGTTAAGGGGGCAGTAGTGGTGACGGGGGCAGTAGTGGTTAAGGGGGCAGTAGTGGTTAAGGGGGCAGTAGTGGTTAAGGGGGCAGTAGTGGTTAAGGGGGCAGTAGTGGTGACGGGGGCAGTAGTGGTTAAGGGGGCAGTAGTGGTTAAGGGGGCAGTAGTGGTTAAGGGGGCAGTAGTGGTGACGGGGGCAGTAGTGGTGACGGGGGCAGTAGTGGTTAAGGGGGCAGTAGTGGTTAAGGGGGCAGTAGTGGTTAAGGGGGCAGTAGTGGTTAAGGGGGCAGTAGTGGTTAAGGGGGCAGTAGTGGTGACGGGGGCAGTAGTGGTTAAGGGGGCAGTGGTGGTTAAGGGGGCAGTAGTGGTTAAGGGGGCAGTGGTGGTGACGGGGGCAGTAGTGGTTAAGGGGGCAGTAGTGGTTAAGGGGGCAGTAGTGGTTAAGGGGGCAGTAGTGGTTAAGGGGGCAGTAGTGGTTAAGGGGGCAGTGGTGGTGACAGGGGCAGTAGTGGTTAAGGGGGCAGTAGTGGTTAAGGGGGCAGTAGTGGTTAAGGGGGCAGTGGTGGTGACGGGGGCAGTAGTAGTTAAGGGGGCAGTAGTAGTTAAGGGGGCAGTAGTGGTTAAGGGGGCAGTAGTGGTTAAGGGGGCAGTAGTGGTTAAGGGGGCAGTAGTGGTTAAGGGGGCAGTAGTGGTTAAGGGGGCAGTAGTGGTTAAGGGGGCAGTAGTGGTGACAGGGGCAGTAGTGGTTAAGGGGGCAGTAGTGGTTAAGGGGGCAGTAGTGGTTAAGGGGGCAGTAGTGGTTAAGGGGGCAGTAGTGGTTAAGGGGGCAGTAGTGGTTAAGGGGGCAGTAGTGGTTAAGGGGGCAGTAGTGGTTAAGGGGGCAGTAGTGGTTAAGGGGGCAGTAGTGGTTAAGGGGGCAGTAGTGGTTAAGGGGGCAGTGGTGGTTAAGGGGGCAGTAGTAGTTAAGGGGGCAGTAGTGGTTAAGGGGGCAGTAGTGGTTAAGGGGGCAGTAGTGGTTAAGGGGGCAGTAGTGGTTAAGGGGGCAGTGGTGGTGACGGGGGCAGTAGTGGTTAAGGGGGCAGTGGTGGTGACGGGGGCAGTAGTGGTTAAGGGGGCAGTAGTGGTTAAGGGGGCAGTAGTGGTTAAGGGGGCAGTAGTGGTTAAGGGGGCAGTGGTGGTTAAGGGGGCAGTAGTAGTTAAGGGGGCAGTAGTGGTTAAGGGGGCAGTAGTGGTTAAGGGGGCAGTAGTGGTTAAGGGGGCAGTAGTGGTTAAGGGGGCAGTGGTGGTGACGGGGGCAGTAGTGGTTAAGGGGGCAGTAGTGGTTAAGGGGGCAGTGGTGGTTAAGGGGGCAGTAGTGGTTAAGGGGGCAGTGGTGGTTAAGGGGGCAGTAGTGGTGACGGGGGCAGTAGTGGTTAAGGGGGCAGTAGTGGTTAAGGGGGCAGTAGTGGTTAAGGGGGCAGTAGTGGTTAAGGGGGCAGTGGTGGTTAAGGGGGCAGTAGTGGTGACGGGGGCAGTAGTGGTTAAGGGGGCAGTAGTGGTTAAGGGGGCAGTAGTGGTTAAGGGGGCAGTAGTGGTTAAGGGGGCAGTAGTGGTGACGGGGGCAGTAGTGGTTAAGGGGGCAGTAGTGGTTAAGGGGGCAGTAGTGGTTAAGGGGGCAGTAGTGGTGACAGGGGCAGTAGTGGTTAAGGGGGCAGTAGTGGTTAAGGGGGCAGTAGTGGTTAAGGGGGCAGTAGTGGTTAAGGTGGCAGTAGTGGTTAAGGGGGCAGTAGTGGTTAAGGGGACAGTAGTGGTTAAGGGGGCAGTAGTGGTTAAGGGGGCAGTAGTGGTTAAGGGGGCAGTAGTGGTTAAGGGGGCAGTAGTGGTTAAGGGGGCAGTAGTGGTGACAGGGGCAGTAGTGGTTAAGGGGGCAGTAGTAGTTAAGGGGGCAGTAGTAGTTAAGGGGGCAGTAGTGGTTAAGGGGGCAGTAGTGGTTAAGGGGGCAGTAGTGGTTAAGGGGGCAGTAGTGGTGACAGGGGCAGTAGTGGTTAAGGGGGCAGTAGTGGTTAAGGGGGCAGTAGTGGTTAAGGGGGCAGTAGTGGTGACGGGGGCAGTAGTGGTTAAGGGGGCAGTAGTGGTTAAGGGGGCAGTAGTGGTTAAGGGGGCAGTAGTGGTTAAGGGGGCAGTAGTGGTTAAGCGGGCAGTGGTGGTGCAGGGGGCAGTAGTGGTTAAGGGGGCAGTAGTGGTTAAGGGGGCAGTAGTGGTTAAGGGGGCAGTGGTGGTGCAGGGGGCAGTAGTGGTTAAGGGGGCAGTAGTGGTTAAGGGGGCAGTGGTGCAGGGGGTGGGGGTTTCTGCAAAATTAAGAGATTATTAAAATGTCAAGACAATGTAAAAAATCAGATTAGGCATAATTTGACATATTCATTTGGTCATCTGATTACTATGATCACACAAATCCACTGTTTATGAAGTCCCCATGTTGTGAAGTTTTATGATTTGGTTTGTCATAAAATAATGCAAATAATGTACAGAGCTAAAACAAAAAGTGTGCAAATGTTACAGTAGAGCAAATATGATTTGAGAGACGTTTGTAAATGTACTGTTCAAAAAGCTAAGAAAGGGATTAAAAGGAGATGTATTTATATTGTTAACCTCTTAAAAAAGTGTCCATTTTTGTTTTCGTTTTTGAGGACTGCATACCTTTTTTGCTAACCAAAATACTATACTTTATTATGCATATGCGTCTTGTGCCAGGATGTCATGATAAGATACGGAATTCCAGACCGCATAGTGTCCGATAACGGGAAAGAATTTGTAGACAAAACTGTACGTCTAGTACTTCAACATTTAGGCGTAAAACAGCGTTTTGGATCCGTTTATCACCCTCAGAGCCAGGGGATGGTGGAACACATGAACGGCGTTCTAAAGAACAAATTGGTTAAGATCTGTCAACACACAGGTTTAAATTGGTTAAGTGCTCTCCCATTAGCATTGATGGCGTGTCGTTCGAGTGAAATTCGCGGTCTGCGTCTGACACCGCATGAAATGATGATTGGTCGTTGCATGGTGGTGCCAGGTTTGCGCGCGTCAGGCAAAGGTCAGAGTTTGGACATCCTGGACAATGAGATGCGCGAGTACGTGAAGTACATGTCAAAGATCCACGAGGAGATTCTTGTTCATGTCTCCAGCAGGCAGGAGGCAGAACAAGAGGAGGAGGTGAGTAGGTTAAGTACACCTCAGATCCTACCGGGCGATCACGTTTACGTTAAGGTGTTTAGACGCAAGTGGTATGGAGCGCGAAGAGAAGGACCCTACAAGGTCGTCCGAGCCACCGAAAAGGCTTTACAGGTAGAAGGTTCACCGATGTGGTACCATCTTTCGCATTGCGTAAAAGCGGTAGATATTGGCCAAGAATTGGAGTCTGAACCGCTGACCCCTGAGCAGGGAACGGGGGAAGCGCAACTCCTAAACGAAGGAGAAGATGCAGACGATTATGGGGAGCCAGACAGAGGACAACACGATTGTCCATCGGTAGGGGATGAGGGATTCCTACAGGAGCCAGGCAGAGGAGAAAATTATGAATTGGAACATAATCATTTCTCCTCTGTGGATTTTGATGGTGTACCAGATGAACCGGAAGGAGTAGTGATTAGCACGAGTCCAGAACAATGTCCTCGTCCACAACGAGCTATCAGGAGACCTCGGAGGTATAGATAGAGATAAAAAGCAAGTGGAAAGCTAATGATAATTGGGATCTCAGTGATCCTGGAGGGAGAAAATTGTATATATTTTTAGATTTTTATGCTCCCTCTTTTCTTAGAAATGTTTAAATCTTTTGGTGCGATGTATTAATCCTTTTCTTTCAGAGTCAGACACACAAAATAGACACATTGAGCTAATTACATGGATAAGTAGAATAAACAGAAAAGCTGATAAATGGGACGATGTTCTCTTTGTATAGAGAAACGGACCTAGACGGGATGTCAACTTTTAATAACTGATAAATGTGTGTGAAAGTGAATAACAAGGGTGGGGGGTATATGAATGAATGGTGATTTGGTACTGTACAGAAATGAACTGTTTTTTAGAAATTCTTTAACTTTTTGTTTTTTTAGGTGATTTTGCTAAGGTTAAAAGATTATGATATCTGGGAGGTGTATGACCAGTTTGATTGAGAAATTACTAGGGGCATATGTGGGTATATAAACCCACAACGGGGGACTGTGGTATCATTTCAGGTTCAAACTGCTATATGAGTCTGATTTCCCCCAAGGTCGACCGCTACTGGACGAGTCTGATAACTGTAAGATGCAGTGCACACACCCTAGATAGATTAATTTTGTTATATATATATATATCACTATTCTAGACACATGTCTTATAGAAGTTACTTTGGGGGTCAGGTGACGTCGCATCTCCCCCGGAAGGGAGTGGTGGACAATCACAAAATGACACCTCCCTTAGGGTTACGGTCACGTCCTTTGCCCCCTGCCATGGTAAACATAGTTTAGGTCTTGAGACAAAGGGATTTAGCATACAGTCTTAACAGTAAACACAGTCTTCTTCTCTCCCCCACACTGGAACTTAGTAAAACAATGGAAACTGGGTTTCTAGGTGGCTAAATTTAGCATTTGAATAAGTTCCCAGACTCCTACTAAAAGCTAGAAATAGCCTCTGAATAGACAGGCTTGTTTACCAAAGCCAGACCCCCACAATACCGGCTGTAAAAGATAAGAGCCATTTGGGGGTTGTAAAATAGGACAGCTTCAAAGGAAGGCTCAAATGGCCGGCAGGAAACCCCTTTTGGTTTGCCAGGAGAGAGGAACAGCGTTCAAATTAAAACATTGATTTAATATAATTGAACATTAATAACCAAACAAGAAATAGCCATAAAAGTAGAGTTGGTTAGCTTAAACCTATGTAGGACGTGTTTGGACTTATTAAAGGAAATATAGTTAATGTGTAATGACATTAGAAAAACTAGCTTGGAAAACTTACCAGTAAATTTAGATACTTGGAGAATAATACTTTAATTTAAGGATAATGTACATGTTAAATAAACCTAATCTAAATAAAAGTAGAAAATAGTAGGGAAACTCTACTGTTGTTAAGTCTAAAGCAGTCAGTAAAAACAGTTATAAATTAGACTCTTACTCACCTTTGCATTTGAAGCAAATATAGGTTAACTTAGGTATTTAAGACACTAGGAAATTCGGCAAAAGCATTAACCTATTAGATAATTAAAGTTAAGAAATAATCCTGGGATTTTAAGTTAGTAAAATCAACCCGACAAAAGCATTAACCTATTAGATAATTAAAGTTAAGAAATAATCCTGGGATTTTAAGTTAGTAAAATCAACCCATATACCTTTAAAAGGCTAAAACTCCAGAACAATATTCTTGTCATTAGAAATATTAAGGACGGCCTCTTAAAAGTAATCAAAATGGCCATGATAGATTCCCCCAATCAGGAGGTAGAAATACTCCCCTCTGACGTAATACTCTAGCGTACTCCAGGAGGAGGAGTCAAGACTTTAAAATAGCATGCACGACAGAGGAAAAAACACACACACGCTTTTCGAACACCACCGAGGCACCGGGAGAGAACAACGAACGAGAATCGGAGAATAACTGCTGAGAACGAGAAAAGAATCTCTTTGTTTTCTAGGAGACGCCGCCATCAGCTCATGAGCCATTGAAGATCATTCTTTTTATTGTATCTGATTATACTGGTATTTAATGACAAACGGCATAGAGTTTGCTTCCATTAAATATCATTGCACAATTCATTTTCCATGAAATTGTTATTTCACTTTTTGACTCTGAAATAAAACTGGATCCAAACAGTAAACAACTCTCCCTCCTCCTCATTGATGCTTTCTCCACTGCCGTCCTATAAGACCGTGTTGGTCTTATTATCAGTAAATAGGGGGTAAGGTGTAATTTAGAACACAACGCAGAGTAGAAGAGATAGAGGATTTTAAGAACAGATCCTTATTCCCTAAATACGATATGCGTCTCTTTTGAAAGATAACATTCTGATGTTTATGATCGAATAAAGAAAGATCACTTTTAGTGCTATTGAAATAGAGTAACATAGGTCTGAACTTGAGTTGTAGAAAAACTTGTTACTCAAGTTTTTCTGTAGTAGTTAGTAGTCCAGAAGTAGTATTTCCCCAGAAATTCGTATGGCTTAAAAAAAAGAAAAAATCCATAGCCTGAAGCCTTATGTAGTACATAAAGATCCATTCAGAAATGAGTGATTAGGAGTGATTTTGGTAAACTGTGTACAAAAGAAAATCTCAGTTTTCTCATAGACATTCAGCGGTTTTTCTCTTCCTTTTTTTTTATTGATCTTTTTCCCCCTCCTTTTTTCCGTTTTTCTCCCATCCCAATGTTAGTCGTTATGCCAATTCCCAGTCCCCTTCCTGGTCGTTGCGCACTTACCTCCTACAGTCGGTCTGGGAGAGTGGAGGCTATCACATGCTTCCTCCGACACATGTGTAGCCAGCCCACCGCTTCTTTTCACCTGGCAGCGCGAACTCTCACTGGGGGAGTGTAACGTGTGGAAGGATCACGCTACCTCCCCCAGGTCTTTCCCTTGCTGTGCAGGCGCCCCGACCAAACTGTAGGAGTCGCTGTTTACAACGACCAGGACCCACCCTCGCCGGGTTTCCCACCCTCTAACACTGCCAATTGTGTTAGTATGGACGGTCGGCCAACCCGGAAGCACCACAGCTGGATTCGATCCCACTGTCTCTGTGGTGGTGGGCAGACGCTTAGTCCGCTGCGCCACCCGGCCGCCCGGTTTTTCTCTTCCTGTTTTCGCTCGTGACTTTTTCACCTAGATTCCTGATTCGTACATCCCCAGGTGGGGTATCATTGAAAAGCCACACTCAAATGGGTCTCATTCTCCAAATTTTTTCAAAGAGTTCTCTTGGAAGACTTATCTTGGAACCGACTGAGACAGAATCAATGACAAGTTCACTCTGAGTCCCCAACGTGCTGGTAATATGTCTTAAGTGGCTGAAACGGTCGCACCTGTGATATGATCTGATATCTGCTTGGAGAATGGCATTATGTCTTAAACTCGAAAGCGCGTTCCCGTTCATGCGGAAGTGCCTTGCGAGTCTTGCGCGACCCATCGAAATGAGATTAGATTAATGTATTGTCATCATACATTAGATCTCAGTGCAGCATTTGATACAATCGATCACGATATTCTAATCGATCGTCTTGAAAACCATGTCGGTTTCTCAGAACATGTGCTGGGCTGGTTTAAAACATACATCAGAGGGAGGAAATTCTATGTTAAACTAGGAGATCACATGTCTGATATATACGACAACAACTATGGAGTTGCACAAGGGAGTTGCTTAGGTCCTTTACTCTTCTCCCTTTACATGTTACCGCTGGGTGATATCATCAGAGAACATAATGTAGATTTCCATAGCTATGCGGATGATACACAACTGTACATATCTGCTGAACCAAATGATACAGCGATTAGCTCCATTACAGACTGCTTACTG
The DNA here is from genome assembly GCF_963971535.1 of Notolepis coatsorum. Lineage (NCBI taxonomy): Eukaryota > Metazoa > Chordata > Actinopteri > Aulopiformes > Paralepididae > Notolepis > Notolepis coatsorum. The sequence continues at coordinate 148,501,041 of NC_140173.1, read as the reverse complement.
GCAATAAATAAATGGATGAATAAGAACTTCCTGAAACTAAACGAGAACAAAACTGAAATTCTAATTATCGGCTCCAAAACTAAAAAAGAAACATTAATAAAGAACCTGGGGGGACTAACCCCTTGGATCAAATCTGAGGTCACTAGTCTTGGGGTTATCATAGATTCAGAACTGAACTTCAATTCTCATATTAGCAAAGTGACGAAAACATCGTTCTTCCATCTCAGAAATATAGCAAAAGTACGACCATTTATTAATCAGAACGATGCTGAGAAGCTAATTCATGCATTCATATCTAGCCGGTTAGACTACTGTAATGCACTTTTCACAGGTCTCCCTAAGAAAACCACAGAGAGGCTTCAGCTAATCCAAAACTCTGCAGCCCGACTGCTAACTAGAACCAAAAGGAGAGAGCACATTAGTTCAGTCTTAGCTGCTTTACACTGGCTTCCTGTAACATTTAGAATTGACTTTAAGGTCCTTCTCCTTACATACAAAGCTCTAAATGGACAGGGACCTAGCTACATCGCCAAAACTCTAATAAATTACACACCAGCAAGAACACTGCGATCATCAGCTGCTGGACTACTAGAGGCTCCCAGAAGCAGTCAAAAGAGGATCGGTAATGCAGCCTTTATCAACTATGCCCCAAAACTATGGAACAAACTACCCCAAAACATCAGGGAAGCCAACTCGCTAGACATCTTTAAAAGACAGCTTAAAACCTATCTCTTTGCTCAGGCATTTCACTGATAGATATCTGCTACCACCTAGTGGCAAGAGGAAACATCAGGGATATCCTTACACAACTTGTATTTACCTGCACTATTCTTACCCTGCCTACTCTTATACACTGCCTATCAAATTCATGTGTCGGTTATTGCACTTTTTACTTCTTACTGATGACTATTTTTAAACTGAATCATTTTAAACTATTTTTATTATTTGCTAGATCCAAATGTGAAACACTGTGATTATTTGTATTACTGAATAGAGAGCCTATTAGGATGCTAGATCCTAATGTGAAACACTGTGATTTGCCATATCTTGCTATGCTCGCTCATGCCTGTATTTTACCGTTCTATTTTATAATTTTTTGACTATTTTTAAACTGAATCATTTTAAACTATTTTTACTATTTGTGTTACTGAAAACTGTAAGCGGAGAGCCTATTGGGATGCTAGATCCTAATGTGAAACACTGTGATTCTACCTGTCTATCTTTTTATGCTCGCTTATGTCTGTATTTTTTACTGTTGTGAAGCACTTTGAACTGCAACCTCTGTATGAAAAGTGCTATACAAATAAAGTTATTATTATTATTATTATTATTATTATATAGTACAGCTCGTGGTACACCTGCTGCAGCGCACACACACGCGCGCGCACGCGCAGTATACTGTAGCCTACGGCGTAATGAATGAACGCAGTATAGGCTTATTATTCCATTAATGCCTACGGCGTAATGAATGAACGCAGTATAGGCTTATCATTCCATTAATGACTTGTTGCATTAGGATTTAGTAGATACTATTATGCTCTGCCCTACGTACAGTATAGGTACAGTCTGTACTTATACTGTACGTAGGGCAGAGGCAGAGCATATATATAGTATCTACTAAATCCTAATGAAACAAGTAAGCCTATACTGTTCATTAGACACGTAGGCCATACTGGCGCACACAAGACTTGTTATGGAATATTAATGCAGTCTATTTCCATGCGATTAGCTTTAGTTCTTATTTATTTATTTATCCACTGTCATTTCAGTGTTGGTGTATAGGCTATAGTGTATTTCAATATAAGTTTAATTGATTAATGATATATTCGAAGGAATGCAGGTTTATAGCTATATCAACCCCCTCCAATGTACAGTAAATGACCAAGTATGGTTTTGTCAATATTCCAATGTACAGTTTTGCTTGTACAGTGTCCCCCACCCACCCCTCCTACCCAACCCCCCCCACCCAACCACCTCTAATGTACAGGAGTACACTGGGAGACTTGTGTGACTGGGAGACTTGTGTGACTGGGAGACTTGTGTGACTGGGAGACTCGTGTGACTTGTGTGACTTGGAGACTTGTGTGACTGGGAGACTTGTGTGACTGGGAGACTTGTGTGACTTGTGTGACTTGGATACTTGTGTGACTGGGAGACTTGTGTGACTTGGAGACTCATGTGACTTGTGTGACTGGGAGACTTGTGTGACTGGGAGACTTGTGTGACTTGGAGACTTGTGTGACTGGGACTTGTGTGACTGGGAGTCTTGTGTGACTGGGAGACTCGTGTGACTTGGAGACTTGTGACTGGGAGACTTGTGTGACTGGGAGACCCGTGTGACTTGTGTGACTTGGAGACTTGTGTGACTGGGAGACTTGTGTGACTGGGAGACTTCTGTTACTGGGAGACTTGTGTGTCTGGGAGACTTGTGTGACTGGGAGACTTGTGTGACTTGTGTGACTGGGAGACTCGTGTGACTTGTGTGACTGAGAGACTCGTGTGACTTGTGTGACTGGGAGACATGGTAAATACACAGGTCACAACATGTTTACAGGAACGTTTGGGAGTTGTATTTTGATTGTATTTGGAGTATATTTCCTGACTGTAGTGAACTAGGCTAGATGTCTGCCCCACTTCCAGTGATGAAGCTAAGCTAGGCTAACGGTCCATGCGTTATACATTTGTCCAAAATAGCTGGTTCAGATATGGTTAAGCAGCTGCCCTGTGATCAGATGAATCCATATTATTTATTTTTCCGACATCAAATACGTAATTTCTTATCGTACAAATATTGTCATATTTATTTTAATTATGATTAAGTAATTAATTCCAAGGAGGCCTGTAGTGTTAACATGAAGGAATCACTATGAGAACACAGTCTGTCAAGTAAATACAATTTTCAATTAGTCAATCTATCATAAGTGTGCTCCTCAGCACTCTTAAATCTGCTCTCAGCCACCCTCAAATCTGATCTCAGGAAAATTTGGGGACTCGCGCTACCAGCCCTAATATGTCTTAAATGGGCAGAAATCTGCCTAAGAGGACATTTTTGGTCGTAAATTCGTTCGGGAATGAGACCCATTGGCTACAACCCTGTCCAATCATTTTCGAGATCCCCAAATGATTGACGGAACTAGAGCCCCAAGAGTCGGGAGTAGTATTTGCGCAATATCGTGTACTTTGCTTTAATTCGATATATATATATATTGTATTAAAAAGTATGCACACCCGAGCCATTAGAGGTCGCCGGTGGGCAAATCGTCCTCTAAAGGGCCCTTGCAGCTTAAGAGGTTGTGGAACAATGCTGATATACATTTAAGAATGAGTCATTTACTTTTGGTTTTCCAAAAATGAACTGGGTTGTGAATGTGATTTTTATTTTGTTTGTATTGTCTTGTTTTGGAGGGTATAGCTTAATTTGATACAAATATACAGTAGGACAGGCATTATGCTTTAGCCAGTTCCTTTTCAGTCACTGCCAAAACAATTATTCCAATTTTATGCTCAATGTCTATTGTGTGTCTACATCACGCGGGCAAATACTGCGGCATGGTCATGCTGGACCTACAAAAGGCCTTCGACACTGTCAATCACACCATTCTGATTGACAAGCTAAAAGCAATTGGTTTTGATTAGGGATGCTCGATATTGACTTTTTTACCGATACCGATATACCGATATTGTCCAACTCTTAATTTCCGATACCGATATCAACCGATACCGATATATGCAGGGTTTCCCCCCCCCCAAAAAACAGAATAATTTCAGGTAATTAACATTACATATCTCTTGTTGTGGAATTAACACAACATTATGCATACTTTTGACAATAAATAAAATCAGAATTTGTTCTTACTTGCTTGCCTGGGTAAATAAAAGTTATAGAAATGTAAAAAATAAATAATAATAATAATAATTTTTTTTGAAAACCGATACCGATATTTTCCGATATCACATTTTAATGCCGATATCGGCCGATAATATCGGTAGGCCGATAATATCGGACATCCCTGGATACAATCCTACCTGGAGGGGAGAGAACAGATGGTGGAGGTAAACGGTACCCTATCCCCCCCCTTCCAGTGAGCTGTGGTGTTCCACAAGGAAGCATACTAGGACCGCTACTGTTCCTAATTTATGCAAATTACATGTCGTCAGCTTGTGACTGCAACTTGTTCCTGTTTGCGGACGACTCAGCCCTGCTGGTCTCTGACAAGAACAAGTTACAGGTTGAAAAAACCCTCAGCTCGGAACTAGGCAAAATCTGCATATGGCTCGCCGACAACAAACTATCATTACACATGGGTAAAACAGAGTCCATTCTCTTCAGTTCAAATAACAAACTCAGCAAGACCGACGGCTTCTCAGTTACAGTGGGTGACAATATTGTTACAAGGAAAGATGAAATTACCTACCTGGGTTCCATCCTAGAGGCAAATCTTTCCTGTGACAAAATGGCATCCAATGTAATAAAAAAAAGTCAACCAACAAACTCGATTCTTGTACCGGATCTCCTCTCTGGTAAACAAGAATACCCTGAAGACTCTGGCAGGAGCACTCATTCAAGGGTACTACGACTATGCTTGCACCTCATGGTACCAAAGCACCTCAAAGGCACTAAAAAACTAATTACAAACATCTCAAAACAAACTAGTCAGACGACTGCTTGACCTGACTCCTAGAACCCACCTCACCCCTGCCCACTTTGACAACCTAGGATGGCTTAGAGTAGACGACAGCAACTTGCTATGGGCCTGGTCTACAAGATACACTACACGACCAAGGTACCCATGTACATGTCAAAATACTTCCCAAAGGTCAGTGAATACCACGATCACAACACCAGAGGGAGCTCCACAAATCATGTTAAACCCAGATTCGGCTCAAACAAGGGACTAAACATGTTTCGCAATTATGCCACATCAATGTGGAACGCCCTACCCAAAGCTGTAAAGGAATGTGAATCACTACCCACTTCCAAAAGCACTCTCAAAGAACACCTACGGGAGACTGCAATTCAAAACTGGCCCCTACAAATGTCCTAACCCAGTTGTACAGTAAATGACCAAGTATGGCTTTGTCAGTATTCCAATGTACAGTGTGAGTGTCATCCCCCCCACCCCCTACCCAACCCCCCCCCCCCCCCACCTCCAATGTACAGCCCCCAATCGTCTACCACAATATTGTAATTGTATCCACAATATGATCCCATTGAAATGCAATAACAATTAATTATATTCCAGCCCTACCATCATATCAACGCATTCTGCTTCTTCCTTCGTTAAAATTAATTCTTCTCACTTCAGATGAACCCACTCACTTTTTTCTCCGTAGCAGACAAAGGCCAGTTTGGTTTCACATTTCTCATCAGTCCATTTGCCTCCTTTCAGTTTGGAGGTGATGCAGAGCCCTCTTCCATTAGGCTGTCTGTCTTGCCAGTTTCTGTAGGTGGAGGAAGACTGATCTGACCATTCCCTGTCCCTGAATCTGAAATGAAGACAAAAGTTATGTTGCATTTCATTATCAAGATGCTTCTGAAACTATAAAAACAAATACAATTGTGGAAAAAGGCAATTGCATTGTAACAAATACGCATTTTACAGAAACAAGATAGAATATAGCCGCAAGGGCGGTCGGATGGCGTAGCGGAGACCAATGCAAGAGGCTGCGGTCTAATGTTTGGCTGAGTTAGCGGGAGGGAAGTCGTGGGTGGTAATCTGGCGTTGTGGACAGCGACGCCTACAGGTCAGGTCTGGGCGCCTGCTCAGCGAAAGGCAGGAAATGGTGAAGGCAGCGTGACCTCCCACGCGTTACGCTTCACCAATGAGAGTCCTCGCTGCCAGGTGAGAAGAGAGCCACTGGCTGTCTCCGCATGTGCCGGTGGAAGCATGTGGTGGACTTCAGGGTTCCCTTGTACCGACCAGTAGGAGGAACATGCGCGCAACAACCAGGTAGGGGAGGGGGGGAATTGGCATAACGACTAAATTGGCGGAGAAAAAGAGGATACAAAAATATATATATATATATATATAGCCGCAAGTGGTGATTAGCAGGGGTCCAAGCATTGGGCTTATGGGGCATTGCAGCTCAGACATTTTGGTGTTGTATGAAGCATTATGGTGTTTTGACATTAAGCATTATGTCATTTTGGCACACATACTCACTCACAAAGTCAATTAGTTTGGATATGGCCACCATTGATGTCATCAGGGACACTGAATCCCTGTGTTGTGTTTCAGCTCAATGAAATGATAAGATAGCAGTCATTGGCATCATTTAATGGTGCTGTAATTAACACAACACATTTGCTATTTGATGAATAAGACTTTGGTTGCCAGCTTGTGCAGAAGTGCATCCCTCAGTGTTTGTAGAACGCTTTCCATTTTCTCCAACACAGACGTTTGTGTGTGAAAATATTTGAAATCTTCAAACCTTTAGGGATGTCGCTGGAGGGGGACTTTACAATCTTAATAGCTTAAAAAAGGAACAAGTGAGAGTTTTCTTTACCTCCTCAGGCCGATCCAGCAATCTGTTGTTTGCGTTAAAAAGATCAAATCCAGAACATCACTCCAGTGCCGCACACTGGCCAGGTCAGTGTATCTCTTCCTACACTGTTCCTGCGCATCAAACCAGGTCCTCATTTCCGGAACATGAATGTACTGTTGTGTTTTTGCTTTGTACCATAGAAAAACACAGAGAAAACACGGGAAAGGGTATACTTCATTACTATATCCACATACTATATCATGTTATATAAGGTGTTGACATCATGTTGCTTCATTACTATATCCACATACTATATCATGTTATATAAGGTGTTGACATCATGTTGCTTCATTACTATATCCACATACTATATCATGTTATATACGGTGTTGACATCATGTTGCTTCATTAGTATATCCACATACTGTACTATATCATGTTATATAAGGTGTTGAGATCATGTTGCTTCATTACTATACTATATCCACATACAGTACTGTACTATATCATGTTATATAAGGTGTTGACATCATGTTGCTTCATTAGTATACTATATCCACATACTATATCATGTTGCTTCATTAGTATATCCACATACTGTACTATATCATGTTATATAAGGTGTTGACATCATGTTGCTTCATTACTATATCCACATACTATATCCTGTTATATAAAGTTTATCCACCAAGATTTTAGAAAGGAGCAAAATAAAAGTATTGCTTTCACCCCCAAGAAATTCATTCATTCATTCACCTGATTGGATGAATGATATACTGGTGGTGCTCTAGTACAACATTTAGTGACTGAATGTTATCCATAGCACCGTTAGGTAATCAAATTGATTACAGTATTGATTGTCATTTTAAGCAGGTAATCAGGTTATCTCTCAGGGAAAAGGCCATCCACCCACCAAATCAGATAGATAGGGCGTCAAAATTGACATATTTATCACTATCATAACAGGTGATGTGTTATGGTTTGTAACCGACCCCAATCGCACAACACAAGACAGGTATGAGAGTAAGCCAAAACAGGGCATTTATTTCTTACATAACAAAAAGCGGCACAGTCCCTTTAAGGGAAAACACAAAAACACTAGAGTCAAGGAAATATGGAAAATGCGGCACTGTGCCTTTAAGAGGCGAACAGGCTAAGGGACTAAGGCTAAGGGCCAGGGCTAAGGACCAGGGCTAAATGTCAGGGCCAGGACCAGGGGCACTGGAGAGGGGGACAGGGACAGAGGCCCGGAGAGGCGGGCTGGAGACAGGGACAGAGAACAGGGTTAAGGCCTTGGACAGGGCGAGGGCCAGAGCTGCTTACAGGGATGAGGACAGGGTTCCGACGGCGGAGGCCTGGTACGGGGACAGGGGCCCGACGGCGGAGGCCTGGCACGGGAACAGGGGCCCGACGGCGGAGGCCTGGCACGGGGACAGGGGCCCGATGGCGGGGGCCTGGCACGGGGACAGGGGCCCGACAGCGGGGGCCTGGCACGGGGACAGGGGCCCGACAGCGGGGGCATGGCACGGGGACAGGGGCCCGACAGCGGGGGCCGGGCACGGAGATCCTCCTCCTCCTCCTCGGATGCTGCAGACGGGCAGCGCAGAACACAGGGGGTCCCAGGGGACCGGGGCGAGAACACGCCATCCTCCCGTGGAAATAGGGAGCGATGACGAGCCTGGGTCCAAGGGGAACGGGATGGGCACACGCCGTCCTCCCGTGGAATACTAGGGAGCGACAACGAGCCTCACCCCAGGAACGAGGATCACGAAGAGACGCCTTCCTCCCGTGGAATCGGGAGCGATGGCGAGCCGGCTTGACGTCTGGAGTGGGAACACTGGAAAACCTCCCGTAGAGAATTAGAGAGCGAAGACGGTGTCCCACTCCAGGCAAACGGCGACAGGTGGTGATGGCTGGCACGTCGTCTCACGCCGGAGACGCGGCAGGTGATGGTAACGTACAGGACTCCATGAACACAGAACTCCATGAACACAGACACAGATACAGAACGACCCGACCAGGACTGGAAGGGAGGTCCAGGTATATAAAGCCCTCAGGGGCGCTAATCACAAACTATGACAGCTGCGTGATGGTAATTGAACAAGAAAGTCCAAGGGTGGGGGCTGGTGAAGAGTAGAGGAGAGTAAATCATCGCAAGGGTGGGGGCTGGTGAAGGAGAGTAGAAGGCAGGGAAAAGTTCTCACAAGGGTGGGGGCTGGTGAAGAGTAGGAGGCAGGGAAAATTCTCACAAGGGTGGGGGCAGGTGAGGTGAGGAAAGGGAAATAAGGTCCAGGGAACAGGCGAATCCTCACATGATGGCCACGCTCTTCCAGCATGTTCTGAAGCCCCAAGGGTAGGCTATACTCTCTCCATGATTACTAAGATCACTCACCCACTGAGTAAAATAATAATAATAATAATAATAATAATAATAATAATAATAATAATAATAATAATAATAATAATAATAATAATAATAATAATAAAATTAACACTATAACTCACCGGAATAGCAGATGAAGTGACGTGTGGCCTCGCAATCGTGGTCAGACCAAACACCCGAGTAGGCCAACACACACCGCTGGTTCCCTCCGGCGTTGTCGGGCTGCATGTGATCCCAGTTCCTGTAGTCGGCCTCGCCCTCGCCGTAATATTGGTCATCTGACATTGAATGATTGATTGAAAACTTTATTAACAGATTGCAGAATGGGTACAATACAGTACGGCTCAATACAAGAGGATGCAGACCAGAAAAAAGACTTTCGTCTTGTTTACATCAGGGTCCCCCATTTTGAATTCCTCAGGACATTTATGACATACAAGACATACAGATATACAGAACTGTGTAGTAAAAAAGAGATCATAAAGAATATATAATTCCAGCCACCCGTAGGTGCTCTTTGAGAGTGGTTTTGAAGGAGGGTAGAGATTCACATTCTTTTACGGCTGTGGGTAGGGCGTTCCACATTATTGTGGCATAATTTGCAAAATGTGTTTAGTCCCTTGTTTGAGCCGAATCTGGGTTGGACATGATTTGTGGAGCTCCCTCTGGTGTTGTGGGCGTGGAATTCACTGACCTTTGGGAAGAGACCACTTCCAGCTGGTGGGGTGACTGGGGTCTTCATGCAGCCCGATCCAGGCCTTCGTACATTTAGTAATACATCTGGTAGATTGTTGAACCGTCTGAAGCAGCTGGTTCATTTCTTCTGCATTGTCCACGGTGGCCAGGTCAGTGTGGTGCTCTCTGCAGTAGCTCCGTGCATCAGTCCAAGACATGGCGTCTGGAACAAAATGGTACTGACGGGGGATGGAGTGACGGCAGGAGGTCAGAGTACATAACCCTGTGGATGGTAGAAGAGAAGGTGAACATTAAAAATGACATATCTGTAGATACTATATCTATATCTGTCCATATCCTACTATTACTAGTTACGCTGCTGGACACTTTGACTACTACCATACTGTCTTTACACCTGTATCACTGTACATATTATACTACAACTCCGTACAAACATCTGATTAGCACTACACTCAGTAGTACTAATTTGTATATTTTGTACCTAGTTTAGTCACTTGTACATTGTATATTGCTGTTACATTTGCACTCTGGTTGGATGCTTATTTTCATTGTACTGTACTTGTGCTGTATAATGACAAAATATTTGAATCTAATCTAACCTAATCTAATACATTTTATTCAACCAGGAAGGTAAATTAACACTTTGATTGCCCAAGGTTAAATTCATGATATACCATCCCTTGCCAGCTCTATTTAACATGGAGAAGTTCCCCTTCTTTGCAGGGCTATAACTTTTTAAATTCTATTGCTAGATTGCCATTATTAGGGCCCATTCAATGTCCTATATGTATTGTTCATGGTGTAGCAACGTTAAACCTTTTCATTCACATATTCATACTAAAATATGGTCTAAAGTATAAGTATGTTTTCATCTCTTTCTGCAGCTTTCTCCAGAACGTGATTTATAGCCCCAAATGCATTATATTGATGATCAAATACAGTTTGGTAGGAATCTGTGCGAGATAAAAAATTTCAACTGGACGTACTTCTAGAATTTACTACACGTCATCTGATGATGACCGGATGGGCGAGGGGGCGTTTATAATTCCGTGGGCAACGTTATACCATTCATCTAATGTGGGTCATATGTTCATCATAGCAGTTTATATCGAACACGGTAATACTACACGCTAAAACTCACCCCAGTCTCCTCGGGCCGTTGGGCGATCAGCGTGGAGTAGACAGTTTTCGATTATGGGATGTTGAAATGCCCGATCTATTTCCAGGTTGTATAATAGTATATACGTCCAAATCATGTTGTTTTTTCGAGTTATTTCCACCGATCGATGTTCACTGTGTGAAGACAGAGTCTCTCTAACATTAGCGAGTGCCCGGACCCCATATGGAGTGAGTCCTGCCGGTTCAAAGGTTGATATCCGGTTTCGATCTGCCGATCGGCCACCAGATGGCGCTCTTGAACCGCTAGAGGGTTGAGAGGAGATCAGCACTGTGTGTCAAGGCTCCGGAACGGAAATATGATTTCGATCACAGATTTTTGAAATATTGATATCAAAGACGAGTTACGGCGTCCTCGGCAACTTGAGCATGGCGGGGAATGACGAGTTCCGGCGTTTTCGGCAGTTAAAGTGTTAAGAACAAATTCTTATTTACAATGATGCCGTGGCGAGAGGACAAAAGAGCCTCTCGAAGGGTAATTTTTTTTTTTTCATATTTAAAGTTTTTATTTTTCACAAGCAAGACAATACATACATGACAAGACAAACTAAGACAAAAATAATAATAATAATAATAATAATAATAATAATAATAATAATAATAATAATAATAATAATAATAATAATAATAATAATAATAATAATAATAATAATAATAATAATAAAATGCAGAGTGTTACAAAGGTTCAGTACACAAACATTCAAGATAGTCATCTAATAAAGTTCCAGGGACCTTGAAGGCCATCGGGCCTATCACTCTCTTGAAGAGGTAGAGCAGCCTGTTCCATTGATATCAAGTCCTTTGCGTTCTTTCCAGTTCATTAAAATAATCCGTTTGCGTGCTAGAAAAGCCAGTGCTACAATATTATTTACAATCTTTGCTTGAGCAGTGTCCATTTTTACACCCAATATAAAACATTTTTATAAAATAATTTGAAAACAAAAAAATGAATAACCCAAAAAGAACAATCCAGATAAGACTATTGGACACAGACGATACATACATCACAGAGGTAAGAGACAGACAATTATACATCACAGAGGTAAGAGACAGGTGATACATACATCACAGAGGTAAGATAAGAGACAGATGAGATGATACATACAGTACATCACAGAGGTAAGAGACAGATGATACATACATCACAGAGGTAAGAGACAGATGATACATACATCACAGAGGTAAGAGACAGACAATACATACATCACAGAGGTAAGAGACAGATGATACATACATCACAGAGGTAAGAGACAGATGATACATACATCACAGAGGTAAGAGGCAGACAATACATACATCACAGAGGTAAGAGACAGACGATACATACATCACAGAGGTAAGAGACAGACGATACATACATCACAGAGGTAAGAGACAGATGATACAGACATCACAGAGGTAAGAGACAGATGATACAGACATCACAGAGGTAAGAGACAGATGATACAGACATCACAGAGGTAAGAGACAGATGATACATACATCACAGAGGTAAGAGACAGACGATACATACATCACAGAGGTAAGAGACAGACGATACATACATCACAGAGGTAAGAGACAGACGATACATACATCACAGAGGTAAGAGGCAGATGATACATACATCACAGAGGTAAGAGACAGATGATACATACATCACAGAGGTAAGAGACAGATGATACATACATCACAGAGGTAAGAGACAGACGATACATACATCACAGAGGTAAGGGAAATTATGAATACACACACCAAACAAACAACCAAATAAAATGACATGGTATGTAAGAAATAAAGCACGTCCCTGGCATCACAACACTAGATAAAGGTCTGTTGGAATCATTTATCTTCTTCTTCATCCTCGTTCCTTCAACAGGGTCAGATGGGGTATAGCTTCTGTTTGGATAACTTTTTTTTTTAAGTAAACTAAATAGGAGAAAGTGAATATAAAATGTCCAAACACCACTCATATGCAGTTGATTCAACTAAAGAATAGCCAATGCAATAAAGTCAATTCACCATTTTGCATTGGCTTTCTGTGGTTGAATCAACTAATAGGAGTGATGTCAACATGATATATAATATCCACTCTCCAAAAACAAATGTATAATATAAGTTAGATCAAAATAATACAATTTGTCTAAATGTTTTGTTCTGAGAATGAGAACCAGAGAAGGAAATGTAATTTTAATTAAATTAAATTAACTTTTCAAGAATCTGTGTCCAGAAAATATGGCTTAGATGGGATTTTAGATCACAGAACAGATACTGACCTGCAAGCAAGAGTAAGAACAGTCCCCACTTCATGGCTAGATGGTCCTCGTCAAGGCTGCCTCATAGGTATTTTTGTCTGCAAGAACATACACAGTAAATATCCTTAAGAGACTAAAAGAAACACACGCAGATGGTGATGCTAGTGGGAGAAATAACAGCACTAACTTACCTTACCAGCAGCGATCGTAGTACCCGCCCCTGTGATATTCGCACAAAGCAGGCTTTGGCGTGTATATATATATATATATATATATATAGAGGCAGTTTTTATCTGCTCACGTCGTCATGACGGGCAGTCGAGTGAGTCAGGCATTGGAAAACCAATGTTGAATGTTAATGTAAGTGGGACAGGACATTTAGAATACTGCTGATAAAGAAATACCCTGATGTGGACAAAGTGACCATGACATTCAGTTCCTAAACAACTCTGTGTTCTTCAGATAGCAGGGCAGCTGACTCGTCGTGTGTGACGAGACTTGCAACATATGACCTCATTCCTCAACCCTACGACATACAGGTTACATCTTCAGAACCGTCAGAACCGGTTCTAATTCCCCCTTGCTGTTTTTTCTTCAAACTGTGATTTCTGTCTTTTCTCTACCAAGTTTTCTTTTAAATGGGTTTTTGTATGAGACAATGACACTGGCCACCTCCCATGGTCACTTTACCCCCTTCTGACCATTATTACCTGTTGAATGCTATATAATGATGTAACACCTGGCCAAGATGAGCTAAACCCAGGCAAATGGAGTCCAGTATCAGCTTTCCAAGCAAGGAGTCTAAAATATGACCACTTCACTCTACAGGTGGTGTCTTGTACGTCCCATGTCATGACCTTTGTGTTATGTTGTATGTGTATACGGTACCAATATTTGTACTATTACCCTGCGGGAACAGATTCTATCAACAAAAAAAAGATGATTTAATGGACATCGGTGTCAAATTAACACAGTTTCATAGGCATAAAATTTTGTCAAACCAAACATAGGCCTTTAACCAGCTGATTGTACTTACCTAAAGTTACCCTTTTCTACCAGTTACCTTAACCTTATGCAAGCCTCAATCCCTCCCTTTTCTTGCACAACCTTAACCTAACCAGTTTTTCATTTTTATTATATATAAATAAGTATAATGAGTGTAACGTAGACATAGCATATTATATATTCCTAGAAATATTTATGTCATTATATGATAAGAACTGCCTATGTATCGAGAATTTATAAAGCATAGAATGAAGGTTATCCTATAACCCTAGTTACATGAGTTCTTGTGAGCGTTCTGCTCTGTGGGATGACCTCATTGTTACCGATTGTAATCTTGAAAACTTCCGCTACATGCACCTTCACTTGTCCGGCCACGCCCACTCCCGCCTATGCATATAAGTGAGGAGTCTTGACCTTCATTCGGAAGACAATCCTCAGTGAGTGAGAGCAGAACGCTCACAAGAACTCATGTAACTAGGGTTATAGGATAACCTTCGTTACATTTCGTTCTTGTATCTCGTTCTGCTCTGTGGGACACAGGAACGGAGCAGGACGCGGAGAGCCCGACAAATGTACCCGCTGAGGTCCCCTTACAACCATCAGAACACTTCATAGTGAGGGGTGGGGGGGGGGGGGGGGGGACAGGACCCCGACTGTGCGAAAAAGGGACCCGCAAATATCCCACCACGAGGAAACGTACGCGAAGCATAAACTCGTGTTACCGCTCCCACACCTCGTGGGGTCGGGGTTGTTAAACCCTGACGCTGCCTGCGAGGCGTCTCGTGGGGTCGGGGTTCCGTACCCCGACCCCGCAGGTGAAGCCTTAGCAGCGGGGCGCGGAGGAGATCCCAGCCCCATGGACCACTCAAAGGCAGGCCTGCCGCAGAGTCCAGGAGCCAGGACCTGACAAAAGGGAACTGGTGAGGTCAACGAGGCCGTGGCATCAAGACCTCTCCAGGCGTTTACTCAAGAAACCACCCTTTACACCGCCAGCGCATCGCACAGGACACAACAGGTGAAGGCCCTTCTCCGCCTGGCACGCCGCGAGGACCCCCTGAGGAAGAGGCTCTGAAAACTCCCAGAGGAGGAGGCTCTGTGAGGAGGCTCTCTCTCTCTGGGGAGGAGGCTCTGAAAACTCTCTGAGGAGGAGGCTCTAAAGAACTCCCCAAGAAGGCTCTCTCACTGAGGGGGAGGCCCCGAAAACCTCCCTGAGGAGGCTCTGAAACTCCCTGAGGAGGAGGCTCCGAAGCTCTCTGAGGAGGCTCTCCCCCATAATCCCGTAATGGCTCAGGAGGTAGACCAGACATCTGGTACAGTAGTCGGAAGGTTCCCGGTTCGATTCCCACACCTCCAGGGTAGTGTGTCGATGTGTCCTTGAGCAAGACACTTAACCCCTAACTGCTCAAGATGAGCAGGTCGGCACCTTTGCATGGTTGCCTCCAAAATGTGAGGAACAAAATTGTAAAACGCTTTGGATAAAAGAGTTATATAAATGCACCATTTACCAAATGTTACCATTTTACAGAGAATACAGTACATTGTCTCCCGCACATGCAGTCACCCTTTGGGACAATCAGCAGCGGTGGAAGAAGTACACAGTTCCTTTACTTAAGTAAAGGTAGAAATACCCAGATAAATGAGTACTCTGGTCAAAGTAAAAGTCCTCCATTCAAATTCTACTTAAGTAAAAGTAGAGAAGTATTTGCCATTGAATGTACTTTAGTATCTAGAGGGAAATTATGCATTATGCATGATGTTTGTGTATTCCAGTGCTTGGGAGAATTCTGTCCTCTATCCATTGACCTCTAAAGGTTATGTTAAAGTGGTATGTGGTCCAGTTATGCTGCTCTGATTAAAGGTTATGTTAAAGTGGTATGTGGTCCAGTTATGCTGCTCTGATTAAAGGTTATGTTAAAGTGGTATGTGGTCCAGTTATGCTGCTCTGATTAAAGGTTATGTTAAAGTGGTTTGTGGTCCAGTTATGCTGCTCTGATTAAAGGTGATGTTAAAGTGGTATGTGGTCCAGTTATGTTGCTCTGATTAAAGGTTATGTTAAAGTGGTATGTGGTCCAGTTATGCTGCTCTGATTAAAGGTTATGTTAAAGTGGTATGTGGTCCAGTTATGCTGCTCTGATTAAAGGTTATGTTAAAGTGGTTTGTGGTCCAGTTATGCTGCTCTGATTAAAGGTTATATTAACCTCTTAAGCCTGATGGGTCCGGTATCGGACCCAAAATGACATCACACCATAAATCCATCTCTACAGACTGTATGAATTAATGTTGAGTTTTTTTTCTTCAAATGTAGCCAAGAGTAAAGAAGACCCTAGCCCTGTCAAATCAGCAGTCAAAGTGTATATTCTCAGCAATGCAGGTGGTAGTAATGTGCCAATAAATATTCATGGGCACCCTATGAAAGTAACTAAATTGTACACAATATGGCTTTTCAGACACAACCAGCATGCAGAAGTCTTCACTTCTTGGAATGAAATTACACCAGTATGTCCAGCAGATGGCGATGGTGTCCTCTATACTGCAGCTGGCTGCTGCTTGTTACATTTACATGCTCACGTTCTCTCTCCTGCACGTGAGATTTTTTAAACAATTACATCAGAAGGATGTCCTCACTGAGATTACTGTACACAGGTCTGTCTCTCTCTGATACCTGTATTGACAACCAGGCTGACCGCTATGAAAGCCAGAGACAAAAAATGCTCTGAATTTCGTAAGTCAGTCAAAGCTTACCAAAAGCACGAGCAGTGAACTCCAAGCCCACGTGACTGAACTCAAACTAGAAAGAAACAGACTAAGAAATGACGTAAACTCCATGATAAAAACAGCAAAAAAAAATGTCATCAATGACAAAACTGAGGAAAACAAAAATAAACCATGTGAACTTTGGAACTAGGCTGCAGTAAAAAACTTAAAACCAGGTTCTCAAACATAAACATAAAGACGGACAACACGCTCATCACAGACAAACTGGATGTAGCCAATTACTTAAACACTTTCTTCACAAACATAGCCACAACCAGTGGCGGACTGGCCATCGGGACGTTCGGGACGAATCCCGATGGGCCGGAACCAAAGTGGGCTGGTCCAAAAAATAAATAAAAAATAAATATATATATATAGTGTGTGGGCCACTAATGTGGGCCAGTGTGTGGGCCGGTGTGTGAGTCGGTGTGTGGGCCACTAATGTGGGCCAGTGTGTGGGCCAGTGTGTGGACCAGTGTGTGGGCCAGTATGTGGGCCGGTGTGTGGGCCGGTGTGTGGGCCAGTATGTGGGCCAGTGTGTGGGCCAGTGTGTGGGCCAGTGTGTGGGCCGGTGTGTGAGTCGGTGTGTGGGCCACTAATGTGGGCCAGTGTGTGGGCCAGTGTGTGGGCCAGTATGTGGGCCGGTGTGTGAGCCGGTGTGTGGGCCAGTATGTGGGCCAGTGTGTGGGCCGGTGTGTGGGCCAGTGTGTGAGTCGGTGTGTGGGCCACTAATGTGGGCCAGTGTGTGGGCCGGTGTGTGGGCCAGTATGTGGGCCGGTGTGTGGGCCGGTGTGTGGGCCAGTATGTGGGCCATTGTGTGGGCCGGCAATAAAACAATAAACAAGTTGCATAAACTAAATCAGATTGGCCCTGGTGGTAATGCCAGTGTCTGCTTTCTGTTGGATGAACTCATTCAATGGGGGAGGGGCAAGTCCATGCAGAACCTTGTTGCATGTTATGTTTTTCTAAAACATTAGTGATGAAATTAAATTGGTTTCCTATCAAATACTTTTATGGCTTTTTTGTAGAGTAATTCTATTGGTGTAAGAGTAGTGACATATGAAAGAGACCAGTTGATAAAACAGTACTCGATGTGTGATAAAATCATTGAATGCAGAAACATCCTTGCAGCATTAACTGGCAGGCAGGGCCTGATCTGCCTGAAGTTTTCGATGTTAAACTTGACTGTTTGTCACTTTCTTCACATGACTTTTTGAAGGTCAATGTAGAGTCCAATGTGACCCCAAGATACTTGAATTAATGGGATCATCCTTATGTTCCCCGGGTCCTATGTTCCCCGGGTCCTATGTTCCCCGCTTGATTGATTAATAGATTGACATTTTTATAAATTTTTATTATTTTATTAATTATGAATGTCCGCCTTGTTTCGAACTGGTTAAGCTTAGGCCCTCTTTCGAACTGGTTACGGTTAGAGTTTGGAATCAGGGCTGGTGGTCTAAAAATTTCAATCAATCAAAGCGGGGAACATAGAACCCGGGGAACATAGGACCCGGGGAACATAGACATGCTCCCGAATTAATGTACAATGTCCAGCTCCGCCTCTCCCAGAAACACATTAGAGTGAGTGACCTCTACTGGTGACTTTGTGAACATCATAGACACTGTTTTCTTGGTGTTAAGTGAAAGACATGCTTTTGTTTTTGTCTTGAATGATACATGAGACATCAGTGAATGAGATTCACGTTTCCTCCCAACCGCGAGTAGGCCTAGAAGCGCAGAAATGGAGAACGCAAAAAAAAAAAAAGTGGAGCTGAAAAAGCTAGAATAAAAAAACAAAAATTGCTAGTAAAAGACGCAGAACAATGTTCTAAAATTACAGACATGTTTAGTAGAGGAAGGGCTCTCGTTAGAGTAGCTGCTGCTGCTAATAATGATGAAGTTCAAGTGGAAGGAACCAACAGTAACATGACAGGTGCGTGCAGTAGCCTAGTGCATATTCTACTGTTGGTGTCTGCCGGTTCATGAGGGCTAGCTAGCCTATACTAGCTCTTGCAGTGATTTCAGTCATTCTATTACAAGACAATGTGCTTTCCGTATTCCTGATTCCTTACAGCACGTGGACATAAATAGTCGTGACTCGTGAAGTTTTTTCTCTGACTAAAAGTTTAGTTAGCAATGTTAGGACTAGTGCCCACCACAGCATCAGAAGCTAAAGTGCTAACCTAGAGAGCCAATCAGAACCTAGGACGGGCTGCAAATTAATCGGCTACTAATATTATAATAGTAAATACTAAAATAAAATACTATTATGTTCCCTTCCAAATTTTCATGTTGATATAATATTGGTAATCTAATTGATTGAATTGATTAGTTGCCATTTTACATGCTTAAATAAGATGTACCTTAGAATTCCCAACTGTTAGCCATGTTCTCGATATGATTAGTCTCATCTACATGTTTGTAAATAACCACAGCTAACTAGCTTAAGCTAACAACTCGGTCAACTACTACCCCGTAGTTAAACAAATGTGATTGCATATAACAGCTAACTGCTACAGCTAAGTTGGTAGTTAGCCTATTCCATTAATGTTGAATGTATTTATGAAGGTTGTTGATGGTGGTTGGCGCTGAATAGCAGACATGATTCCGTCAGTCTGCCACAGGGCAGCTGTGTTTGCTGATGCTGCTCATGACCAGAGAGAGAGAGAGAGAGAGAGAGAGAGAGAGAGAGAGAGAGAGAGAGAGAGAGAGAGAGAGAGAGAGAGAGAGAGAGAGAGAGAGAGAGAGAGAGAGAGAGAGAGATGGCAAGCAGCCATGATGAAGTTGAGCTTCATCCAGTAGAATGAAAACGTTTATAAAAGACACCTAGATCATGACATTACTTTTCAAATTGTGTATTATAATGTGTATATTTTAGTGATGTCCGATATTATCGGCCTACCGATATTGGCATTAAAATGTGATATCGGAAATTATCGGTATCTGTTTTCAAAAAAAGAAAAATTGAATATTTTTATTTTTTATATTTATTTAACCTTTATTTACCCAGGCAAGCAAGTAAGAACAAATTCTGATTTTATTTATTGTCAAAAGTATGCATAATGTTGTGTTAATTCCACAACAAGAGATATGTAATGTTAATTACCTGAAATTATTCGTTTTTTTGGGGGGAAACCCTGCATATATTGGTATCGGTTGATATCGGTATCGGAAATTTAAGTGTTGGACTATATCGGATATCGGTAAAAAAGCCAATATCGAACATCCCTAGTATATTTGTATCTTCTTCCTTACTGCCCCCACTACTGGGTCCATCACTACTAGCACAGATTTCAACTTTATTTTCAATTCTAGTGAAGATAACATGTTTTTCTCTATTGGATGAAATGGTGCAGCGATAAAAACATTGTATTCAAACATTTTATTCAATAAAGCCTCAACAAAGAGTTGGAACAGCATACAGAATATAGATGTGATGTCAGTCTGAATCAGAGCATTCTCTGCCTCATTGAATTCTGAATAATCAGATTCCAATGAACCCTCAAATTCTGAAAATGGGAGTAGTCACCACTCACCAACTTCCCCATCTTCTCTAGTCACCCCCACACCTTCTATTTGACCCATGCCTTCTCAGCAGAGCCCAGACAAAACTTCCCTTTTCCTATCAACTCTGCTAATACTGAGTCACTATTGAGAGAGAGAGAGAGAGAGAGAGAGAGAGAGAGAGAGAGAGAGAGAGAGAGAGACTGAGAGAGACTGAGAGAGACTGAGAAAGACTGAGAGACTGAGAGAGACTGAGAGAGAGAGAGAGAGAGAGAGAGAGAGAGAGAGAGAGAGAGAGAGAGAGAGAGAGAGAGAGAGAGAGAGAGAGAGAGAGAGACTGAGACTCTTGGAATGGGTGTCTGGGAGGAAGTGGGGGGTCTTTCGATGTTGATTAAACGGCAAGCAACTAATGTCATGAGTGCCAAATTAAAGGACAATACATCCAATCTAACTGAAATTGTGTAGCATAGACCTTTCTATAGATCAAAACCTCAATATTATTATGGTGTAGTTAATACTTCATGTATCCTTAATCCCTAGGCTAATGAGGCACTAAGATGAAAAAGCCAAAGTAATGGTATATGTATGTGTGTGTGTGTGTGTGTGTGTGTGTGTGTGTGTGTGTGTGCACTGTGCACGAGTGCACATCTAGGGGCGGGGTGTAGATTTGGTCTCCCTGATGTTGACTCCTTAGCCACAGCCTTGGGTTGTTTAATACTGGACAAGTGTTTCATAACGGCCGTTGTGTGGGCCGGTTTCGGGGCCGGTGCGTGGGCCGGTGCGTCTGAATGTCCCGGGCTGAATTTGTGTCCCAGTCCGCCACTGGCCACAACACTGGTAAACAAACTACCCTCCCACTCAGGGCAGTATGGGGTAGAACACATAGTAGCATACTACAAGAACCTAGGCGACGGCGTCCACAAAGACGATTTCAAACTGGAAATGGTAACTACAGATGAGGTACTCAATAAACTGAGCGCCCTCCAACCGAACAAGGCCACTGGCCATGACAACATCCCCTCCAAATTCCTCAGAGACTCAGCAGCCGCCATCACCCCAGTCATCACACACATAAAAAACTTCTCCATAAAACAGGGACACGTCCCCAAAGACTTCAAAATAGCGAGAGTAACACCCCTGCACAAAAAGGGCAGCAAATTAGACCCAGGCAACTACCGCCCTGTTTCTATCCTTACATCCATCTCGAAAGTCATGGAAAAAATAGTATACGAACAGGTCGAAAAGTACCTTACGGATAAAAATCTAATCTACGAATTCCAATCTGGCTTCAGAACATCCCACTCCACTGACACATGCCTTCTCTATTTGAACGACCACATCAAGCAAGAGGTGGACGCGGGCAAATACTGCGGCATGGTCATGCTAGACCTACAAAAGGCCTTCGACACTGTCAATCACACCATTCTGATTGACAAGCTAAAAGCAATTGGTTTTGATAGTTTATCAGTGAGCTGGATACAATCCTACCTGGAGGGGAGAGAACAGATGGTGGAGGTAAACGGTACCCTATCCCCCCCCCTCACAGTGAACTGTGGTGTTCCACAAGGAAGCATACTAGGACCACTACTGTTCCTAATTTATGCAAATGACATGTCGTCAGCTTGTGACTGCAACTTGTTCCTGTTTGCGGACGACTCAGCCCTGCTGGTCTCTGACAAGAACAAGTTACAGGTTGAAAAAACCCTCAGCTCGGAACTAGGCAAAATCTGCATATGGCTCGCCGACAACAAACTATCATTACACATGGGCAAAACAGAGTCCATTCTCTTCGGTTCAAATAACAAACTCAGCAAAACCGACGGCTTCTCAGTTACAGTGGGTGACAATATTGTCACAAGGAAAGATGAAATTACCTACCTGGGTTCCATCCTAGAGGCTAATCTTTCCTGTGACAAAATGGCATCCAATGTAATAAAAAAAAGTCAATCAACGAACTCGATTCTTGTACCGGATCTCCTCCCTGGTAAACAAGAATACCCTGAAGACTCTGGCAGGAGCACTCATTCAAGGGTACTACGACTATGCTTGCACCTCATGGTACCAAAGCACCTCAAAGGCACTAAAAACCAAATTACAAACATCTCAAAACAAACTAGTCAGACTACTGCTTGACCTGACTCCTAGAACCCACCTCACCCCTGCGCACTTTGCCAACCTAGGATGGCTTAGAGTAGACGACAGAGTACAGCAACTTGCAATGGGCCTGGTCTACAAAATACACTACACGACCAAGGTACCCATGTACATGTCAAAATACTTCCCAAAGGTCAGTGAATACCACGATCACAACACCAGAGGGAGCTCCACAAATCATGTAAAACCCAGATTCGGCTCAAACAAGGGACTAAACACGTTTCACAATTATGCCACAACAATGTGGAACGCCCTACCCAAAGCTGTAAAGGAATGTGAATCACTACCCACCTTCAAAAACACTCTCAAAGAACACCTACGGGAGACTGCAATTCAAAACTGGACCCTACAAATGTCCTAACCCAGTTGTACAATAAAGACCAAGCATGGCTTTGTCAGTATTCCAATGTACAGCCCCACCCAACCCCACCCCACCTACCCAACCTCCTCCAATGTACAGTTTCTATGTCAAATGTATGTCAGTATTCCAATGTACAGTGTGTCCCCCCCTACCCAACCCCCCCCCCCCCCCCCCCACCTCCAATGTACAGCCCCACCCCACCTACCCAACCTCCCCCAATGCACAGTTTCTATGTCAAATGTATATACCGGTACACTCTTTTTCTGGATTTTTTTAGTATCACAAACAGTACTGTATTTGAAAATCTGGTATGTCATAAATGTATAGATGTAGCAGTACTGTCTATCTGTATGTCGTGTGTGTCATATGATGAATTGAAAATGGGGGACCCTGATGGAAACAAGACGAAAGTCTTTCTCAGGTCTGCATCCTCTTAACAATTGTATGTATTGAGCCGTACTGTACCCATTCTGCAATCTGTTAATAAACTTTTCAATCAATCAATCAATCAAGGCTATGTTCACACCTGCAAGCCTTAGTGCTTAATTCTAATGTATTGCACAAATGAGATAAAAAAATATATATCTTTCACATTATTTCTTAAATGTGGCCCATATCAGAACTGGTCACTGCTCCTGAACTGACCCGCATAATTAAATGAACAATAAAAATGGGCTTAAGAATTGTGACAAATGTCAGAGATCTCTCTCTCTCTCTCTCTCTCGGTAAAAGCGACTACAATTTCCATAGTTCTCGTGTATAGTTCATTCGGTATGTGTTAATGAATCGATTTCTATTAGTTTTGCCCATTAATTTACTTTATTTCCGGTATATGTTTATTGGACTATGGCTCGTATAGATAATGTCCCTTATGTTTTTTTTTTTATCTACTTTTTCTCCCATTTTCTATTTTTCTCCCATCCCAATTTCGTATGATCCAATTCTCCCCTCCCGTCTCGAACGTTGCTAGACCATGCCTCCCACAAGCCGGCTGCAATGTGGACGAAGCCTTGCATCACGTGTCCCCTCCGGTACACGAGGAGGCAGCCGTCGCATCTTTTCACCTGCACAGCGCAATCTCTCAGCGGCGAGGGTCTGCGTTTGGAGGGCACGCCGCCCTGTCGACGGTAGGGGGTAGAGTGAGCAACGACCAGGAAGGGGATTGGGAATTGGCATAACGACTAACATTGGGATGGGAGAAAAACGGAAAAAGAAAGGAGGAAAAAAGATAATTAAACAAAATATTATAATAATTTAAAATAATTAAAAAACAATTACAAAATATTAATACTAATAAAAATATCGATAATTATCGATATCGAACGATATGAACATTTTTTATCGTGATATAATTGATCAAATGTTTGGCCATAATAGCAGGGTTGTGGCACAGTGTCTGTCTCATAGGTCACACTGGTAGCAGGGCTGTGGGGGGGGGGGGTCCTGAGTGAGGGGCCATGTCTGAAAGGTCATAGTACATACTGCCTCCTCCACTGGATGAAGTAGGGATATGAAGAATCAATACATCAGGGTGGTGGTTCACTAAAGAGGCGACCACATTGATTAATTGCGTCTACATCCGTTTTTAATTACTTTTCAAGGAGTGTCTTTAATGAGTGTTTTTTTTTTTATTATTTTCTAACAAGGAGTGTCTGTTTGTTGGACAGGGCTGATGTGTCCGTGTGTCCACAAGATTTGAGTCCGTTTTGACAGGAAGAAAGGTTTTCACAGAACTGACATGAGCTGAACAGATGAACTGATACATCACCGTCTGTTTCGTTAGCAAAGCCGTTACTACATTATATATTAGCTGAACTCAATTATAATTTTTAAAACAAACTACTAAAGACCTTACATCCGTTTTGTGACGGATCATTGTGGCCACTCCCTAACACCAGGCAATATTTTGGGGGTAATGCTGGGTAATCCGCCCAGCAACAGGAAACAAGGGTCACAAAACATTCAAATATGTCTTGGGAACAAGATGTTTGTTGGTGATTAAAACACAGGGTATCTGCAGGTTTCAACAAGTTAAATGTAAGACCTTTTTAATACCATAATAATAGAGCAAAATGTAATACCAATTTCACGACCATACTAGCCAAAGAAACAACACATAGTGACACTGAACTGACGGCTGCAATTTAAATTCTAGCGTGTTTAGTGGTGCACGATATATCGGCCGGCGATATAATATTGGCCGATAGTAATTTTTTTACACATCGGTATCGTTCCGATGTCAAAATATAATATCGGCCGCGGATATAATACCAAAACTGTTGTACAATGTTCACAGAATACAGCGACTTGGTCTCAAGTGAGTTAGATGTCTATTGAGAATACTCAGGGTTGGCTTATCCATAGTGTGAATTCAGGATATATATATAAAATATCAGTCATTTCTGAAAATAAATTACAAAGGTAAAAAAAGAAATATGCGTTTTGGAAAATAGCTCTTTATTTGATTATCATTCTATACAGAGATATCGACATCTGTAAATATCGGTATCGGCCAGAACAGCAATATTAATATCGGTCACAATTTTCACATCGGTGCATCACTAAGCGTGATCCATACAAGCTCTCGCCAGACTCACCAAGCTCCTGGTAGGCCCGCAAAAAACAACAACTTGAATACAAAAACATTTCATATATTTAATAATGTTATTTCCTGACAGATACCTGGCGGCTGGGTAGCGCAGTTGACTAAGCACTCGCCTACCACCGCAAGACTGGGATCAAATCCAGCTGTCAGCGGTACCTCCGGCTTGGTCAGTCGTCCCTACTAACACAATTGGCAGTGTTAGCGGGTGGGAAGCCGGTGGGGTGTGTGTGTCCTGGTCGTTGTAAACTGTGACTGCTACTGGTCGGTCGGGGCGCCTGTTCAGCAGGGAGGGGGTCTTGGGGAAATAGCGTGAAACCTCTGCACGCGTTACGTTCCCCCAGTGAAACTCCTCGCTGTCAGGTGAAAAGAAATGGCTGTCAGAGGCATGTTGGTAGTTCTGACACTGGGGCAATGCACGCAACGACCAGGAAGGGAATTGGCATGACGACAAAATTGGGATCAGTGAAAAATACAGAAAAGCCCAAAAATAAAGAATATTTTTTTATTAATTATGAATTGAATACTTAATTGCCCTGTGCATCTATCACCTTTTGAATCAAACCGTATTGCAGCATCAACATTTAACCTGTTAAGCCCTAAGGTCCCCCTATGTAGCCACACTCATTGGCTACAACCCTGTGCAAAGATTTTCGAGATCGCCAAATGATTGACGGAGCTAGAGCCCCGGGAGTCGGGGGTGGTAATGTGTACTTTTGCGTACTTTGGGGCACGCCTCACATATCGGCATGTAACTCGAGAACCGCTGAACGGATTTTGTCACCTGAAAAGGCAATCGACAGGCAACAAATAGGGCTTTAATTATCTATATAATATAATAATCTATATATTGTATTAAAGGAAATGCACACCCGAGCCACTAGAGGGGGAAAAGAATCGTCCACATGTGGGCCCTTGGATGTTAAGAGGTTAATGTTTAAAAAAAATGAAAAATTGTAGCAAAGAGTAAAGACCATAACCCTATCAAAAACAGTAGTCAAAGTGTATATTTTCATTTTTACCGATGTTTTATACGATTTATCGGAAATACGAATTTATCGGAAAATACTAATTATCGTAAAAACTGCAAGGAAATGACTAAATCCAGATTCAACCCTGCCATTGGAAAGAGGAGCATTTTCCCTATCCATAGATGTATGATTTGGCCATAATAAGGTCAAGGTCAAATATGAATTTATAATTAAAATCGATTATCATTAATTACTGTATCTACAAATCCTTCTGTTTAATCATCTTCCCTTTATTCATTTGCTTAGATTTTTTGTACACATGATCTCAATAAGGTGGTGAATGAGCTCAGTGAGCATTTTCTCGTACCCCGCAGATTTAACATGATCAAAGATGCAAAAATCATAAATCATAATTTATATTCTCCTTTTCTTCATTACAATTTACTCAGCCTAGTAACAGACACAATATTTCGGACACTGGAAATACATACCCCCAGGTCCCTAGATGTTCCTAGATACCAAGAACATGCAAATTGACCTTGCAGAAGTGGAGCAATCTTCCATTTACTTAGGCATGTACCTTTAGGCGAAATATTCCTACAGCTTAACAGGTTAAAGTAATGTATACGATCAGTTAATATTCATGGCAATTTAATGGTTAAAACTGAAAAATAGTAGATCTAGTAAATAGTAGATAGTATGACCTCTCAGATACAGCCAGTATGTGATACCTACTACCACTAGGTGGCAGTGTAGAGGTCAGACCTTTTGCCTGGAGCATGCCCCAGCCTCTTCGTCAACCTCTGGCTCCTCGTACATACGGCTGAGCTGTTTGACCAGGCCCTCCAGCTCACGGTTTCCCCCCAGGTCTCTGATCAGCCGGTAGGCTTCAGCGTCCAGGTCGCGCAGGGTCTGTCGGGTGTACGCGAACGAGCCCACCTTGGCCAGATAGTCCACGCAGTAGCGCTTAATGTCCACGTTCTCCGTGCGCTGCCTCAGGATGTTCTGCACCTGGGTGCTCTCCGGCTGCGACCAGATGGCGTGGATGGTGGGGAAGGAGAACTTGCCCTCCGTCAGGTCCTCGCAGAAGCTCTTGTTCTCGCTGTACTCCCGCGAGTTCAGGTTGGCGTAGTCGTCGCGGATCTGGAAGTAGAGGCCCAGCGTGTCCAGGAGGGGCTTCAGGTCGCGTTTCCACTCCGAGAAGAGCTGCATGAGGCCCACGGCGAGGCCGAAGAGCCCCCCGGTCTTCTGGAGCACCATGGCACGGTACTCCTGCTCCGTGGGGCAGGTGTAGGTGTCCCTCCAGTGGATGTCCAGGCCCTGGCCGCGGTGCAGCTCCAGGAGCTGGCGGGTGAAGATGCGGACGGCCTCGGGGTGCTCCAGCGTCAGCACCTTCTCCAGGCCCAGGAAGTAGACGTAGTTGGCCGAGTTGATGACGGACGGGGTGCCGTAGATGCTGTGGGCCACGGGGAAGCCTCGCCGCAGCGTGGAGCTGTCCTCGATGTCGTCGATCAGCAGGCTGGCGTTATGCAGCATCTCCGTCACCTCGATGATCACCTGGAAACAGAGGAGACGTTTATACATACAATCAAACGACACACGCGACACTCCCCAATACTGTAACCGGCAACTACACTGTGTAGTGTATTGAGAGGGGACCCTATTAACCACTTAAGGATCGGGTTAACACGCACTCGCTCGCACGTCGCGGAACTTTGCCATCGTCTGTCGGCTGCTGGCTGCGTTTTTGGCCGATCAACCAATACATTGTTGGAAAGTTTAATTTCCCGCCTTTCGATCGCCACCCTGCTCAACCTATTGCGCGATTCCATTCTCAAGTTACAAGACGAAACATCCGGCGAGCGTAATTTCACAAGCCGTTCGGACGAGTGACCACGTCCGGTTGTGAGCGGTCCTGAGCTGACCAGTCACCGCTGATGGCGAAAAAACGATTGACCACCGTTGTAGCCAAGGAGCGTCTGCCCCCGAAAGCGATCCCAGATGGGCGCTCAGAGTGGGGGAAAGAAGACAAAGAAGTCTATTGTTTTGACGAGCGCCTCTGAATGAATGGGAGCGGATGGCCATTTTGGATAATCACATTTTTACTGGTACACACATTATAAAAACCTTTGTAAAACATTTTCTGTGGGATTTTTATAAACTTTAGACCTGTACTACATAAGATAAGACTTCCGGCTATGGAACCATTATGTTTTCCAGCTCCTACCTCTCAGCTGGAACTTAAAAACAGGCATCTGGCCACCAGTAAAAAGAAATGCGAGTACACAAAACTTTTACTTCAGTGTGTTCCTCCCTGCCCCAGCCCGTCATCACCACAACCAACCCAGTCGGTTTCCTCTCTGCCCCAGTCTGTTTCCTCTCTGCCCCAGTCTGTTTACTCCTCTCTGCCCCAGTCCGTTTCCTCCTCTGCCCCCAGTCTGTTTCCTCCCTGCTCTGACTGTGGATGCGTTACAGCTAGTATCCAGTAGAGGGCACTGCTGTCCTCTGAGTAGAGCCTCTGTGATCAGGAGCTGAAACAAGGTACACAGCTCAACGTGCTGAGGGTCGCCAGATGATTTGATGAAGACATACAAATGGGGGCATGAAAAGACATAAATACATTACTACAGTATGTTCATCATTTTTGGTATAGCCCCTAGATGCTTTTTTCTTGTGAAATTAATATTTGATGTCTTAAGCCCTCCTGCAATCATTAATAAAGTTAAGCACACCAAAAAGAGAACATGGAAATCATTATTCCGTGTCAAAGTTCACCATTTTATCTGTGCTTGACTATGTAGTGTGTAGGGATGGGGGGGGGCATCCACCCCTCTGTTTTTAGGGGTCACAAAGCAACACATTTGAGAACCACTGGAGTATCGGAGTGGGGGAAGATAATACACTTTATTTCTATCGCACCTTTCATACAAGAATTACAGCCCAAAGTGATTCACAGCAGTGATGTTGACGTAAAATAGACATAGGCATAAAATTGGCATTATTATAGACGTGCATGAAATGAGCAGAGCATTGACGAAATATTAGCAAAGACTGCATCGTCCCCGATTGTCTTTTTTTGGCTGTGGTTGCGAACCTTCAATAAACCAGTAGTAGATGATCGTAATGTTCTTGAGGGCACAGTAGGGGGGTGTAACGATGCGACCTCACAACGATTCATTTCGATTACGATTATTCAGGCAACGATTCAATGCATCATGAAATCTCTTCATTTGACCACGATTCGATTCGATTCATTTTCTATTCATTTTCTATCGGTTAATTCCCCAAAAAAATTTGAATACACAAATGCGGCTGGGGGAACTGATTCACTCAGCATGAATGGACTATAGGTCAATAAAAACAATACACACAAAACTTTTAATAAAATATAAAGTAATAATGTAGTAACATTAATGCTAGTAGAATGAATGGATGAAAACGTTATTTAACACATTGCAGAGTGGGTACAATACAATACGGCTCAATACAAACAATTGTTAAGGGGATGCAGACTGTTGTAGTCTTGGACTGGGCTCCTTATAACAATAACTTGACAACACATGAGTTTAGTTTAGTCGCAGCTACAGGTTTACTCTGAGCGTCAGGTCAGGAATGCGACAACAGACATCAGTCGATCACAACACTCTTCAACACAAGACGATACGTTTCAAACAAAAGGTTGTTACAATCATTTTCATATAACGCTACTTGGGACAGCTCTGCTGTAAACACTGGGAATAACCTCGGTTGCTATGCCCACACGCAACCACTGCAACCGGGGATGCGCGCAAGACTTCACCCTGGACTCCGGTTTTCAAAGACCGCGGTTGCAGTGTTCCAAAACCCCGGTTGCGTGTGGCCGAACAGAGCAACCACGCCGCACATTAAGGCTCGGTTACATAACACCTGTGTTCGTGTGGACAGGGCCTCGGTGACAGGGTTCTGCAAACTGTGGTTTTCCACACATCGCTGGACTTAACCGACTCAACATAAGTACTGATCAATGCGGCCAACCACCCTGGCCTCTAGCGAGCACCTCTTCCTTCACCGGTGGTGAATTCCGAGTAGGGCTGGCTGCACGATTAATAGGGGGGGGGGAATCGCGATCTCGATACGGATACATAGACCTATGCAATCTCATTTCTAAATTATGACGATTTTTTTCTTTTTTAATTCTTTTACTTTGTATGTTACAAGAGACGTTTAAGTTTAAGTCAAGCACTTTCATATATGTTATGTTTAAGTTTAAGTTTAACTCACTTTGATAAATGATTTCATTGAAAAAATAAGAATCGTGTGAGAGAATCGTGATCTCAATTCTTGGAGACAAAAATCGTGATTCACATTTTAGCAAGAATCGTGCAGCCCTAATTCCGAGGCTGTTCCTCCCCCTCTACCACTCCCCCCTCCCTCCATGGCTGTTCCTCCCATAGATATATATAGAACACTAGATAGCTTGCCCGCGCTGCCGGCCAATGGAGAGCGACGTCACTGAACCGCCGCCATCTTGCTCCAGTTAGCCTTGAGTGAGAGTGAGTGAGCTGCACAGACAAAAATACTCATAACTCGCTGAATTATTGACGGATTTACAAACGGTTTGGTTTATTACAAGCATTATTAATGTGGCTATGATTCAAGTGGTTTGTAAAAAAAAACATCTTTAAAAGATTTTTTTTTTATAAGTATGCAGTATCATAACTACATCTTTGATGTTTATAGCAAACCAACCCGTTTGTAAATCCGTCAATATTTCAGCGAGTTATGAGTATTTTTGTCTGTGCAGCTCACTCACTCTCACTCAAGGCTAACTGGAGCAAGATGGCGGCGGTTCAGTGACGCTGGTGACTCCGCCTTAAGCCATCTAGTGTTCTATAGATATCTATGGTTCCTCCCCCTCTACCACTCCCCCCCCTCCCTCCATGGCTGTTCCTCCCCCTCTACCACTCCCCCCCCTCCCTCCAGGCTGTTCCTCCCCCTCTACCACTCCCCCCCCCCTCCATGGCTGTTCCTCCCCCTCTACCACTCCCCCCCCCCTCCATGGCTGTTCCTCCCCCTCTACCACTCCCCCCCCTCCCCCCATGGCTGTTCCTCCCCCTCTACCACTCCTCCCTCCCCCCATGGCTGTTCCTCCCCCTCTACCACTCCCCCCTCCCTCCAGGCTGTTCCTCCCCCTCTACCACCCCCCCCCCCCTCCCTCCATGGCTGTTCCTCCCCCTCTACCACTCCCCCCTCCCTCCATGGCTGTTCCTCCCCCTCTACCACTCCCCCCTCCCTCCATGGCTGTTCCTCCCCCTCTACCACTCCCCCCCTCCCTCCATGGCTGTTCCTCCCCCTCTACCACTCCCCCCCCTCCCTCCATGGCTGTTCCTCCCCCTCTACCACCCCCCTCCCTCCATGGCTGTTCCTCCCCCTCTACCACTCCCCCCTCCCTCCAGGCTGTTCCTCCCCCTCTACCACTCCCCCCCCCTCCCTCCAGGCTGTTCCTCCCCCTCTACCACTCCCACCCCCCTCCCTCCATGGCTGTTCCTCCCCCTCTACCACTCCCCCCTCCCTCCAGGCTGTTCCTCCCCCTCTACCACTCCCCCCCCCTCCCTCCAGGCTGTTCCTCCCCCTCTACCACTCCCCCCCCCCTCCCTCCATGGCTGTTCCTCCCCCTCTACCACTCCCCCCTCCCTCCAGGCTGTTCCTCCCCCTCTACCACTCCCCCCCCCTCCCTCCAGGCTGTTCCTCCCCCTCTACCACTCCCCCCCCCCTCCCTCCAGGCTGTTCCTCCCCCTCTACCACTCCCACCCCCCTCCCTCCATGGCTGTTCCTCCCCCTCTACCACTCCCCCCTCCCTCCAGGCTGTTCCTCCCCCTCTACCACTCCCCCCCCCTCCCTCCAGGCTGTTCCTCCCCCTCTACCACTCCCCCCCCCCCCTCCATGGCTGTTCCTCCCCCTCTACCACTCCCCCCTCCCTCCAGGCTGTTCCTCCCCCTCTACCACTCCCCCCCTCCCTCCATGGCTGTTCCTCCCCCTCTACCACTCCCCCCCCTCCCTCCATGGCTGTTCCTCCCCCTCTACCACTCCCCCCCTCCCTCCATGGCTGTTCCTCCCCCTCTACCACTCCCCCCTTCCCTCCAGGCTGTTCCTCCCCCTCTACCACTCCCCCCCTCCCTCCAGGCTGTTCCTCCCCCTCTACCACTCCCCCCCCCTCCATGGCTGTTCCTCCCCCTCTACCACTCCCCCCCCCCTCCCTCCATGGCTGTTCCTCCCCCTCTAGCACCCCCCCCCTCCCTCCATGGCTGTTCCTCCCCCTCTACCACTCCCCCCCTCCCTCCAGGCTGTTCCTCCCCCTCTACCACCCCCCCCCCCCTCCCTCCATGGCTGTTCCTCCCCCTCTACCACTCCCCCCCCTCCCTCCAGGCTGTTCCTCCCCCTCTACCACCCCCCCCCCCCTCCCTCCATGGCTGTTCCTCCCCCTCTACCACCCCCCCCCTCCCTCCATGGCTGTTCCTCCCCCTCTACCACTCCCCCCCCCCTCCCTCCATGGCTGTTCCTCCCCCTCTACCACCCCCCCCTCCCTCCATGGCTGTTCCTCCCCCTCTACCACTCCCCCCCTCCCTCCAGGCTGTTCCTCCCCCTCTACCACCCCCCCCCCCTCCCTCCATGGCTGTTCCTCCCCCTCTACCACTCCCCCCCCTCCCTCCAGGCTGTTCCTCCCCCTCTACCACCCCCCCCCCCCCCCCTCCCTCCATGGCTGTTCCTCCCTCTCTACCACTCCCCCCTCCCTCCAGGCTGTTCCTCCCCCTCTACCACTCCCCCCCCCCCTCCAGGCTGTTCCTCCCCCTCTACCACTCCCCCCCCCTCCCTCCAGGCTGTTCCTCCCCCTCTACCACTCCCCCCTCCATGGCTGTTCCTCCCCCTCTACCACTCCCCCCTCCCTCCAGGCTGTTCCTCCCCCTCTACCACTCCCCCCCTCCCTCCAGGCTGTTCCTCCCCCTCTACCACTCCCCCCTCCCTCCATGGCTGTTCCTCCCCCTCTACCACTCCCCCCCCCTCCCTCCATGGCTGTTCCTCCCCCTCAACCACTCCCCCCTCCCTCCATGGCTGTTCCTCCCCCTCTACCACTCCCCCCCCCTCCCTCCATGGCTGTTCCTCCCCCTCTACCACTCCCCCCCCCCCTCCCTCCATGGCTGTTCCTCCCCCTCTACCACTCCCCCCCCCCTCCCTCCAGGCTGTTCCTCCCCCTCTACCCCCCCCCCCCTCCATGCTGTTCCTCCCCCTCTACCACTCCCCCCCCCTCCCTCCAGGCTGTTCCTCCCCCTCTACCACTCCCCCCCCCCCTCCATGGCTGTTCCTCCCCCTCTACCACTCCCCCCCCCCTCCCTCCATGGCTGTTCCTCCCCCTCTACCACTCCCCCCTCCCTCCATGGCTGTTCCTCCCCCTCTACCACTCCCCCCCCCCTCCAGGCTGTTCCTCCCCCTCTACCACTCCCCCCCCCCCCCTCCAGGCTGTTCCTCCCCCTCTACCACTCCCCCCCCTCCCTCCATGGCTGTTCCTCCCCCTCTACCACTCCCCCCTCCCTCCATGGCTGTTCCTCCCTCTCTACCACTCCCCCCCCTCCCTCCATGGCTGTTCCTCCCCCTCTACCACTCCCCCCTCCCTCCATGGCTGTTCCTCCCTCTCTACCACTCCCCCCCCCTCCCTCCATGGCTGTTCCTCCCCCTCTACCACTCCCCCCCCCCCCCTCCATGGCTGTTCCTCCCCCTCTACCACTTCCCCCCTCCCTCCAGGCTGTTCCTCCCCCTCTACCACTCCCCTCCTCCCTCCATGGCTGTTCCTCCCCCTCTACCACTCCCCCCCCTCCCTCCATGGCTGTTCCTCCCCCTCTACCACTCCCCCCCCTCCCTCCAGGCTGTTCCTCCCCCTCTACCACTCCCCCCCCTCCCTCCATGGCTGTTCCTCCCCCTCTACCACTCCCCCCCTCCCTCCATGGCTGTTCCCCCCCCTCTACCACTCCCCCCCCCCCTCCAGGCTGTTCCTCCCCCTCTACCACTCCCCCCCCCCTCCAGGCTGTTCCCCCCCCTCTACCACTCCCCCCCCTCCCTCCATGGCTGTTCCTCCCCCTCTACCACCCCCCCCCTCCCTCCATGGCTGTTCCTCCCCCTCTACCACTCCCCCCCCCCTCCAGGCTGTTCCCCCCCCTCTACCACTCCCCCCCCCTCCCTCCATGGCTGTTCCTCCCCCTCTACCACCCCCCCCCTCCCTCCATGGCTGTTCCTCCCCCTCTACCACTCCCCCCCCCTCCCTCCATGGCTGTTCCTCCCCCTCTACCACTCCCCCCCCCTCCCTCCATGGCTGTTCCTCCCTCTCTACCACTCCCCCCCCTCCCTCCATGGCTGTTCCTCCCCCTCTACCACTCCCCCCCCCCCCTCCATGGCTGTTCCTCCCCCTCTACCACTTCCCCCCTCCCTCCAGGCTGTTCCTCCCCCTCTACCACTCCCCTCCTCCCTCCATGGCTGTTCCTCCCCCTCTACCACTCCCCCCCCTCCCTCCATGGCTGTTCCTCCCCCTCTACCACTCCCCCCCCTCCCTCCAGGCTGTTCCTCCCCCTCTACCACTCCCCCCCCTCCCTCCATGGCTGTTCCTCCCCCTCTACCACCCCCCCCTCCCTCCATGGCTGTTCCTCCCCCTCTACCACTCCCCCCCCCCTCCAGGCTGTTCCCCCCCCTCTACCACTCCCCCCCCTCCCTCCATGGCTGTTCCTCCCCCTCTACCACTCCCCCCCTCCCTCCATGGCTGTTCCTCCCCCTCTACCACTCCCCCCCCCTCCCTCCATGGCTGTTCCTCCCCCTCTACCACTCCCCCCCCCTCCCTCCAGGCTGTTCCTCCCCCTTTACCACTCCCCCCCTCCCCCCATGGCTGTTCCTCCCCCTCTACCACCCCCCCCCTCCCTCCAGGCTGTTCCTCCCCCTCTACCACTCCCCCCCCCCCCCTCCCTCCAGGCTGTTCCTCCCCCTCTACCACTCCCCCCCCCCCTCCATGGCTGTTCCTCCCCCTCTACCACTCCCCCCCCCCCCCCTCCCTTTATTTTATTTTATTTTTTATATATATATTTTTTATGCGTCTATTGATTCTGTTTAAACCAATGGGGGTTTTCTTCACAGTTGCAGATAAAGATTAGGCTACACTAATATTATAGTATTAAAAGTGATGAGTTATATTCATTAAAGAAAGTTGATTTAATAAAAAAAAATTACTCATTTAATCAGATTAATCACTTTATTCAAATTGAGGATTTTAGTTTGAGGATATTTATAAAAATATAAATCTATTTATTTCGATCATTTTTATTTTTATTATAAATTTTTTTAATTAAAAACAAAGGTTCGAATCCCGAAAACAGGCTTCGGGGACAGCCTTACCCTCCATGGCTGTTGCTCCCCCTCTACCACTCCCCCCCCCCCACCCTCCATGGCTGTTGCTCCCCCTCTACCACTCCCCCCCCCCACCCTCCATGGCTGTTGCTCCCCCTCTACCACTCCCCCCCCCCACCCTCCATGGCTGTTGCTCCCCCTCTACCACTCCACCCTCCATGGCTGTTGCTCCCCCTCTACCACTCTACCCTCCATGGAGACACGTTGTGGAGGAGTTCAATCCAATTGCAGTCCGGCTGCCTGCCTAACTAACTGGGCTGTTAGTGCTTCGGTGCTTTTACCGCGGCTCTCAGCCTTCATTGATTATAGCTGATGGCTTTACTGACGGTATGGAAGCTCACTCTATTTTGCCAGAGAGCTACAATCAGTGATCCATTGAAGCCCCCCCCCTCGTGACCTCTCCCAGCCTCTCTAACACAAGGTTATGTCTGAACATCTCCATTACCAGTCTGCCTCCATCAGAGAATGAGCTTCAAGTGTGTGCGTGTGTGTGTGTGATGAGTATGAGTGTGTGTGTGTGTGTGTGTGTGTGTGTGTGTGTGTGTGTGTTAAGACTGAGACGATATGCCATTTGGAAGAATAGATAAATCGGGACAAGATTATCGATAAATATCGATTATTTTACATGTGTTTTTAATTCAAAAATATATAATTTAACGTTAGTTCATGCGTGTGTGTGTGTGTTAGGGCTGGGCGATATGACGATATTATATAAATATCGGGTACAGTTCATTAACGATACACTTTTTCAACGTATCGTGGATATCGTGATGTTTTGCCCAAGAGGATTGTGTCGCGTCAATCTGTCCACACGTTACTCGTTCATATCTCAGCCCGTGCTGAGATATGCCCATTCCGCGGTCTGTTAATAAAGTTTTCAATCAGACAGATGTATGGAAAGGCTTTTATTATAACATTCGTTGTAGTAAAATCATTATGCCTCATTTAGTCATCCTGTTGAGCACTGGTCTCCTACTCGACGGCCGCGGGGAGCTAACGTTAGTAGCTTTGTTGACGTTGTTCAGCCACAGGACATTCAGGAAGTAAAAAACTAGGAGCTTGCCGATTGGTGCTAAGAACAGCAGGGCGGGTGCAAGCGCTGTGACGTAATTGGCAGACTCGACTGTCAATCAAAATTATATGTTTCCGTCAGAATGAATGAGTGAAGACTTTGTTAAAGGGTTGCAGAATGGGTACAATACAGTACAGGAGGATGAAGACCAGAAAAAGACTTTCGACTTTTTTACATAAGGGTCCTCCATTTTCAATTCATCAAAACATTTAGAGACATACATATATACAGTAGTTTCATTAAAATGCTATTGATTGATTGATTGATTGATTGATTTAAAACTTTATTAACATATTGCAGAATGGGTACAGTACAGCTCAATACATACAATTGTTAAGGGGATGCAGACCCGAGAAAGACTTTAGTCTTGTTTACATCAGGGTCCCCCATTTTCAATTCATCATATTTCATATCTAAATCATATAATATCTCATTGCTAAATATATGCAATATATAATCTAATAATCTAAATCTAATATAAAAATGCTAAATGCATGGGTATTTTATTTTGTCTTTAATGTTAGCTTGCAAAATCAAATACTGTCTTGGTAAGCCTCATAATGAATTGTTTGGGGTAAAAAAGAAAAACATCGTGATGTGTATCGTGTATCGTCGAAAGGTCAGAAAATATCGTGATATCATATTTAGGCCATATCGCCCAGCCCTAGTGTGTGTCACGTGCACTCACTGTAGTTTTTGCGGTCACGACACACACAAACTAACGTTAAATAATATTTTCTTTTTTTCCCTTTTACACATGAAAAATAATCGATAAGTGACACCACTTATTGATTTCACGGGAGTTATCGATAAATCGACAAGTGGTCTCAGCCTTAGTGTGTGTGTGCGTGTGTGTGCGTGTGTGTGTGTGTGTGCGTGCGTGTGTGTGTGTGTGTGTGCGCAGCAGGGCAGGGTATGTGCCTGTGACAATTTCACTCCAACACTAAAGGCGCTCCCATAGTCCAGCAGACTGTACACAGAGCAGACTCCGCGGAGGTCCGCGCGGACTCTTGAGCTTTGATCTCAGCGGACAGCAGACCCACAGGTGGGAAGCTCCTATTTTCTGACGCGCGGACATCCGCGCCGCTGACTTGGTGTCACACAAAACACTGCTCGGCGTTTTGGTTGACATCGAACTGCATTTAATGTGACGCCGATCTGCATTTTACTCTGAACACTCGCTCTGTGCCAAGAGAGATGTTTGAATGGCTTTTCTAAATGAAGTGTGTAAAATTGCCAGTTTTATTTCGAAATATTGGAAACGGAGATAACATAGAATGTTATCTCCGTTTCCAATATTTTGAAATAAAACTGGTGCTTTTATTTCATGCAATGCGTGTCTTTTCAGCACCACGCGCTGTCCACCTCAAGCCTATACGGTACATTGCATCTCGCTGCCTATATACCTGTTATTCAAGTGCGTAAAACTGCCCGTTTTATTATCGAAATATTGGAAACGGAGATCACTCTTTATTTTGACATCGGATGACGACGACATGACAGAAGTTGAACAGCGTGGGGACAATTGTGTAAACTGCTGCGTGACATGTAGGAAATTGGTCCGCGGAGGTCCGCTCGACTATGAAGGCTCAAAGAGTCCGCGCGGACCTCCGCGGGGTCTGCTCTGTGTACAGTCTGCTGGACTATGGGAGCGCCTTAAGGGCTGGATCCACTAAGAATGGATTGCACGGTGGAAATTCTTGCTGTCTTGTCGCACAGAACTTGTAAGTCGCTTTGGATAAAAGCGTCAGCTAAATGACTAAATGTAAATGTAAATGTAAAAATTGCACCCTTAACTGCGTGGGGTTTGCGCGTGGTATCGGCTCCGTCTTTGCGAGCTATCCACTAAGGCATTGGTTCTCAAACTATGGGTCGCGAACCAAATTGGGGTCGCGGGTAGGTGACAGTGGGGTCGGGTCGCGCATTGGCAAGTAAAAAAAAAATTATAATAAATAAATAAAAATAACTGTGTATTGATAACATAGTGCTGTAATTACATTTTCTAATAAATAATATGCATGATCAAGTTCAACAACGTGTGCTTTTATTTTTGAGTAAAATATCAAACATTTTCTCTTTTCTCTTAACACTTTGGGTGCCATGGGTTAAATTCATGATATACCATAGATTGCCAGCTCTATTTGTCTATGGAGAAGTACCCCTTCTTTGCATGGCTATAACCTTTTAAATTCTATTGCTACATTGCCATTATTAGGGCCCATTCAAAGTCCTATATGTATTGTTCATTGTGTAGCAATGTTAAACTTTTTCATTCACATATTCATAGTAAAGTATGGTCTAATGTATAAGTATGTTTTCATCTCTTTTTGCAGCTTTCTCCAGAACGTGATCTATAGCCCCAAATGCATTATATTGATGATGAAATACAGTTTGATGGCAATCGGGGCGATATAAAAAATGTCAATTGGACGTACTTCTAGAATGATCTACGTATGATCTGATGATGACCGGATGGGCGGGGGATCGTTTATAATTCCGTGGGCAGCGTTATATCATTCATCTAGTGTGGGTCATATGTTCATCATAACAGTTTATATGGAACACGTTAAAAAATAACGCTGAATCTTACCGGATCTTCCTCGCGCCGTTGGACGATCAGCGTGGTGTAGACCGTTTTCGATTATGGGATGTTTATCCTGATGAACCATTTCCAGCTTGTATAATACTATATACGTCCAAATCATGTTGTTTATCGAGTTATTGGCAATGGATCGCTATATATTGTGACGAGCCAGAGTGCCGGGAGCCAAACCGAGTGCCCGGAAGTAATATGGCCGACCAGCACAACCTCCACAGCACTTCCTGTTTGGCGATTGCGCTCCTGAACCGCCAGAGAGCTCAGTGGGTCCTCCTGGTGGATCTCAGGCCAGCGGAGGGGAAATATGAATCCGATCACAGATTTTTGAAATATTGATATTAAAGACGCTGTAAAGCGTCCTTCGGCAACTTGAGCATGAATGACGCTGTAAAGCGTTTTCCGGCACCCAAAGTGTTAAAGAAAAAGAAAAATTATTATATCTTGCAGCATATTTAAAAATTCTCTCTTATATTAAAGTATATTTAGTTTTTAAGAATTGTAAAGGATAGGCAAAAATAAGCATGTGCTTCAACCTATTCCTTTTTTCGGTCATTGAGTTTGGATTTTGTGTGTGAGCTTACTTTGAATATGTACATTTGTGATTTTTTCTTTTCCTTTTGAAAGTCCACACATGTGTGTTTTTGATTCATCTGTAAACAAAGACCGAAAATAAAACTATTCATTCATTCATTCATTTTGATATTCCTTAATTCCACGTCGAAATTACACGATGTGGGGTCCCCAAAATAAAATGGGGTCACGGTATTAAAAAGTTTGAGAACCCCTGCACTAAGGACATAGCGCGGATGAGATACCAGTGCAGACACGCCCGCTGTTTCGCATTTTTTTTTTTTAAACTTTGACCAGTCAGCTGGTTTCTTTTAGCGTTTATCGTTTTTTCTGGTCAAGTATGACCGACAAAGACAGGTTGAATGGGGTATAGATCGGGAAAGACACTGAGAAAATACGGCGAGTCCGGGAGTCGAACTCGTGTACCCCAGATCCGTGACGCGCACGGTTGTCCCTGACGCCGAAATAGCGTTCGAGGTACGCGGTGAGCTACTGGAGCTCCCTGTTTCGCATTTTTTACCACAGCGTCTGTGTGTGTTGTGTCCATGTCAGGTCCTCTGTGATGCGGACTCGAGTCCCAGGTACTTAAAACTGCTCACCCTGTCCACGATATTTAGCCCCATTTATCCACAGTGGCGTCGTGTGTGTATAAGTATAGTATCATAGTAGTAGAGTACATAGTAGTAAAAGAGAGTGAGCGATCGTTTCCAGTCTCTGGAGTCGTTATGTGCAGCACGTTATGTGTTCTTTGCTAAATCGCAGCGTGTGCATCTCTGGGAATATATATAAAAAAAATAAAAAAAAAACGATTTAAGGACCGACTAAATACGAGGCTTGATCACACTATGAGGCCGTCTAAAACTCTTGTGATATAGACTAACGGAGGCATTGTTAACCCTTTCACTGCCGCACTACCAAACGGTTTAACCCTTTCACTGCGACAATACGGAAGGTTAACCCTTTCACTACCACACTACAGAAGGTTAACCCTTTACTATCGCTTAACCGTCTGTAGTGTGGTAGTAAAGGGTTAACCTTCTGTAGTGTGGCAGTGAAAGGGTTAAGAGGCCCTGAACACTAAAGCACGTCTCCGGGACCATGTGCTGCTGTCAGCACTTCCTGGTTAAACTGTCAACATCAACAGACAATAGAGCGTTTAAGTGGCGTCACGGTTGGCCGAGTGCCTGAACGACGGACCGCCGCCCCCCTCGGGTTTCTTCTTCCACAGGAAGGATAAAATAAAGACGGGTGTGGATTTTCACACAACAGAGGCACGAGGTTTTCTTTTTAAAGGGAAGGTTAACCGGAACGTTGTCTTTATCAGCATCGACAAACAATGTGACGGAAAAAGCAGAGGTTTGGATTCTGCTGGAGAGACTAAACGATGCTCCCGTTTGCTCGCATACGAGTCTTTCCATTGTATTTATTCAGCATAGTTCCCAATATCCCGTATAATATAACCGATAATTAATTAATAGATAATATAACCAGACCCTTATCTGCAGCTTTGTGTACACCGTTTATTTTTCTCATATTTGTATATTTAGAGTTAATTATATTGTTTACACAGTTTGTCTCGTATTTTCATATTCAGATGTAACTTCATTGCCTATTATTCATGTCGTTCTACTATTACCCTGCCCATAGGGAGGTGTAGTCCGACGTCACTTTGGACCGCCCGCGCGGTCCACCCGTATAGGGATTTATCATTGGGGAAATGGTTTATCGGCCATTGTAACAATTCTGCCTCATGAACATTGGAAAGCTTTCCATTTTTGGACAAAACGAGTTCCCTTCTATCACCAACATGATTGTTCCATTTGTTTGAAATTTAAAAAGAAAAGAATTACGATTAACACTTTGATCGCCATGGTTAAATTCATAATTTACCATCCCTCGCCATCTCTATTTGTCTATGGAGAAGTTCCCCTTCTTTGCAGGGCTATAACTTTTTAAATTGTATTGCTAAATTGACATTATTATTATTGACAATAATATCTATTGTTCAGGGTGTAGCAACGTTATACTTTTTCATTCACATATTCATACTAAAATACGGTCTAAAGTATAAGTATGTTTTTACCGTTTTCTGCAGCTTTCTCCAGAACTTGATTTATAGCCCTAAATGCATTATATTGATGATCAAATACAGTTTGGTAGGAATCTGTGCGAGATAAAAAATTTCAACTGGATGTGCTTCTAGGAGTTACTACGTATGATCTGATGTTGACCGGATGGGCGGGGGGTCGTTTATAATTCCGTGGGCAACGTTATATCATTCATCTAGTGTGGGTGATATGATCATCAGAGCAGTTAGTAAAGAACACGTTGGAAAATAACGCTGGATCTTACCGTATCTTCCTTGTGCCGTTGGGCGATGAGCGTGGAGCAGAGATATTCATATTATGGGATGTAAAAATACCCGATCCATTTCCAGGTTGTATAATAGTATATACGTCCAAATCATGTTGTTTGTCGAGTTATTTGCAACCGATCGACATCCATTGTGTCAAGATGGAGTCCTGCTAATGATAGCGAGTGCCCGGACGAAATATGGGTGAGCAGTGAGCACCACTTCATCCACATGACTTCCTGTTGGGCGATCTGCCGATCGGCCACCAGATGGCGCTCTTGAACCGTTAGAGAGTTGAGTGGAGCTCAGCAGTATATCTCAGGTCCCCGGGGGAGAAATATGATTTCGATCACAGATTTTTGAAATATTGATATCAAAGACGTGTTACGGCGTCTTTGGCAGAATGAGCATGGCGGGGAATGACGAGTTACGGCGTTTCCGGCGATTAAAGTGTTAATTGCGAATATTTTCATGTTGAGCTATAGATTGTGGATGAATACGCACAGAAAGGTACACCATGCAAATCTTCATGCTTTATTTGTTTTAAACGAGACGATTTAGAAATGGGCAATGGGGAAATACGCTGCAATTTTGCGAGGTGGACCGGCCGGAAACGCAATGACGTAACCACTACACCTCCCAGTCCGCGTTATTTTTTTTCGTAGCCGCAGTTTGCGGAGACGCTCTCTGATTGGCCACTGACGTTTCTGGTCATGTGACATGTGCGCCCAATCGTGTGACGCCCGTTTCTTTCACCGGTTAAGCTTAGGCACTCTTTCGAAGTTGGTTAAGGTTAGAGTTTGTCTTAGAGCAGGGCGATAGAACACCAGCCCTGATTCCAAACTCTAACCTTAACCAACTTCGAAAGAGTCGCCTAAGCTTAACCAGTGATAAACTAGGCGTTAGGTAGTTTGCATGCTGTTCGAGGCGGAAATGGGCAAAGACACAGCTCGTCACACGATTGGGCGCACATGTCACATGACCAGAAACGTCAGTGGCCAATCAGAGAGGGCAAACTGCGGCTACGAAAAAAGTAATAAGGCTCCCAGTCCCTATAGACCAGGAAGTAACCACTACACCTCCCTATAGACCAGGAAGTAACCACTACACCTCCCTATAGACCAGGAAGTAACCACTACACCTCCCTATAGACCAGGAAGTAACCACTACACCTCCCTATAGACCAGGAAGTAACCACTACACCTCCCTATAGACCAGGAAGTAACCACTACACCTCCCTATAGACCAGGAAGTAACCACTACACCTCCCTATAGACCAGGAATTAACCACGACACCTCCCTATAGACCAGGAAGTAACCACTACACCTCCCTATACCTGTACCTCCCCTCCCCCTCACGCCCCGGGCAAACACAACGCGCGCGGGTTCCGCGCGAGATCGCGCGCCTGGCCTGGCACACCTACTCCGACTTCAGAGCGGGCGGACGACAGACTGCAGCGTGGAGCCCTCCATAGAACCAAAGGAATTCCCAGCAGCAGCACGAGCTCTCTCTCTCTCTCTCTCCCTCTCGCTCTCTCTCCCTCTATCTTTCTCTCTCGCTCTCTCTCTCTATCTCCCCCCCACTCTCTCTC
This sequence comes from Notolepis coatsorum, assembly GCF_963971535.1. Lineage (NCBI taxonomy): Eukaryota > Metazoa > Chordata > Actinopteri > Aulopiformes > Paralepididae > Notolepis > Notolepis coatsorum. Next base: position 148,457,109 of record NC_140173.1, on the reverse strand, counting down.
TCCCTCCCCCCCACTATCTCTCTCTCCCGCTTTCTCCCCCCCTCTTTCTCCCCCACTCTCTCTCTCTCTCAGGTATTTCTATGTTTACTTCTCACAACTATTGGACTTTCACGTGTCAGGCCGGGGGGGGGGGGGGGGGGGGGGGGTTGGGTAGGAGGGGTGGGGGGGGGGGACACTGTACAACTGTACAAGCAAAACTGTACATTGGAATATTGACAAAACCACACTTGATCATTTACTGTACATTGGAATAATAATTACCATAATTAGCTGTCAGGAAACAAATAAAACGTGTAAATAAAACGTTATTATTATTATTTGATATAGTATAGTTCTTCAGACGGATTCCTACGCCACTATAAAACTACATTATCAATGGTTTGGCTGAACAAACAGACAGGCAACCAGATATACAGATAGCCAAACAGACAGACCGGCAACCAGATATACAGATAGCAACCAGATATATAGACAGATAGCCAAACAAACAGACAGGCAACCAGATATATAGACAGATAGCCAAACAAACAAACAGACAGACAGGCAACCAGATATACAGATAGCCAAACAGACAGACAGGCAACCAGATATACAGATAGCCAAACAGACAGACAGGCAACCAGATATATAGACAGCAACCAGATATATAGACAGATAGCCAAACAAACAGACAGGCAACCAGATATATAGACAGATAGCCAAACAAACAAACAAACAGACAGACAGACAGACAGGCAACCAGATATATAGACAAACAGACAGACAGGCAACCAGATATATAGACAGATAGACAAACAGACAGACAGACAACCAGATATATAGACAGATAGCCAAACAAACAAACAGACAGACAGACAGGCAACCAGATATATAGACAGATAGACAAACAAACAAACAGACAGGCAACCAGATATATAGACAGATAGACAAACAACAAACAGACAGACAGACAGACAGACAGACAGACAGACAGACAGACAGACAGACAGGCAACCAGATATGACAGATAGACAAAGAAACAGACAGACAGACAGGGGGGGTTGGGCGGGGTACTAAGTATAGTAATATGGTTTATTTGCATTGGGAAAGATACAGACACATTAGCTGGTTGAACAACATCTATATGTTGAAAGATAGAGAAAAGGAGAAAAAGAAAGAGAGGGGGAGAGAGAAAGAGAGAAAGAAAGAAAGGCAGGGAGAATAAAGAGAGAAAAAGAAAGAAAGAGAGGGGGAGAAAGAGAGAGAAAGAGAGAAAGAAAGAGTATATTTCAGTGAGAACGCGTGTGGCGCACGCCTCCCGCGCCGCCTCGAATCCAACCAAAGCTAGCTTGAAAAGATAGCTTGCCGCCCGCGAGGTGCACGCCCGCTTGCAGCCCAGCTACGCCCGTTAACATGGGAGCGGAAGTGAGGCGGCAGTCGTCTGTCCGTCCGTCCGTCCGTGTTGAATCGCGTCTGGTGTGCCGGGGGCGTCATGCTGCTATGACGCCCCCGGATCTCATTAAAGGAATGTCTTATCTCATCCCAAACATGTGGCACGGTGGGGCGAGGAGGTGATGGGTTGGAAGGCCGGCAGGGGGCCTTCCTGTGTGGAGTCTGCACAGGTTTCTTCCCACACCAGAAGACATGCTCCTGCCACAGGCCTTACAGCTGGAGATGCTCTCTGATCTGCTGCCCTGTGGCAGCCTGCTGCTCCTATTAATGCTGTATACACCCTATACATACAAACTACTAGCACCATTTTAAAAGGGCATTTAAAAGGATCCAATTTACTTTTAAATGCGTATTTATATTTTTTTTATTGGAAAAGAATCTGATCCAATATTTATGGCTTAAAACCAATTTCCGACATTAGTTAGAAAGTTTAGATAAAAGAAAATGCAATTTCTTGATTCAGAAAATTGTATCATGGATGAACAAAACTTTCAATGTGAATGGTTGATTTGAATTCCAGGCCTTGACTTTTTTTGGTAAAAAAATAAAAATAAATGTATTTAACATGTTTGTCTTAATTTTTTTTTAAATATCAGTAATTTCTGAAAATTACAAAAGTAAAAAAAATAAACTAAAAAAAATACCTCTGGGTCACTTTCTGGTCAGACGCTTTGTGTGTTACACTTGTTGTCTCCGATTATAAACTGATCACTTTTTCTATGGCCACAGACATTTTCTATATTTTTATACAAACTGACTCGATCTGAATTCCTACAGCTTACTGTCATGACTCATTTGTCATTTCCACAACAATTCTTATCGTATATATATATATCCACATCAGTCTGTACATATACCTGCATATAACCCTTATTCCATATCTGTAGATACTATATATCTGTACATATCCCCCCTTACTAGTTACGACTTGACTTACCATAGTGTCTTTAAACCTGTATTACTGTACATATTAATACTACATCTGATTAGCACCATTACTCAGTAGTACTCATTTATATTTTCTTTATACCCAGTTTAATCACATGTACATTGTATATTGCTATTTTACGTGTGCCGTATAATGACAATAAACTTAATCAAATCTATTAAGTAGTTTGGATGGATCAAATGCAGAGGACAAAATTTGCCTGCATGGGAATAATAAAGTATAACTTAACCTTTATATATTCAGATAAAGATATTATAATATACATAAAGATAATAAAGTGCATCTCTGTGGTGATTCTTAATGCTGATCTATACCAGGCTGATCTATACCATCAACTCTCACTTCTACAAAAGTCAAAATGTTTCTTTCACATCACGCACCTCCAGAATTTCATTATGCAGACGACAGTCATAATATTGTCACACAGTGCGACTGGATGAAACGCCAACCTTCCTGTCGCGGCTACACGTAGGCTGTCAAAAAGAGGCTAAACAGAGGAGTATTATTAATAATAATAACATTTATATAGCACATTTCATACATGGATTGCAGTACTTCACAAGAAATAGCATAAAATGAACATAGGCATAACATTTGCATACAGTTGACAGAATAAAAGCAATGCATAAAGTGCAGACATAAGCATAGGTATAAAAAGACAATAAAAGTAGTGCAATGTAGAAAGTGCAGACATAAGAATAGGCAGACAACAACCATTAGCATTAGTCATTTGAATTTCCTGGTTGACGTGATTCGCCCGGACGTGATGTCACACGAAAGCCGGCCGCGCTCAGCCAATAGACGATTATATTCTCTAAACAGTTGTATTAGTGTGAACGTAATATACATTTGATCCAGTGCATATTTGGATAGTATTGTAATATCCCATGGATATATATATACATTTCAACATTTGATTGCTGCATTCATTCATCAGTCATCATCACTCCCTAACACACCGACTCTGCTTGGGGCGCTAAATGAACATCATATTTGAAGACGCCGATTACAACTAGGTGTATTTATTTTGCTATGTGCACAGCTGCCATGATTGAATAATTGAGCAGTGACGCGTGCCTCCTCACCTCGACTCGTTGATTTTACTGTGTGAGTCATGTGTGTGTTCGTGCGTGACTTTCTTTCGTGACTTACAAATTATTGTAAACACAACATAGTACTGTGATATTCCGATATATATATATATATATATATCACATTCTGATATATGTAAAATAAAGAAATAACACTTTCTTTTTTAGCGAAGGTTCGAACCCATTAATAAAAAAAAAATCGAATGCCAGCATAACGAACAAACGTTCAAACGTTTGGGCTCAGCCCTAGTGAACACCCCCCCCCCCCCCCCCCCCCCCCCCCCCAAAACAGCCAGTCCCCCAAACACCCCACGCATCATCAATCCCCACCACATCCCCATCCAAGAAGACACCCCCCCTGATAGAGCATGCGATGACTGAAGGAAAACACAAACAGCCCGAATACCGGGCCGTTCACCAAATACAAAAACATGAAACATCCCTGTGCGCGCACAAGCGTGTGAATTCATTTACATTAACAATGCATCGGATTGAAGCTCGTGGTGCATAATCCATGTTGCTTGGGTAATCTGTTCGGCGCACGCATGTCCGGTACTATTGTGGGCTGCCGTTAATAAGTCATGCGGAGAAAAGAAGAAAAAAAAGAGGTAAAGAGGCTGGCCAGTAAACCGGAAGGTCGCTGGTTCGATCCCGGTCCCCTCTTATACACAGGAGGGTGTATTATTCGTGCTGTGAGCTGGTGACTGAAGGGTGGCTGGTATATTACATCTACGGTGCCCACCACCATTCCCTTGAGCAAGGCAGTGACTGAACCCCAAAAACCCTGCGCTCTGACCTCTCTTGATGAGATGCGGGGGGGGGGGGGGGACTGTGTGTAACTAGGAGGGATATGAGGACTGTGTGTAACTAGGAGGGATATGAGGACTGTGTGTAACTAGGGGGGATATGAGGACTGTCAGTAACTAGGAGGGATATGAGGACTGTGTGTGTGTGTAACTAGGAGAGATATGAGGCCTGTGTGTAACTAGGAGAGATATGAGGCCTGTGTGTAACTAGGAGGGATATGAGGACTGTGTGTAACTAGGAGGGATATGAGGACTGTGTGTAACTAGGAGAGATATGAGGCCTGTGTGTAACTAGGAGGGATATGAGGACTGTGTGTAACTAGGAGGGATATGAGGACTGTGTGTAACTAGGGGGGATATGAGGACTGTGTGTAACTAGGAGGGATATGAGGACTGTGTGTAACTAGGGGGGATATGAGGACTGTCAGTAACTAGGAGGGATATGAGGACTGTGTGTGTGTGTAACTAGGAGAGATATGAGGCCTGTGTGTAACTAGGAGGGATATGAGGACTGTGTGTAACTAGGAGAGATATGAGGCCTGTGTGTAACTAGGAGGGATATGAGGACTGTGTGTAACTAGGAGGGATATGAGGACTGTGTGTAACTAGGAGGGATATGAGGACTGTGTGTAACTAGGAGGGATATGAGGACTGTGTGTAACTAGGAGGGATATGAGGACTGTGTAACTAGGAGGGATATGAGGACTGTGTGTAACTAGGAGGGATATGAGGACTGTGTGTAACTAGGAGAGATATGAGGACTGTGTGTAACTAGGAGGGATATGAGGACTGTGTGTAACTAGGAGGGATATGAGGACTGTGTAACTAGGAGGGATATGAGGACTGTGTGTAACTAGGAGGGATATGAGGACTGTGTGTAACTAGGAGATATGAGGACTGTGTGTAACTAGGAGGGATATGAGGACTGTGTGTGTGTAACTAGGAGAGATATGAGGACTGTGTGTAACTAGGAGGGATATGAGGACTGTGTAACTAGGAGGGATATGAGGACTGTGTGTAACTAGGAGGGATATGAGGACTGTGTGTAACTAGGAGGGATATGAGGACTGTGTGTAACTAGGGGGGATATGAGGACTGTCAGTAACTAGGAGGGATATGAGGACTGTGTGTGTGTGTAACTAGGAGAGATATGAGGCCTGTGTGTAACTAGGAGGGATATGAGGACTGTGTGTAACTAGGAGAGATATGAGGCCTGTGTGTAACTAGGAGGGATATGAGGACTGTGTGTAACTAGGAGGGATATGAGGACTGTGTGTAACTAGGAGGGATATGAGGACTGTGTGTAACTAGGAGGGATATGAGGACTGTGTGTAACTAGGAGGGATATGAGGACTGTGTGTAACTAGGAGGGATATGAGGACTGTGTAACTAGGAGGGATATGAGGACTGTGTGTAACTAGGAGGGATATGAGGACTGTGTGTAACTAGGAGAGATATGAGGACTGTGTGTAACTAGGAGGGATATGAGGACTGTGTGTAACTAGGAGGGATATGAGGACTGTGTAACTAGGAGGGATATGAGGACTGTGTGTAACTAGGAGGGATATGAGGACTGTGTGTAACTAGGAGATATGAGGACTGTGTGTAACTAGGAGGGATATGAGGACTGTGTGTGTGTAACTAGGAGAGATATGAGGACTGTGTGTAACTAGGAGGGATATGAGGACTGTGTAACTAGGAGGGATATGAGGACTGTGTGTAACTAGGAGGGATATGAGGACTGTGTGTAACTAGGAGGGATATGAGGACTGTGTGTAACTAGGAGGGATATGATGACTGTGTGTAACTAGGAGGGATATGATGACTGTGTGTCACTAGGAGGGATATGAGGACTGTGTGTAACTAGGAGGGATATGATGACTGTGTGTAACTAGGAGGGATATGAGGACTGTGTGTAATGTATGTGTAACTAGGAGGGATATGAGGACTGTGTGTAATGTATGTGTAACTAGGAGGGATATGAGGACTGTGTGTAATGTATGTGTAACTAGGAGGGATATGAGGACTGTGTGTAATGTATGTGTAACTAGGAGGGATATGAGGACTGTGTGTAATGTATGTGTAACTAGGAGGGATATGAGGACTGTGTGTAACTAGGAGGGATATGATGACTGTGTGTAACTAGGAGGGATATGAGGACTGTGTGTAATGTATGTGTAACTAGGAGGGATATGAGGACTCTGTGTAATGTATGTGTAACTAGGAGGGATATGAGGACTGTGTGTAATGTATTTGTAACTAGGAGGGATATGAGGACTCTGTGTAATGTATTTGTAACTAGGAGGGATATGAGGACTGTGTGTAATGTATTTGTAACTACTAGGAGGGATATGAGGACTCTGTGTAATGTATTTGTAACTAGGAGGGATATGAGGACTGTGTGTAATGTATTTGTAACTACTAGGAGGGATAGGCAAAAAGACAATTTCAATGGCCTTGTGTACATTGCAAATCAAAGAATCTTCTTCCAAGGAAAAAGGTCAAAACTCCAGACTGATCAATAATACACAAGCGCGTCCTCTCCATGGGCACAGAGAATCCCCGTCAGTCCGGCCGAGCTGCTGAAAGGCCGGCCGGGAGCAGATGTGGGGAAGGTGGGAGACCCCTCCCCGGGGGGGCCAGAGTCACAGGTGTGTCACGACAACAGAACGAATAGCCAAATGAACGGGCAGGTACACACACACACACACACACACCGCCTCGGTCTATCTGGAGAAGCAGGCCTGTTGCCATGGCTGCCACTTCCTGCCAGAAGCAGCATGCTAATGACGACGTGGGGGGGTGGGGGGGGGGACGAAACACGCTCAGTCTGCATGATGGGTTCAGAGAGAGTTTACGGCCAAATAAACCACAGCGCTGCCACGGAGAGGAGGAGGAAAGTGAGGGAGGGAGGGAGGGAGAGCGAGAGAGGGAGAACAAGAGCGAGGAGTAGTGAGCGAGGGAGAGCGAGAGGAGAGAGAGAAAGAGAGCAGAGGAGGAGAGTGAGGGAGGGAGAGAGAGGAGAGTGAGCGAGGGAGAGGGAGAGAGGAGAGTGAGCAAGGGAGAGAGAGAGAGGAGAGTGAGCGAGGGAGAGAGAAAGAGAGCAGAAGAGGAGAGTGAGGGAGAGAGAGGAGAGTGAGGGAGAGAGGAGAGTGAGCGAGGGAGAGAGATAGGAGAGTGAGCGAGGGAGAGAGATAGGAGAGTGAGCGAGGGAGAGAGAGAGAGAGGAGAGTGAGTAAGTGAGGGAGAGAGAGAGATAGATAGAGAAGGACAGTGAGCGAGGGAGAGGAGAGTGAGCGAGGGAGGGAGAGGCGAAGGAGAGGGAGAGAGAGAGAGATAGAGGAGAGTGAGCGAGGGAGAGAGAGGGAGAGAGAGAGAGAGAGAGAGAGAGAGGAGTGAGCGAGCGAGCGAGCGAGCGAGAGAGAGGAGAGAGAGAGAGAGAGGAGGAGAGTGAGCGAGCGAGGAGAGAGAAGGAGGAGAGTGAGCGAGCAAGCGAGGAGAGAGAGAGAGAGAGAGAGGAGGAGCTCTGTGATATACTAGAGCAGTAGCTTGAATGCCCGTGCTGCCATCGGGCTCCTGTATGGGAACATGAAGGGGACGCGTCAGGATGTGTGGGAACATGAAGGGGGCGCGTCGGGGGTCTTCCAGGAGCACAGCCCGCCGGTGCGAACAGAAGCAGGAGCCGTGTGGGGGCAAACTGAAGACGAGGGAAACGGAGAAGAAGACGTGGAGACAAATAATAATATGCACCTGCAGGATTATAGAACCGGGAGGAGGGGGACGTTTTGAACGCCGGTAACGTTGATGTTGGAAAGCATACGGCTTCTGAGACGTTTACAGGGAAGAGATTCAACTCGAGTCGCCACCCTAGGAGACATGGAATAGGTGCGGGTTCCATTCACACCAACGGGAGATGAGATATTGCTTTATTGATCCCCTAGGGGCAGGGGTCTCAAACTCAATGTACCTGGGGGCCGCTGGAGGTAGAGTCTGGGTGAGGCTGGGCCGCATCAAATATTCCACACAAAAAAGGGGTTTCAAGTATTCCAAAAAAAAGTACAACTGATCCAATCGTCTCAATCTTTAGCAATAACATTTCAGAACATGAACGGTTCTTCAGAACATGAACGGTTCTTCAGGCTTCTTTCTCAGTGGTGTCAGTGGACTCATCCACAGCTATGGAAATGCACTGCACTTTTTTTTTTATTCTATCACAAAGCCGTTTAATCAAATCACCAGCCAGTATTTCAGTTATTCTGGTTGCTGTGGCTATCTGAGGGGGATTTGCTTTTGTTTGCCTTCAAACATGGTCTCCATCACTTCAGTCATACATTATTTTATTATTTATGCATCAGAGAATGGCTTCTTGTGTTTAGCCAACACCCATGCCACTGAGTGAGGACTTGGTTGCTTTTTCTCGTTGTGACATAGCTTTAACAATAATTCTGCTTGCAGCTTGATATGATGATTTCATTCCATTTATTTTTGTGGTTCTTAGCACAACTGAATTTTGAGGAAAGATTGCATCAAAATAACTGTTTTGTTTCGTAGTGGCGTTTCAAATTGCCACTCTTCACAAGAGCTACCGTTTCTTGGCATATTAGGCTGAAAAGTTTAAACTTTACAGCACTGACAAAGTTGAACAAAGTGCTGTACAAGTCCCACAACATAAAAAAAGAAGAATCTTTTTTTACTTTTTTTTTACTTTGATGTCAAGTAGGGGAAATATGAGAAAAATAAACAGTGTAAAAAGGTGCAGATGAGGGTCTGTATGCCCTATTGGCTATTCATACTGTATGTAGAGGATTGGACAGGATATGGCTCACTTTTTACACTCCTTACAGTTTTCAACAAGTTAAATTTAAGACTTTTTAACACCACTTTAATAGCAAATTTCACAACCATACTAGCAAAAAACAACAACATCATAGCGACACTGAACTGGCGGCTGCACTTATGCACCAATTAAAATTCTCTCGCCAGATGCACAAAGCTCCCAGGAGCCATAGAGAAAAAAAAATAAACTTGAATACGAATTTTTTTTTTATTTAATATTACTGAATCTCCTGACAAGTGAGACTGACAGAAAGAAATTATTGAATACCTGTGCAAATAAAATGTAAGACTTTGCCTTAAATTGAGAATTATGAATTTAATAATCTTTTTTATCCCACCGATACCCTGAAGAAAATCTAAAATCGAATTACATTTTAACATGTCACTATATGTGCAGTATATACGGTATATGTATCGATTCGTTACAGTTATATAGGTTATATTCATAGTTTTTGAATATGGGGCGACAGTGGGGAGGTAGAGCAGTCATCTGGTAATCCGGAGGTTTCCGGTTCGATTCCCGCTCCTCCTGAGCAGCGTGTCGAAGTGTCTTTGAGCAAGACACTTATACCGGTAATTGCTCCCGGTGAGCAGGTCGACACCTGGCATCGACAATTGGCTGTATCAGGGGGTGGGAAGCTGAAGGGTGGGTCCTGGGCGTTGTGGACAGCGACCCCTACAGTTCGGTCGGGGCGCCTGCTCAGCGAGGGTTGGATCTGAGGAGAGATAGTGTGGCCTCCCACACGCTACACTCTCCCCGGTGAGGACCTGCGCGGCCAGGTTGGCCTGCCCCAGGCTGCACATGCGTCGGAGGAAAGCATGCGACAGTCTCCGGTCTCCCGGACCAACAGTAGGGGAAAGTACGCAACAACCAGGAAGGGTGGGATGGGAGAAAAATCGGGAAAAAGGAGGGGAAGAAAGATAATTATAAAAAAAAAAAAAAAAAAAAAAATGCTACGTCTCAAAGAAAAGGTCTTAAAATTGAGAATTATGAATGTAATTAAGGCTGAGACGATATGCCATTTGGAAGAATCGATAAATCGGGACAATTTTCTATAGATTTTTTTTATTATTCTGCATAAAATAAAATAAATTTAAAAACTATTATTTAACGTTAGTTCATGTGTGTGTGTCACATGCACTCAGTCGTTTTTGCGATGCTGTAGTTGGCCCATGACACACACAAACTAACATTAAATAATAACACTTTAACTGCCGGAAACGTGTTTAGACGTCCTTCCTAGCCATGCTCAAGTTGCCTAGGACGCCGTAACTCGTCTTTGATATCAATATTTCAAAAATCTGTGATCGAAATCATATTTCCCCTCCGCAGCCTTGACATACAGTGCTGATCTCCTCTCAACCCTCTAGCGGTTCAAGAGCGTCATCTGGTGGCCGATCGGCAGATCGAAACCGGATATTCAACCTTTGAACCGGCAGGACTCACTCCATATGGGGTCCGGGCACTCGCTAATGTTAGAGAGACTCTGTCTTCACACAGTGAACATCGATCGGTGGAAATAACTCAAAAAAACAACATGATTTGAACGTATATACTATTATACAACCTGGAAATAGATCCGGCATTTCAACATCCCATAATTGAAAACTGTCTACTCCACGCTGATCGCCCAACGGCCCGAGGAGACTGGGGTGAGTTTTAGCGTGTAGTATTACCGTGTTCGATACTAACTGCTATGATGAACATATGACCCACATTAGATGAATGGTATAACGTTGCCCACGGAATTATAAACGCCCCCTCGCCCATCCGGTCAACATCAGATGACGTGTAGTAAATTCTAGAAGTACGTCCATTTGAAATTTTTGATCTCGCACAGATTCCTACCAAACTGTATTTCATCATCAATATAACATACTTATACTTTAGACCATATTTTAGTATGAATATGTGAATGAAAAAGTTTAACGTTGCTACACCATGAACAATACATATAGGACCTTGAATGGGCCCTAATAATGGCAATCTAGCAATAGAATTTAAAAAGTTATAGCCCTGCAAAGAAGGGGAACTTCTCCATGTTAAATATAGCTGGCAAGGGATGGTATATCATGAATTTAAGCTTGGGCAATCAAAGTGTTAAAAAAAAAAAAAAACGTATTACTTTATTATTATTTTTATGCAAGTCAATATGGTCTCAGCCTTGTGGGAGATAAAGACTTGTGTCTTCTCATAAGGACATGCGTCTTTGTCTCCTCCCCTTTGTAAACTCCATTTCATGGTGGGACCCCCCTCCCCTCCTGTGACCCCTGAACCTGGGAAGCTCTCTTCTTGGTGATAAAAGCTGATCAATGACCAGGAGACCATCCAGTCATATTCTCCCTCTTTGTAACAGATACTTTCACTCTGAGTTAATAAATTGTATTAATCGGATCCACCTGACTGAGTAAGTTATTAATATTCTCAACAGCCTTGAATGATGTAATACTTTCTAATACCCCGCAGATAATACCCCTGATACATAGACATTTTATTCTCAACTTCTTCTGACTCAATGAAAAGCAACAGCGCCTGTTAACTCAATCTGCGCCATTCACGTATATATACGCGTTTGCTTGCCAACCGTTGAACGCCAATCACGTATATATACACGTTATTTGGTCAGTTTTCCTTTTTTTATTTTAATATTCTATTCAGTGTCACGGACCTCTATGTTACCGTTAAAAGCCATACTGAGACCCCGAAAGTGCAGTACCAGCCAGATCATGCTAGGTGGTAGTATCGCCCACCCTTTGAAACCCTGTTCCAGACTTGTGTGTCACATCTAATGTAGTCCGGGCGGAGAATTTTGGTCCAGGCAAGTCTAGCACTTCACCCGATCACATTGGAACGCGTCCATGGCCCCTCGATGCATGCGTTGTGCCAGATTATGTCGGGGAACCGATGGACATCAATACTGGAAATCGCGATCAGACAATTGGAATATTCTTTTTGGAATAACCCTGATCAAAGGTAAGGAGGACTATCTGACGGCAATTCCACCTTGATCCTACAATGCTTTCATATCGATCCAGCCGATCAACGTATGTAGTATTCAAAACGAATGCCGTTGCTGACGATCAGAGCATCAAAAATCTTCATCCCTTTAGCACAGCTCAGAAGGCCTCATCCGTGTCTATACACAATCATCTTCATCCCTTTAGCACAGCTTAGAAGGCCTCATCCGTGTCTATACACCATCATCTTCATCCCTTTAGCACAGCTCAGAAGGCCTCATCCGTGTCTATACACCATCATCTTCATCCCTTTAGCACAGCTTAGAAGGCCTCATCCGTGTCTATACACCATCATCTTCATCCCTTTAGCACAGCTTAGAAGGCCTCATCCGTGTCTATACACCATCATCTTCATCCCTTTAGCACAGCTTTGAAGGCCTAGATACACCATCATCTTCATCCCTTTAGCACAGCGTAGAAGGCCTCATCCGTGTCTATATTAGGGCTCGGGGTGATTCTTGCTCAAATGTGAATCACGATTTTCTCTCTAAGAATTGAGATCACGATTCTCTCACACGATTCTTATTTTTTCAATAAAATCATTTATTGCACTCTTTCTTAAACAGACAACATAACATATCAAAGTGTTTGACTTAAACTTAAACATAACATATGAAAGTAGGGCTGGGCGATATGACGATATTATATAAATATCGGGTACAGTTCATTAACGATACACTTTTTCAACGTATCATGGATATCGTGATGTTTTGCCCAAGAGGATTGTGTCGCGTCAATCTGTCCACACGTTACTCGTTCATATCTCAGCCTGTGCTGAGATATGCCCATTCCGCGGTCTGTTAATAAAGTTTTCAATCAGACAGATGTATGGAAAGGCTTTTATTATAACATTCGTTGTAGTAAAATCATTATGCCTCATTTAGTCATCCTGTGAAGCACTGGTCTCCTACTCGACGGCCGCGGGGAGCTAACGTTAGTAGCTTTGTTGATGTTCAGCACACGGGACATTCAGGAAGTCAAAAACTAATAACGCTTGCCGATTGGTGCTAAGAACAGCAGGGCGGGTGCAAGCGGTGTGACGTCATTGGCAGACTCGACTGTCAATCAAAATGATTATGTTTCCGTCAGAATGAATGAATGAAAACTGTATTAAAAGGTTGCAGAATGGGTACAATACAGTACAGGAGGATGAAGACCAGAAAAAGACTTTCGGCTTTTTTACATAAGGGTCCTCCATTTTCAATTCATCAAAACATTTAGAGACATACATATACAGTAGTTTCATAAAAATGCTAAAATGCTATTTATTGATTGATTGATTTAAAACTTTAACATATTGCAGAATGGGTACAGTACAGCTCAATACATACAATTGTTAAGGGGATGCAGACCAGAGAAAGACTTTAGTCTTGTTTACATCAGGGTCCCCCATTTTCAATTCATCATATTTCATATCTAAATCATATAATATCTCATATGCAATATATAATCTAATAATCTAAATCTAATATAAAAATGCTAAATGCATGGGTATTTTATTTTGTCTTTAATGTTAGCTTGCAAACTCAAATACTGTCTTGGTAAGCCTCATAATGAATTGTTTGGGGTAAAAAAGAAAAACATCGTGATGTGTATCGTGTATCGCCGAAAGGTCAGAAAATATCGTGATATCATATTTAGGCCATATCGCCCAGCCCTATATGAAAGTGCTTGACTTAAACTTAAAGTAGTGGAAAAGGGGTAGGATTAAATAAGTGTATACTTCCTACTCCTTTTCGAACATGTAGATTGAGTTGTTTTGCTTTTTGTTATCGTTTGTTGTATTCATTGCATGTTCGAAATAAAGACTTCAAATCAAATCAAATCAAAGTCTCTTGTAACATACAAAATAACTCAAGTCAGAATCGTCATCATTTAAAAATGTTACGTAAAAAGTAAAAAAAATGTAATTAAATGTATTTAAAAAAATCATCATAATAGAGATCGTGATTTTATTTCGATTAATCGCCCAGCCCTAAATTCTATATCCCATCATCTTCGGTCTCTTATAAAGATTGGTAGGAATAATACTACAGTGGATGGTAGGGTTAACGTGTAACACTATATTCAACAGATGGTGTTTTTCTCCTCGAGACCAAACAGGCCTGTCGGTGTTTCTCCCAGCTGTGCTGCAGACGTGGCAGGCAGGCAGGCAGGGCTGGCTGACAGAACACAGAACCAGACTGTGAGCAGGCAACACAACAAGTTATTCTGTATGTTGTTATCGTTTCATTCAGCTTGAGGAATCTATTTGTGGTGGGTTTGATGTTATGGTGGGAGTCACCACAAATTAGTATTACTGCATGTAAACACTTCAGGGCAGGCATGCGAGTCACTTTCTCTTAACACACAAATACAGTAACCATCACTCGCTATTCAGGCCTGCAACTGTACCAGTTGTCACGTTTATTTAATATCCTCATTAGTAGTTTCCTTAGAAACAACAACAAAAGACAATAAAATACAACCATAACATGATGCACAGGAATTCACACGCTTATAATTATCAATAAAAACACATTGTTCATAATAATAAATAATAAGGAATATTTTAATGTTTGCCACAGCACCACAATTATAGTCCCCTCAGAGAATATGACATTATATATAGTCCAAACTGATTTATTTCTGAATATTTGCGGTTAATCATTTATTTTTAAAAACAGATCTCACTTGTAAGTAGTCCCGAAATCATAACTAGGCGCTTCAGTGCACCTTGCAAATAAGTCCCTGCTTTCGCGCTGTTTCTATGTGCAGCGATCTCTTCTACCCTCATCCATGATTAGATCGTCAGGCTGCACGTCAGTCTCTCTTCTACCCTCATCCATTAGATCATCGTCAGGCTGTACGTCAGTCTCTCTTCTACCCTCATCCATGATTAGATCATCGTCAGGCTGTACGTCAGTCTCTCTTCTACCCTCATCCATGATTAGATCATCGTCAGGCTGTACGTCAGTCTCTCTTCTACCCTCATCCATTAGATCATCGTCAGGCTGTACGTCAGTCTCTCTTCTACCCTCATCCATTAGATCATCGTCAGGCTGTACGTCAGTCTCTCTTCTACCCTCATCCACGGCATGCACCCCTTCCAGTCATGTCTGGGGGGGGGGGGGGGGGGGGGGGTTGCTTTTACTCCACATTTGAAGATGAAAGAACAAGATGAGGCCGTACTTTTTTACAGTAAAAAAATTAAATAATCATAATTTAGAAAAATAATTTCGATTAATTGCGCAGCCCTACTCCATGACAACACCATCTGACCGGGAGGGGCTCCATGACACCCATCAGTCTGACCGGGGGAAGCTCCACGCCGGGCTAAAGTTTCCGACTTTCTCCCTTTGCTGGAGGAGGATTAATAAAACATCCAGGACGGACGGAGGGGAGACCCGTTGAACAGAAGGCCTAATGGGATCCGACATCCTCTGCGGGGGGGGGGGGGGGGGGGGGGGGGGGGGGGGGGGGAAGAGGGCCGAAGATTAGCCTCTGGATCGTCACCGCCGGACACGGGGGTCACCGTTTAGCCACCGGAATGCTAATGCCGTCGGTTTAATAGTGTCAACAGCTTGGACCCCCTCTCGGGTCACAGAGGGTCCTTCTGAAGGAAGAACAAAACAGCTCGACGGTCGGGGAGACGGTTCCACGCGTTCTGGGGAGTCCGGCCTAATTATTCACTACTATGGCACTTCACCAGTTGTCCTTCCAAAGCTAAATGAAAGGTTCCTGCTCGTGTATATATAGCAGCCTACAGATTAGTCAATTATATCATTGTGTTCACTGTTCCTCCGTTTTGTAATAAACTTAAAAGTACAAAAGGAAAACAGGGCGGCTACGTGGCGTAGTGGGCAAGGCGCTCGCCACGAATGACGGAGACGCTGGGCTCGCCTGTTCCGAGCCCAGCGCTCCACATTGCTTTCAGTTTAGCTGGTCGTTCATACTAATACACATTGGCCGTATTAGGGGGTGGGAAACTGATGGGTGGGGATCGGGCGTTGTGGACAGCGACTCCTACAGGTCGGTCGGTGCGCCTGCGCAGTAGAATCAGGAAGTGTCGGGGGCAGCGTGAGCCTCCCACGCGTTACTCCTCGCCACTGAGAGATCGAGCTGCGCAGGTGAAAAGATGCGACTGCTGTTACCTCAAGTACCGGAGGGGACTTGTGCTATGTATGACTTAGTCCACATTGCAGCCGGCTTATGGGAGGCAAGAAACAGCGTTCGTGACAGGGGAGGGTTGAATTGGATGATACGAAATTGGGATGGGAGAAAATATAGAAAATGGGAGAAAAAATGGATAAAAAAAAAAAAAGTACAAAAGGAAAACAGGAAAAAAACGTTTTACTCTGCAAGCTCGGCTTGAAAGCCACGCACAGTATGGCTTGAATTGCTTGATGTATATAATTTCAGGTAATCTGGACTCAATAAATCAAATGTATTTGTTTGATACAGTATTGCTGCCTCTCCTCTTGCCAGCTATTCTACACCTCTCCTTCTAAGCCAGTTTTTTCTACACTAAGGCTGTTTCCCCGAAGCCTGTTTTTTGGGATTCGAACTTCGCCAGGGTTTTTCCGAACGGACGTTCGAACCTTCGTTTTTAATAAAAGAAAAAAAGAAATTCAATTTTCTTTTACATTTTTTTTTTATCTCAAACTAAATCCTCAATTTGAAGTGATTTTTTGTCTTTTTTTATTAAATCAACTTTCTTTAATGAATATAACTCATCAGTTTTTAATACTATAATATTAGTGTAGCCTAATTTTTATCTGCAACTGTGAAGAAAAACCCCATTGGTTTAAACAGAATGAATAGACATAAAAGAAATATATAAAAAAAAATATATATATTTCTTTAATTCGATGATTTAGAATTCGAATGCCAACGTAACGAACGAAGGACCGACCGTTCGGGCTCAGCCCCATCTCCTTCAGGGTCAGTTATTCTACACCTCTCCTTCAGGGGTCAGTTATTCTACATCTCTCCTTCTAGGGTCAGTTATTCTACATCTCTCCTTCAGGGTCAGTTATTCTACATCTCTCCTTCAGGGTCAGTTATTCTACACCTCTCCTTCCAGGGTCAGTTATTCTACACCTCTCCTTCCAGGGTCAGTTATTCTACATCTCTCCTTCAGGGTCAGTTATTCTACATCTCTCCTTCTAGGGTCAGTTATTCTACATCTCTCCTTCTAGGGTCAGTTATTCTACACCTCCCCTTCTAGGGTCAGTTATTCTACATCTCAGAAACTCCCATTTGGGAGAGAAAACCTTCTGAAAACGGCCTCCCCTACACCGATGTGTTAAGTGGCCACATCTATGAGAATTGATTTTCCTGCTCCCAAGATGACAGAAGGGAATATTAGGGCAGAGGGGGAGACACAGCAGATGGGGGAAAAAAATAAATAGACTGAACAAAGGGAGAATGGTGAAAAAAAGATGAAAGCTGGCACAGCATTAGTTGAGTCAATATAGCCTGGATAAGACCCCCGCCTCAGACTGGGACAGCCTACACCCCTGCTGGCCTGGGAACCAATCCCCCCCAGAATTGTATTTCATGAGTCTCCTCAACTCAATCTCTCCCTCAGCCTCACACTGCCGTCTCAATAAAGAACCGTCTCTCCTGTGTCTCCTCAACTCCATCTCCCTCTCAGCCTTTTACACACACTGCTAACTTCTCATTAGGGCTGACCTTCGATTTTTTTTGGAATTCGAAGCCGAGATTCGATTTTAATTCGAAGCTTCGAAATAAAATAAAGATATTAATTTTTTTTTTATTATAAAAAATAAAAATTGTGGGACTTGTACAGCACTTTGTTCAACTTTGTCAGTGCTGTAAAGTGTAAACCTTAGACAAACAAACTTTGCTTTCATGAAATATTGTAAGCCGTCATTTGAGGCTTTATAAAAGCAGCACAATGAACACAAATCTGTCGGTGCCGAGTCCGACCTCATCTTAAATAACAAACAGTATTGCTTGTTGTAGTTAACAAAGAGAGGCAGAGTTGATTTTGCAAAAAAAAATAAAAAAAAATTCATATATCTTTTTTTAAATTATTTTTTAATAATAGTTTTATTTTCATATTCGAATCCCATGCCCATCGAACGAAGCTTCGAAGCTTCGAAGTATTTAAGACAGCCCTACTTCTCATTCTCTCACTTCCTCCCTCCCTCCCTCCAGTCATCCGAGCCGTCTGGGGGGAAGGTCACATGACCAGGGAGCAGAAGGAGACAGCAAGGAAGCTAAACGGGAGGAGAGGTGATGGCCATCATGTCCACGTAACCCAGGGGGCAGGTGACCCAGGCTTCTTCACCCATGGCAGGTGATGGCTGCTTAAACCAGCCACCGCCCCACACGCCACAGCTCTCCAGTGGGTAGTAGTACCTCTCGGAGTCCCCAGAACTGTTTGGTGTATATAAAAAAAAATAAAAAAAAACCTATTGATGTGCGGCGCAGAAGACTAGCAGCAGCGCGAAGGAACAGATGGAAACGGAACAGAGGAGCTCGGAAGATTAAATCAACAAGCTGGTAATTATATTGTGATCATGAGATTTGCACCACATTCAATACCTCATTTGCACCCTATACCCCAAGTTTTGTAACTCTGCATTCTACCCCACTGGTACTCATTTTACATTTTATGTATCGACTTTACCTACTTTTTACCAACTTTTTCTTCTTTACTGTATGTACAGTAGCACACTCTCAGGGGCTGATAAGAAGCAAGCATTGCATTATAAAGTATCCTGTATTTTGTTCCGACAAATAAAAACAAACCTGAACTTGATATAAAAGCAGGTTTCACACAAATGGGCATGTAAATTATAAACATCACATCTCTTCTGCATGAATATCAACTGGACTACAGCCAACCTGATCAAGATCTGCAAGAGAGCACCGAGTGACTTTAAAGGGTCGAGAGTTGAAAACACTGCCTGCACCACCATCCCTTCCAGACGGCAATCATTTTCTTTTAACTAATAACAAGAGTATCTGCAGGACAGTAATTTTTTTAATACCACTTACAGCTCAATTTAATAGCAATTTCACAACTAGACTAGCAAAAAGAACCAAATAGCGACACTGAAGTGGCGGCTGCACTTGAGCGGCAATTTAAATCCTCGCACCACGTTCCACACGAGCTCTCGGCCAGACGCACCGAGCTCAGGGCGGCGCAGCGGAAAACAACCACTTGAATACAAAAACATTGAATATATTTAATGTGCATGCAAATGAAATTTAAGGCCTTAAATTGAGAATTACGAATCGAATACTTTTTAATACCCTGCAGATAACCAGAATAAAGTCTAATTACATTTTAACATGTCACTATATGTATATAAACATATTTAAAATATGCATATATACTGTATATGCATTGTTAGTTATATTATAGGTTATATATATTCATTGTTTTTTTTAATAGTTGTTGCCGTTTACCGTCGTCAATCGCCTCTGTATTGTTTCCGTGTTGCAGGCCTCCCTCGAAAACAAGACGCTACTGTACGTCTCAAGGAACTTATCCTGCTAACGAAATGAATACGTTTCCTCTTTGTCCAAGTCTCCTGATTGAACTATTATATATATTGTAGGGCTGTCCCCGACTAAGGAATTGGATGGTCGACTATGATTGGCCAAAATCTTCCGTTAGTCGACTACTGGTCGACAAAAAAAAGAAAAAAAAATTATATTCTTTTTTTTTTTACATTTTTTATCATTCCATTTGGGCTGTGGGGGGTGCTTAATGTCTAAAGGAGTCGACTGAAGGCGTATTGTCCTCTGCAAAAGCATGCAATTGGTCCACTGATGGATACATCTTGATATTTGTCTTGTCTAGTGTGTTCATTAGATGGGTGAAATAAATCCTCTTTCAGTGCCTCTGTGCCTGTTTTCGTAGGCAGTTAGCCTCTGGTATGCGTGCCATTAGCGTTAGCCACGCTTCTAGGCCTCTTTTCTTTTGGAAAGAATGATAAAAAAAAGAAAATAATTATAAATATATATAATTATATATATTTTTTTATATTCGACCAAGAGGTTGGCTAGTCGACTACGGCTCCTTTCGACCGATTAGTCGACTAATATATTGTGAGTTGCTCCCTTCAACCCCATTAAGTCCGGATACAACACTAGTGTACACACAGTACTGATTAATCCCCTGTTCCATGACTTACTGTAGGGCTACTGTACCGAATAGTTCGAAGCTTCATTCATAACGTTGACATTCGAATTCTAAATCAACATTAAAGAAATTATAATGTAATCTTTTTTTTTATGCGTCTATTCATTCTGTTTAAACCAATGGGGTTTTTCTTTACAGTTGCAGATAAAGATTAGGCTACACTAATATTATAGTATTATAGTATATGACTCGTCATTTTATTTTTTTTATAAAACATTTATCATAAATGATGTAGCCATCACTGTCTGTCACCATCACTTTCGTACCAACCATGCCCTTATTGGATTATTTATGTTGACGAAACTGACTAGTTCATTAAATAAAGTTGATTTAATTAAAAAAATTACTAATTTAATCAGATTAATCACTTTATTCAAATTGAGGATTTAGTTTGAGGATATAAAAAATATATATATATATGACGACAGACATTCGAAGCTTCATTCGAAAACTTCAATAGAAGCTTCGAATGTAAAAAAATAAATAAAAATGACATTCGGTAAAGCCCTAACTCACTTCCTTTAAAAAAAAAAAAAGGTACTGATTAAATAGTACACGACTAAAAGCCCTGAAACGAGTGAGAATATAATTGGCGCGTGTGTTCCGCCTCGTCACTGCTGCACATTCAGCTCTCGCAGCCTAACAAAGGTCTTTACTGTTGGGTTACCACCAGGCAGGAAACCTTTTCGCCAAAAGTGAAGATTGCAGAGCAAACAAGACAACCACACGACGCGTGGAGGGAGGCCTGGTCAATAAGTCGCTCGTCAACAAAACCAGACATTTGAGAAGAAAAAAAAACACCTCGAGTGTTGGAACCACTTTAAAATCACATTCTTGTGACGGAGAGAGGAGGGCGCCCAACACCACCTTACGTAAAGCAACTCAAACAACCTTTTGTATAATCAAGCAGCTTTTAATGTCAGCTGTGTGCCCAAGTGGGGAATTCAATTTGCAGCGAAGGTAAAAACAACAAGATGAGGTGTCGGGTGCAAGAATCCTATACCATTATCCCAGGCCAGGGAAGCAATTTGTCGATTGGCAGTATGTGCAGCTTTAGGCCATGGTTACACTGGGCTAAAACAGCAACGTTCTATTTTCAAATGATTATGTTTGCATGTCCAAGTTAAAAAGAAACATAGTCTTGGCAGGAAAACGCGTTTTCCTAGTGGCAACGCTCAAAAGGTGTTTTCGTTTTGGAAACTCGCCGAAACTCTCCGACAATGGTGCCATGTAATTTGCGCGAGCCGGATACGGAGCCGTTCTGCCCAATGCCAATGCGCAGTAGAGACCCGCACGGTTATTTCCAGTGTTTACAGCAGAGCTGTCCCAAGTAGCTGCGGCTACCAACGTGTTGTCAAGTTATTGTTATAAGGAACCCAGTACTCCAAACAACAACAGTCTGCATTCCCTTAACAATTGTTTGTATTGAGCCATATTGTACCCATTCTGCAATCGTTTAAATAACGATTATTTATTCTGCTAGCATTAATAGCCTCGATGCTAACTATATACATGGAGAATGCCATTCACATTAGCATGTAGCTAACAACATCTGCGATATTTTTGTGAGACTAAACTCCGCTCTTGGTGGTCAATTGTGTTGATGTTGGTTTTGTTTCATCAACAAATAAGGCAGAACACACAGTGAATGTATCAGTTTTTGTTTATTGCATTTTATTTCTTGCTGAAAAATAAATGCTATGTAGCTAAATGGCTCATGCGAGGTATAAAGATGGTGGCTTTTCTGAGATTTTGAGCAGGATGTGGAGTGACCTTTCTGATTGGTTGAAAATGGCCTTCATGTTTTTTTTTGTATCCACTTTTTCTCCCAGTTTCAATTTTTCTCCCATCCCAATTTTCATATCATCCAATTCAACCCTCCCCTGTCTTTGAACGCCGTTTCTTGCCTCCCACAAGCCGGCTGCAATGTGGACTAAGTCATACATAGCACGAGTCCCCTCCGATACTCGAGGTAACAGCAGTCGCATCTTTCCACCTGCACGGCTCGATCTTTCAGCGTCGGGGGTCTGGGCTTTGGAGGGGCCCCGCCCCCGTCGCTTCCTGATTCTACTGCGCAGGCGCACCAACCGACCTGTAGGAGTCGCTGTCCACAACGCCCGATCCCCACCCTTCAGTTTCCCTCCCCCTAATACGGCCAATGTGTATTAGTGCGGACGACCAGCTAAACTGAAAGCAATGTGGAGCGCTGGGCTCGAACAGGGAGGCATACCTGTTCGAGCCCAGTCTCCAGTATTCATGGTGAGCGCCTTGCCCACTGCACCACGTAGCCGCCCCAATGGCCTTCATGTTTGAAGTACATCGCCACCTACTGCTTTGGCATTGTACTACATGTATATACATCACTCGGTGGTCAGGAGACAAAACGATGTCCAACTTGCCTGCCATTACATGGCGTTCTGAAAAACGAAACTGAAACTGAAAACGAAACTGGTGCTAGTGTAACCGCAGCCTTAATTTGTCTGTTGTTGGCAGTATGTGTAGCTTTAATGTGTCTGTTGTTGGCAGTATGTGTAGCTTTAATGTGTCTGTTGGCAGTATGTGTAGCTTTAATGTGTCTGTTGTTGGCAGTATGTGTAGCTTTAATGTGTCTGTTGTTGGCAGTATGTGTAGCTTTAATGTGTGTTGGCAGTATGTGTAGCTTTAATGTGTCTGTTGTTGGCAGTATGGGTAGCTTTAATGTGTCTGTTGTTGGCAGTATGTGTAGCTTTAATGTGTCTGTTGTTGGCAGTATGTGTAGCTTTAATGTGTCTGTTGTTGGCAGTATGTGTAGCTTTAATGTGTCTGTTGTTGGCAGTACGTGTAGCTTTAATGTGTCTGTTGTTGGCAGTATGTGTAGCTTTAATGTGTCGGTTGTTGGCAGTACGTGTAGCTTTAATGTGTCTGTTGTTGGCAGTATGTGTAGCTTTAATTGGTCTGTTGTTGGCAGTATGTGTAGCTTTAATGTGTCTGACCTTCAAAGCTTTTTTTGGCAATCGAAGCTTCGGGGCCGAGCTTCGATTTTAATTTTATTATTTATTATTATTTTTTTTAATCTTATGTTGTGGGACTTGTACAGCACTTTGGTAAACTTTGTTGTTTTTAAATGTGCTCTATAAATAAAGTGGATTGGATTCATTAATTAAGTAGCCCCTTTCGTGACTGTGACGCAGCCAACACTCGGCTGCGCTGCCTGGGTGCAGTGGGGCTACTCTCACAGCCAACGACATGACATTACATAATTATGTTGCAACCTTCGTCTATCAAGCAAACAATTATATTATATTTAATTTATAATTATATCAGACAATGCACCTACAGATGATTACAATTACATTTTCCAACTTGGTAACACATTAGTCATAGCAGCATAGGCATAGCCTTGCCGTCGTGTATAACTCCAGGGGAGATTCCCTTGGAGATGCATTTTGGAGGCAAAAAATTTAAAATTAAAAAAATTATGTTCGAAGCTCATGCCATCGAACGAAGCTTCGAAGTATTTAAGACAGCCCTAGTTGTTGGCAGTATGTGTAGCTTTAATGTGTCTGTTGGCAGTATGTGTAAAACAATAAATAATAACAACAGCATAAGGCGTCGGGTGCAAGAATCCGATACATCATCCAGGGAAGCGACCACACCAGTCTCAGACGGAGCACAGAGATGAAGTGCTTTTATAAAACGTTGGTCCCCTCTGCTCATGTTGCCTTCACTCCCCTCCGTTCACCTCTGCATTTAAACCTGTAATACATCTCATGTGTTCAGAGTGGTGGGAATATACAAAGCTTTCTTTTACAGTGGTGTAGCAGAGTGCAGGTATACACAGCCGTATACGGAGAGATGTTTCTGGGGAATTTAGATTATGTGCACAATTACCCCTGAAATACAGGCCGACAGTATAGGGAGGTGTAGTGGTTACGTCATTGCCGTTTCTGGCCGGTCCACCTCGCAAAATGGCAACGTATTTGCCCATTGCCCATTTCTAACTCGTCTCGTTTAAAACAAATAAAGCATGAATGAACATTTGCATGGTGTACCTTTCTGTGCGTAATTCACCCACAATCTATAGCTCAGCGTGAAAATATTCAGAAAATATTCAGAATTTTTTTCAACCAAAAACGATTAAACAATAAGGGAGACACCTAAGGGAGACTGCAACTCGAAACTGGCCCCTGTAAATGTCCGAACACAACCCCCTCCAATGTACAGTAAATTACCAAGTATGGTCTTGTCAATAATCCAATGTACAGTTTTGTTTGTACAGTTGTACAGTGTCGTCCCCCCCCCCCCCCCCCCACTCCTACCCAACCCCAGCCCCCCCCCCCCCCCCCCCCCCCCCCCCCCGCCACTCCTAACCAACCCCCCTGTTTACTGCAGAGCGGAGGGACTGGGAGACCCATGTTACTGACCAGACACTCTGTATCAGTGATGGCTGTTTACTGCAGAGCAGGAGGGACTGGGAGACCCATGTTACTGACCAGATACTCTATGTCAGTGATGGCTGTTTACTGCAGAGCAGGAGGGACTGGGAGACCCATGTTACTGACCAGACACTCTATATCAGTGATGGCTGTTTACTGCAGAGCAGGAGGGACTGGGAGACCCATGTTACTGACCAGACACTCTATGTCAGTGATGGCTGTCAGAATGTAGAGCTATTGTTTTAACATGTAGACCACTTGTTTTAACAAAAACACCACTTAAAAGCCAATCAAAGACTCTTCTTCCTCCATCAGCTCAAAACAAGAATCAGAAAACATCTCCTGCTCAGTTTCTACCAGGCCCTCATACAAAGCATCCCCACCTTCTCCATAACAGTTTGGTACAGCAGTCTGGACACTCACTCCAAAAACAAACCGCAAAGAATAATCAATAAATCGTCCTAAATAATCCGCACCCCCCTCCCGTCACTGGAATTACTCCACCGCCAAAGAACAATAAGAAAAATCATCTCTGACCCCACTCACCCAGCACATCATGTCTTGCAGCTGTTGCCCTCCGGGGGGCGCTACAGATCCCTGACACCCAAAACATCCAGCTTTAAAAATAGTTAAACTGAACTCTCTATAACAATCCCCATACCTCTGCTGTTACGGACATAAACTGTGATATTGTGGTCTTTGTACATTGTGGTTTTTGTATTTAACTGCATGTAGTATGTATTGTAAAGTGATATTCTATGTTGGACCAATGTTATATGCACTGAAAACAAATTCCACCAGCCTGTCAAGAATCTAATCTAATCTTACAGCACCTTTAACTGGGGTTCGTCTGCAGGAACGTTGAAAAGACTGACTTCTTACCTGGAGCTTGTCATCGGGGACATTGAGCCAGTGGTTGAATGCCTGGGACAGCTTCGTCCGGACTTGTTTTCCTAAAAAAGAGAAGGGAAACTTCAAAAGCTTTTCTCCTCTTCTTCAAAAACGGAAACAAAACAACAAGCCAGATACACACACAGTCACACACAGTCACACACACACATCTAGTTATACCTCCCAGCCCAGCCACCTGTAGGGACCACACCTCGACTTTATGGTTTGTTCCGTGTTACTGTGCCCAAGGTCAGATCCCCCCCGTCCCGCCAACCCATGCACACCCCAAACAGGGACCGCCCAGCCCCCCCCCCCCCCCCAACCCATGCACACCCCCACTACACAGGTGCCAGACAGCACAGTCCCACATTCCATGCGAGGACCTAAAAAAAAAAAAAAAAAAAAGCTTTAAAGTGTTTCCCCTAGAGAGACTATCTTTGTACCACCGGGGAGGGCGGAGCTACATTTGAGTTCCTGGGACCTGTGTTCATTCAAGGCCCGTATGATGTTGTAGACTAGAGTCACAATTTGTGGAAGTGAACAACTCACAGGCAACTCAATCCTGGTCCCAAGTGCAGATCCCAGGATCTATGAACTTCCCGTTTTCAACTAAACGTAATGGGTTTTGTCTTTGTTGCGTTGAACTGCTCATCTGAAACCTTGTGGTTCACTCCCAGTCCAGTTCCCAGCATCAGTACCGGGTGCGATTTTAAAATGGCTCTTATCTTGAATCTTGTACCCTTATATACATCTACTTACTGCTGCATCACAAACACTAGGGCCGTCTTAAACCTAGACTAAACACTAGGGCTGTCTTAAACCTAGACTAAACACTAGGGCCGTCTTAAACCTAGACTAAGCACTAGGGCTGTCTTAAACCTAGACTAAACACTAGGGCTGTCTTAAACCTAGACTAAGCACTAGGGTGGACTTGTTTGCCATTTAGGCCTCAGGTCAGGATGAATCTCTTTATCCGACTCCATCCAGAGTACAGTCTCGCGGCTCGAAGGATGAGGTAATAAAAAGGTAGGGCTATAGTGCATTTAGGTTTTGGCAGTAAACACAGAGTGGTGCATCGGTCAGGACACAGGAATGAAGATGAGGAGATGTAATTTCTTCCTGGAACGTCCAGCAGGATTTGTTGCACAGGGTTGCAATATTCAGTAATGTCATTGGACTGGAATAACAATAATTACTACCATTAGGTACTGGTATATTGAGAGCAACATAAGTAAACTTCTGTGAAGCATGAATAAAGAAATGTCTATAGGTCTATATATATACAGTATATAGTAATAAATGAAATAACCTAGCTATATGCAAACATAAATATCCATAACATTACCATTCTAACAGAAACAGTAACCTAGAGTTACAACACATTTGAATATTACTCTTCAAAGAAACATATATATATGGCGGCTAAGTGGCGCAGTGGGCAAGGCGCTCGCCACTAACGCAGGAGACGCTGGGTTCGAGCCCAGCTCTTGGCGTTACTTCCGGCTTGGCCGGTCGTCATACTAATACAATTGGCAGTGTTAGAGGGTGGGAAAGCCGGTGGGTGGGGATTGGACGTTGTGGACAGCGACTCCTACAGGTCGTTTGGTGCGCCTGCGCAGTAGAACAGGAAGTATCGGGGGCGGCGTGAGCCTCCCACGCGTTACTCCTCGCCACTGAGAGATCGCGCTGTTCAGGTGAAAAGATGCGACAGGCTGCCTCCTCGAGTACCGGAGGGGACACGTGATGCAAGGCTTCGTCCACATTGCAGCCGGCCAGTGGAAGGCATGGTCTAGCAATGTTCGAGACAGGGGAGGGAAGAATTGGATCATATAAAATTGGGATGGGAGAAAAATAGAAAAATGGGGAGAAAAAGTAGGTAAAAAAAGATATATATATATATATATATACACACACACACATATGTACCAGGTTACACAAAGTAATATGGCAACACCCTGTGTGCAGCACCACATATTAGTGTCCTCACACAGGCATTTCCTCCTGACAGACATGATGACATTAACACAATTCTTCACAACAAAATAAACTGTAGTACTTAACCTCTTAGGCCCTAGTATAGGCATATTTTCAGAAAAGTCCATTATATATCATACAGAGTTATATGCAAATGTATAATTAGCTATATAGAAGGGATTATATGAAGGTTTATTCAGACAGATATGGAAATATATGGTAAATATATACCAAATATTAGGGGTGTCAAAGTTAATGCTTTAACTTGAGATTAATTTAAATTATTTAAAGCATTAAAAATAAATGCATCTAGATTAATCTATGGAGTGAAAAATCTTCAACGTTCTGAACTTTCAGCAGTACATTTGCTTGTTCTTTTTTTGCATCGACTCATGCACCTTTTTGAAAATCATCCGACATGAAGATGGACCACATTTTTGTTGTTAATATGATTTATATTACTGGTAGTTCATACAAGACATTATCGTCCTCTAAGCCAATCTGCACTTTAATATAGGCCTGGGAGGCATGCGATTCCAGGAATCGGACAATTAGGAACCGGCTCCCAACGGGAACCGGTTTTCGATTCCCATCCCTAGCCCTGATATAATACTAATAGTAATATGCTCATATGGCTCCCAATTTTTTTTACATGCCAGAGTGGCTGAGTAGCCTCGTAATTTACCAGCCAAAGAGGAAATCTACACGCCATTGGCGTTTGGCGGGTGCTTATTTTGTTCCCTGATGTCAGGCGAGCGTATTCTTACGTGTCGCACGTCAGATGACCACCCCGGACTCCAGACGTGCCAGAACTGCCAATCATCCGCTGATGGCAAACATTATTGGTCAGCGTTGTAGCCAACGAGTGTACGTTTCCAACGATACCCCACGTATGGGGGGGGGTGAATAAGGGAACTAGGTGAACGTTGACGAGCCAACATACTTCAGAACACATGAGGAAATGGATTTTGGAAAGCCCCAATCGATCGGCCAGCAATCGGTATCGGCCGATATTCAGTATAAACCGATAATGCTTTATTTTCGCCGATCGTGAAAACCGATCGATGACACGCGCGAAAAACATGATCCAATTCTCAGCGGAGTTCTCACTCGCCGTCTCTCTTGCTCACAGCCGCTGCTGCTGCACGCCTTGCCCCTCCCCCTCACAGACCCATGTCAACAAATGCTCCGGCAGAGTCGAGTGCACCTCGAGTGATACTAGCTAACTGTACTGTTTAAACAAAATTACCCAGTCAACTATTCACTTTAGTTTAATACATGAGGCATTGTCTAACGTTATCTAGCTGGCTAGCTACTGATAGCTCCTGATATCAACGTCTGATATCATTTTGGCAATAGTTTCCGCAGTAGTTGGCTAGTGTTGGCTAACTAGCTATCGTTGTTCCGTGAGCTAGCGTTAGCTACCTAGCTAACGTTACTGTTTAAACAAAATGACCCAGTCAACTATTCACTTTAGTTTAATACATGAGGCATTGTCTAACGTTATCTAGCTGGCTAGCGGTAGCTACAGATAGCTCCTGATATCAATGTCTTATAACATCATTCGTTTTTTGCAGCTGTTTGCTAATTAGCTATCGTGCTTCATAGCTCTAACTGAACACTGAGAACATCTTATAAGTTTCAGTTCATAGGAAAATACTTTGACTATAATGGTCAGAAGTCAATTAACTTAGATACTGTTATGCTCAACACCCAGTACTATTCACTTTACTTAATTTCTAAGATTAGATTAGATAATTTAGACAGGACTTTGAGAATGCCTGTGTTAGACCTACAGTATAATACTGCCAGCTGCTATAAGAAAACCAAAAACGATCGCCATCACTATCGGCAGTGTATCGGCCGATATGACTCAGGCGATCGGTGGCAAAAAACGTGATCGGGGGATCCCTACTTTTTTTTTGTCGTCCGTTTTAGACGGACGTCTCTCAAAGATCCATTTCTGAACGGGTTTTAATAAAATTTGGACCTGTACTACATAAGACTTAAGGCTATGGGACCGCAGTGTTTTCCAGCGTATACCTCTGTACTAGAATATGTAATCTTGCAACCACTACAGAAAAATGTGAGTACACAAGTTCAACTCTCTATTTCATTAGCACTAAAAGTGATTTCTTTTTGCATTAGTAACTTCAGAATGTTATCTTTCAAAAAAGACCAGGCTCATGCATGTGCTATAAGTATAAAGTATAAAGCTAGGCTTTGCAAAAAAAAGTATGCAGTCCTCAAGTTCAAGTCAAACAAATTGCCACTTTTCGGGGTGCCTGTTAAGAGGTTAATAGGTCAGATTCAGAGCACAGGGCGGCAGACTCCTCCTCACACGGGTTAGTCGGCTGCATGTTCACAATAAACAAACGACATGTTTATTGCGCCACGCGGTCTGCGGCAGCGTGTTAGTGTGGGTGAAAGTTCAGGACACTGTTGATTTGTGCAGCATGCTGCCGTCTGCGTGCCACAGTGAGAGTCTCCCCACAGACCCGTCTCTGTGGTCGTGTGCTGGAGTGAGTAGGGTAGGCAACACTGTCATTTCATCCGTTCAGAACGACCTATGAGGGCTGCATGATTTGGTGAAAGAGAGTGTGGTTATTGTGTGTAGACGATTTATTGTGATTGCTATTATGATCAAATAAATAAATTATGGTGTGTGAGTCTACTCGCTTGGTTATCAAGGAAAATGGAGAGATTACCGATACGTTTTTAAATGTTTATTTCTCAACTCAAGCATACAAACTTAACCACATGCGATTTTTTATATTTAAAATATATGGCTGTCAATATCAACACGTTTTTTTTTTTTTTTATAACATTTTGAAATCTTAACGACCCCATCCCATAGCTACTTTGACTACCGGTTACGCCCGGGTGGCTGGTGAGTGACCCGTTTACATTCCTGACATATCATCTATAACCCTTTCACTGCAACAATACAGAAGGTTAATGGCTCGGATTTGGATATGTGCAGGCTTTCACTCGCATGTATTCAGCACAGCCACACACACGTATTTGATTAAATTGCAGCCTTTTATGCGGTTATATAATTGCACAGACTGACATCACGATTGTAATTGCGATTAGATAAATGGTGCAGCACCACAACCTGCCCTGACGTTAGGCCCGTCTGATATCGTGCTGGGAAGCATTGCACAGAGAGAGGCGTTTCAAAGGATGGGATTATCTCTGGAATAAACCTGATAAGATTATGGAAAATAAACCGATGTAAATTGCCTTACAAAAAAGGCTGAATCTGAATGTATACTATTCACAAGAGTAATACATAACATTTAATGATCGATACTATGGTGAAACTGAAATTACCATCAAACTACTATGATACCTTTTGGTAAAGTTTTTCTTCAAGTTTTGAATAGGGCCCCCCGATACTGTATTTCAAATTAAACCTGAACGTGTGCACTCTAGACTCTAGACCAGGGGTTCTCAAACTTTTTTATACCACGACCCCATGTTATTTAGGAATGTTTTTGGCGACCCCACACTTAATGTATCGCGTAATTTCAACGTGGAAATAAGGAATATCAAAATAAAAGCAAAAGTTTAGAAAATGAAATTACAGCACTATGTTATCAATGAAATGAATGAATATTATCAACAAAAGCAATGGTTTCTGTATACACATTTATAAAAACTAGGCATATTTTGCCAAAATATGTTGCCAGAACATGAAAAGAAAATGCGCTCACATGTGCTTTGGCAGCGATCCGCTTCTACTCTGAAAATCCGCCCTCACAGGAGGTATGTTTTTTTTTTTATCTACTTTTTCTCCCATTTTCAATTTTTCTCCCATCCCAATTTCGTATCGTCCAATTCTACCCTCCCCTGTCTCGAACGTTGTTAGGCCATGCCTCCCACAAGCCGGCTGCAATGTGGACTAAGCCTTACATCACGTGTCCCCTCCGGTACTAGAGGAAGCAGCAGTCGCATCTTTTCACCTGCACAGCGCGATCTTTCAGCGTCGGGGGTCTGCGTTTGGAGGGGCCCCGCCCCCGTCGCTTCCTGATTCTGCTGCGCAGGCGCACCAACCGACCTGTAGGAGTCGCTGTCCACAACGTCCGATCCCCACCCATCAGCTTCCCACCCCCTAATACTGCCAATTGTATTAGTATGAACGACCAGCCAAGCTGATAGCAATGCGGAGAGCTGGGCTTGAACCCAGCGTCTCCTGCATTGGTGGTGAGCGCCTTGCCCACTGCACCACCTAGCCGCACCTCACAGAGGTATGTTGAAGGCTGCGAAGGGGACGCGCTTTATCAGCGCAGCATTACACAACACTGGGTACTCGTTCCGGACTGATATCCAGAACTTTGCGAGGGCCTGTCCAGTGAACTTGACTTTCAGTAGCTCGTCACACGAAAGATCATTGAGCGCCTCCTGCATTCTGTTCCTACAACAAGCCATCAAGCTGAGTAAATACCCCCAAATCTCCGCTGATTATCCTGGAGTGCCACTAACAGTTGTTTTTGTCTGCAAGGAAAATCCGCACTTCTTCTCCGAGTTAACAAAGGCAAATACTCTGCCACCTCACTTCAGTGTGGTATACCAGCTGGTTATGCGCAGAGCCCATTTAATCGCGGCCAACCAGCAACGCTTCTGACAACAAACCTGTCCATTGCGAGTCCAGGTTACACACAAAAGACCAGACCCCCCTCCCGCGATTATAAATGCGCAGGGTGTAGTGAGATGTGTATTGGAATACTGTCGGCCTCCGTTGATGAAGGGGCGAGCGAGACATGGCAAATCTCGATCCGTTTTTTTTCAGTTGCCAATGCGCGACCCAGCGTTTCCGTTAGCCGGTAATTACCGGTATTTGACCGGCAAAATCTGTTGAAGTCAGACATATTTAATCTCTCCGGTCTTAATGTCCGGTGAAAATAATGCCCTCTAAGCACAATTTGATTATTTGAATTGTATTAAAATAGGCTCAAATTAAATAGCCTATGGATGAACGAAACAATCATTACATTTGTTTCATCGTTGCTTCACCAAGCAGGTATAATAATGTTGTCAGCGAGAGCTTAGTGCTGGGTTTTGTGAGTGCATGTGTAGCTGCAGAGCCGGAGCAGCAGCAGCACAGTGCAGTACTCCAATTCAGCCATTGGCAATTCAGCTGTTGGGTGGGGGGCGCTGTTGAGCGGTCCCCAGATAGAGCCACAAAACAGCTGAATCTGCTGCTCTGCAGCGCCATACTCTTTGCAAATAAGTCATTGCGAGGTGGAGAGTCATCACGCAAACCCACGATAATGTTGCCGTCTCTCTGCCAAATTTCTCAGTTCTTCGCTTGATATAATTAATACAAATGTCCAATATAACGGAATTCGTTAGCTCATAAAAATGTGATTATAACAGACTGCTGTTTAATAATGTCGGGCGACTGCCCACAGACAACTATTTGATTTAAAGTCGGCAGCAGCACGGAGTCTCGGGACTTATTTTATTTGGAATATAATGATTGTATACGCAAAAGTAGCCTAGTTTTAAGTTAAAATATTATAAATCTACATGCCTTGAGGATGTCAATTATTTTTAAGCTCAATAAACTCTGACCGGAATTTCTCTCAGACCCTGAGACCGGCAACAATTTTTTCTAACGGAAACCCTGGCGCGACCCCACTGTCACCTACCCGCGACCCCACTTTGGGTCGCGACCCGTAGTTTGAGAACCGCTGCTCTAGACTACTAGACTTCCTAACGAACAGACCATGACAACTTATTTTTGTTGTACTGTACTTGTGCTGTATGATGACAAGACATTTGAATCTAATCATAAATGCGTCAAGCTGTCATAACGTGTCCTCTCTGTGAACGTCTTTTCAGACGTTATTTCATGATCCTTTTCAGACTCGTCTGGCGGAGCGACCCTGCTTCCTCATATAGCTTCCTGTTCCTCTCATGAGGGAGACCCGAGAGACCAGAGAGAGACCAGAGAGAGACCAGGGAGACCAGAGAGAGACCAGAGACCAGAGAGAGACCAGAGACCAGAGAGAGACCAGAGAGAGCCCAGAGAGAGCCCAGAGAGAGACCAGAGGGATGAGACCAGAGAGAGACCAGAGAGAGACCAGAGACCAGAGAGAGACCAGAGAGAGACCAGAGAGACCAGAGAGAGCCCAGAGAGACCCGAGAGAGACCAGAGACCAGAGAGAGACCAGAGAGAGACCAGAGAGAGACCAGAGACCAGAGAGAGACCAGAGAGAGACCAGAGAGACCAGAGAGACACCAGAGGGAGACCAGAGGGAGACCAGAGGGAGACCAGAGGGACACCAGAGAGACACCAGAGAGACACCAGAGAGAGACCAGAGAGACCAGAGAGACCAGAGGGAGACCAGAGAGAGACCAGAGGGACCAGAGGGACCAGAGAGACACCAGAGAGACCAGAGACACCAGAGAGAGACCAGAGAGAGACCAGAGGGAGACCAGAGGGAGACCAGAGAGAGACCAGAGAGAGACCAGAGAGACACCTGGTCCTACCAGAGAGAGACCAGAGAGAGACCAGAGAGAGACCAGAGAGAGACCAGACACCAGAGAGAGACCAGAGAGAGACCAGAGAGAGACCAGAGAGACCAGAGAGAGACCAGAGGGAGACCAGAAAGATGAGACCAGAGAGACCAGAGAGAGACCAGAGAGACCAGAGAGAGACCAGAGAGAGACCAGAGAGACACCAGAGAGAGACTAGAGACCAGAGAGAGACCAGAGAGACTAGAGACCAGAGAGAGACCAGAGAGAGACCAGAGAGACTAGAGAGAGACCAGAGAGAGACTAGAGACCAGAGAGAGACCAGAGAGAGACCAGAGAGAGACCAGAGAGAGACCAGAGAGAGACCAGAGAGAGACCAGAGAGACTAGAGAGAGACCAGAGAGAGACCAGAGAGAGACTAGAGACCAGAGAGAGACCAGAGAGACCAGAGACCAGAGAGAGACCAGAGGGAGACCAGAGGGAGACCAGAGGGAGACCAGAGAGATGAGAGAGAGACCAGAGAGACCAGAGGGAGACCAGAGGGAGACCAGAGAGATGAGAGACCAGAGGGAGACCAGAGAGATGAGAGACCAGAGGGAGACCAGAGAGAGACCAGAGAGAGACCAGAGGGAGACCAGAGAGAG
Source organism: Notolepis coatsorum (assembly GCF_963971535.1). NCBI lineage: Eukaryota > Metazoa > Chordata > Actinopteri > Aulopiformes > Paralepididae > Notolepis > Notolepis coatsorum. Next base: position 148,422,404 of record NC_140173.1, on the reverse strand, counting down.
ACCAGAGAGAGACCAGAGGGAGACCAGAGATAGACCAGAGAGAGACCAGGGAGACCAGAGAGACCAGAGGGAGACCAGAGAGAGACCAGAGAGAGACCAGAGGGAGACCAGAGGGAGACCAGAGAGAGACCAGAGAGAGACCAGAGACCAGAGGGAGACCAGAGAGAGACCAGAGAGAGACCAGAGGGAGACCAGAGGGAGACCAGAGAGAGACCAGAGAGACCAGAGGGAGACCAGAGGGAGACCAGAGGGAGACCAGAGAGAGACCAGAGAGACCAGAGGGAGACCAGAGAGATGAGACCAGAGGGAGACCAGAGAGATGAGACCAGAGGGAGACCAGAGAGACCAGAGAGAGACCAGAGGGAGACCAGAGAGCCCAGAGAGAGACCAGAGGGATGAGACCAGAGAGAGACCAGAGAGACACCAGAGAGAGACCAGAGAGAGACCAGAGAGAGACCAGAGGGAGACCAGAGAGAGACCAGAGGGAGACCAGAGAGAGACCAGAGAGACCAGAAATATGAGAGACCAGAGGGAGACCAGAGGGAGACCAGAGAGAGACGTACCAGGCAGCTGCAGCAGATACTTGTATGGCTCCAGGAGAATTCTCTCAGAGGTCACCTTCTTGTCACCTTCCATCGCTTGAAGTGGATCTATTGGAGAACAAAAAACTGGTTAAAATAAACAACATTTGGGTTTGAAGCTAGCTTTTCAGTTAATGCTAATAACACCAGCAATCGAAACACATCCGAGCTCCCCCCCCACACCGCTCTGTCGGGGACGATGACATTTAAGTGTATCTGCTGTTAAAATGACAAACAGCATTGACACTTTAATTCACGGTCGATTAAAAACAGGTTCATTATATGATCCTCCCTCTCCCGCTAGCACCGCACGTGTTGTTGTTGATAAATTACATCACCAGGGATCGGAGCACAGACTTGGCGCTTACTCGCCGATAACCGAGCCAGCATTTTAGGCTGTATCGGAGGCATTTCCGATACTGGTATCGGTACAACTCTGGAAACGGCAATGGAATATGGAGGCGCCGAGGCGGACAAACTGTTTCCAAATAATAGTAGCCTCGTGACTACTAAACATTAGCATTAGCATTCTTTGTTTGCAGCGAGAACAAAGTGCAATAAACAAAAAAGATACATTCAGTGTATTCTGCCTCATTTATTGATGAAACAAAACCAACAGCAACACAATTTACCACCAAGAACAAAGAGTCTCACAAAACAGGGGTCTAGTCGAGTAGGTACCATCCATGCAGTGGAAAAGCGGCATAATAGAATACTTCATAATGTTCCATGCAATTAAAAAGTAAATATATATATTTCATACACATGATGCACACACACCTTTACAGTGTTTACCAGTAGGATGTTATTATAACATTGCTGATCATAAAAAATATTATTTTCTCACAGTAGTGTGTATATATATCATTATTTCCTAAAGAAAAGAGGCCTAGAAGCGTGGCTAACGCTAATGGCACGCATACCAGAGGCTAACTGCCTACGAAAACAGGCACAGAGGCACTGAAAGAGGATTTCACCCATCTAATGAACACACTAGACTAAACTAGGGGCAGGTAACTAACTATAAGATTTATTCTTCTTCCTGCTCCTTTTGTCCATGGAATGATATTTATGATTGTGTAATGAAGAAACTCTGATTGTATGATTCCATGTGGCAAATAAAAACTCTGAACTGAACTGAACTGAAATATCAAGATGTATCCATCAGTGGACCAATTGCATGCTTTTGCAGAGGACAAGAAGCCTTCAGTCGACTCCTTCAGACATTAAAAACACTTTCCGTGCCACTCACGAGATTTCTCAGGTTTTTTTATAGGTGGTTGAATGCCACTCACGAGATTTCTCTGTTTTTTTTTTTTTGCGATCTGAAAAATGATTGCATCACCCGAGCCTACCCGAGTATAGCCGAGGAGCGCCGGCGATCACTGTGGAAAAAAGCGCCCCCTGTCGTCTCCCAGATGACATAAGGGGTTTTTCGAATGGACTCAATGAAAAATGGGGGAAAAAATCCGGTACTCCACATTTTCCAGTTCACTGATCCAGCCGGGGTTACCACAGTTAATTCTGGAACCTCAGATCCCCGTTGATCATGGAGATCTACAGTATCGCGTTGGATCCATACACGTATCGATTTTTTCGAATGGTGATCAGGAATTGGAATATACCAGTTGGATACCATCTGATGTCAGGTAAGGACTCTATGTTATCAGTGTTAGGATAATCAGAGTAAGTTTGATGAAGTTATAAGCTGTTTTGTGAAATGTCCTCTTTCGGTTTCACTGTAAAAGTCCGTGAGGAAATCAACGGAGCGATTATCAGTGCGCGGCCGTAATGTGCTTGCGTGCACGTATAATATTGATCATCTAGCGTTTATTTGAAAACGATTCATAAAAAGGCCGACGAATATCAACGTTGTGGAATATTCCACTAAAAGACGATTTTCATAGAATGCTCCAGAATGAGCTGTTTTTTATATCAAAACGGGGGCTTTTCTAACTGCTCTGAAACGGAAACGCGATAAAAAAAACAATCTGCCTTCACAGCACTGACTGGAAAATAGTATTTGATAATGCGATGGGCAGATTAGACACATAGCCATAATTTAAAACATAGATTAGGCGATATTAACGTTAACATTGGCGCCGATGGTGGCATTCAGCCGGTAAAACGGAAAACCAGGCGTGGCGCTCAAAGTGTTAATCACCCCCCACAGCCCAAATGGAATGATAAAAAAAAAAGATATTATATATATATATTTTTTTACTAATAGTCGACTAATGGCAAATTTTGGCCAATCATAGTCAACTATCCAAATCCTTAGTCAGGGACAGCCCTAATATATATATATGCGTGTGTGTGCGTGTGTATTTTTGGCTAAAGTGGATAGAAAACACAATACTGTCCAGAAGTCTTAGGCACCAGACTTTTTATATAAATAGTCTTGGGTGTTAATTCATTGTTTTCTGTATTAGTGTGTCAGTAGACTACTCTTAGTAAATTTTTTTAAACTTTTCATTTAATTATTTTTGAAAGCATCATTCTTCATGGTTTAATGCAGACATATGTTGCAGGGACTATTATAATCATCATATTGGCGTGACTGTATGCATCAAAGGGTTAAATCAAGCATTTTTAAGTACTTTAGAGGAAATGTCAAAATACATATCGTGTATCGTGATTTGGCCAAAAATATTGCAATATCCTTTAGAGGCCATATCGCCCCGCCCTAGTTTGAACACTTCATATTTGTGTAGAACAAATTATACAAAAAGATCAAACTGTGAGCGGCTGGGTGGCGCAGCGGACATTGCGCTTGTCACCAACGCAAGAGACACCGGGTTCGAATCCGGCTGTCGGCGTTGCCTCCGGCTTGGGCCGGCCGTCATACTAACTCAATTGGCAGAGTTAGCGGGTGGAAGTCGATGGATGGTAATCTGGACGTTGTGGACAGCGACTCCTACAGGTCGGTTGGGGGGCGCCTGCACAGCAGAGACAGGAAAATGGCGAGGCAGCGTGAGCCTCCCACACGTTACTCCTCGCCAAATGAGAGTCCGCGCTGGCAGGTGAAAAGATGCGACAGGCTGCCGCCCTCCACATGTATCGGAGGGGACATGTGATGCAAGGCTTCTATCCTCCCTACAACCGGCCAGTGGGGGGCATATGCGAGCAACGATCAGGACAGGGGAGGGAGAATTGGCAGGAGAGGTAGATTGGGATGGGGAAAAAAACACAGAAAAAGGAGGAGAAAAAGTAGATAAAAAAATTATAAAGATCAATCTGGCTCAATGATTAAACAGAGTATCTCAAGGAGAGATAGCCTAACCTTAATTTATCCCAGTTAATAAAGGAAGCACCTTAAGTGACTTACACACCACATAAGCACTTATTAAACACACACTGATGCTATTTATATATATTACATTATTTATTTACCTTGTATTGTATAGATCATTGTGTATACTGTAGTCTACAAATCTACTACTGTTGAGGAGCCAAGAACAACAAAAAGCACGTTTTTCTGAACGCATGTACATTTAAAAAAAATGCGACAATAAAAATGATCTGAATCTGGAATAATGCACCAGACCACGTTTGAAAGACTGTTCCGAACTTCCAGGTCTTTTATTCACCAATCAGCCGGACAAGAATTACATCCTGCAGCGTTTTTTTAACTTGGCATTAAGGCTGAGACGATATGCCATTTGGAAGAATCGATAAATCGGGACAGAATTATCGATAAATATAGATTTTTTTTATTATCATTATGCATTTGTAACAAAAATAAATAAAGTGTAATACTTTTTTCTTAAAGAAAAAAATATATTATTTAACGTTAGTTCGTGCGTGTGTCACTAACATTAATTACGTTTTTCTTCTTTTTTACACATGCAAAGAAATTGATAAGTGGCCTCAGCCTTACTTGGCATTAGTGATCACTGTCCAATTAGACCGTACACACTTGTCCAAGTGTGTATAGAAGTACATGCTTAAAAACCAAATCTCAACACGGTTACCAAAAGAGATTTTAGAAAATTCAGTGAACAAACTTTCATAACTTATCGTAGTGATAAGAAACCTCACAGTCGAGTTCTCCGACTTGCAAATGGCTCTGGATCATTTTGTGAAGACTTTTGCTTCAATCGTTGATAGGCGTGCGCCGCTTAGGAAATACTAAGCGGGAATAAGAAATAGAATAATAACACCTTGGTTCTCTCAGGAGGTGTCAGACTTGTTTAAAGAAAGGAACAGTGCTTGGTCTCGTACCAGACTCTCGGGTGGCATTTCACATGTCATGTCACGCTGCCATTCAAACAGATTAGAAATCAATGCACCTCTGCAGTGAGAAAAAGAAAAGCCAAGTCAGGGTATTTCTTTCAGCGCAGACTCTTTGACAGTGAATAACACCATGCTAACATTGACCAGACGTGAAAAATTGCCACCGAGCTCATTCAGCAAATCAGCACCTTCTTGAGATCAAGTGTCCAAAAAAACTAAGCAAATGAATAAAGGGCAGATGATTTACATGAGTTTTTGTAGATACAGTACAACATTTTGCCATCCAGACAGATGCGATTTGAAATATGAATATAGAATATAAGGCCTATAAATTACCTTATTATGGCCAGGTCATACATCTATGGGAAGAGGGCTTTTGTGTACTCTCTCCGTTTACCTGGAATGGACTTCAAAAATATATATATTTTTTTTATCCACTTTTTCTCCCATTTTCTATATTTTTCTCCCATCCCAATTTCGTATCATCCAATTCCACCTTCCCCTGTCACGGACGCTGTTTCTTGCCTCCCACAAGCCGGCTGCAATGTGGACTAAGTCATATAGCACAAGTCCCCTCCGGTACTTGAGGTAACAGCAGTCGCATCTTTTCACCTGCGCAGCTCGATCTCTCAGTGGCGAGGAGTAACGCGTGGGAGGCTCACGCTGCCTCCGACACTTCCTGATTCTACTGCGCAGGCGCACCAACCGACCTGTAGGAGTCGCTGTCCACAACGCCCGATCCCCACCAATCAGTTTCCCACCCCCTAATACGGCCAATGTGTATTAGTACGGACGACCAGCTAAACTGAAAGCAAATGTGGAGCGCTGGGCTCGAACTGACGAGCCCAGCGTCTCCAGCATTTTGTGGCGAGTGCCTTGCCCACTACGCCACGTAGCCGCCCAACTTCAAAAATCTCTTACAAATTCCAGGCTTTTATTACTTTGCAGTTTTAAAACTCTTAATTACTGACCTTTTAATGACCGATATATGGGAGTGTGCAAATGCATCTCAGGTTAATTCCTATATGGTTACTGTACACGCTGCACATTAATGTTATGTTTGATGCTTAGCCTAACCTTCCCTCTCGATCAATACATCTCGGCCTGGTACAGGGCCCGTCAGGCTTAAGGAGTTAAGATTGTGCTTCACTCTCTACACACTATACAAAATATACAAAACTAAAATGTACAAAATGCTAAAAATAAATAAGTGCTGTATGTGGTGCACCACCCTGGTGCCCATGATTTGTGATTTTAATTCTGTATTATACGGTTCATTTTATTCTATCTTATAGAAAAGCCTCAATGGACTGGTGTTGAAAACTAGCGTGCTGACTTCCGGTCTGACCGCGGAAGAACATGGCTGCTTAACTCGCGAGCTCCCCGACAGCAAAATGATGTAGCCCCGAGAAACATTTAGTAAAAACACCAGGGTATATATATAATAGGGATGACAGAAGGGGCTATCACGAGACGTAGGGCGACCACGATTACAACTGGAAAGGACGACGGAATGGCAGAGAATGACGAAGTAACGGGAGGAAAAGATGGCGACGATGACTGTGAACAAGAAGCCACGCTGTTGAACATATACAACGAGCTCAAAGACTTCAGAAAAGACAATGAGCGTCAATTTCGGGAGATAAGAAATGACATGAACAAAATGAACGACAGGCTCGATGAAACTGAGGGGAGAATCGGAGAAAATGAAAATGTGCTTGGTGCGGCGACGGTTTTAATAAAAAAGCTAATGCAGAGGCAGGCCGACGTGGAGGCTAAACTACTCGACCAGGAGGGCAGGACGAGGAGAGAGAACCTGCGGGTGTATGGTATCCCGGAGGAAAAAGAGGGGAAAGACATGCATGGATTTCTAGACGGCTTGTTTAAAGACGCCCTCGGTCTGCCTCATGACATGGACCTTCGTATCGAAAGAGCACACCGGGCACTGGCCCCGAGGCCTAACAACCCACAGCTGAAGCCACGGTCAATCGTGGTTAAGTTTGGGAGTTACAAAATGAAGGAAGAGATAATACGCCGAACATGGCAGAAGAAGAACGTCTCATGTGGCAACGATCGCTTCTATGTCGACCATGACTTCCCCACTGAAATACTGAAGAAGCGAGGAGAATATGCCGAGGCCAAGAGAATAATGAAGGAGAAGAATCTCAAGTTCCAGACACCGTATCCAGCGAAGATGAGGGTATTCTACGAGGATGGCACCCGCCTGTAGGCAGGGGAACTATGTGAGAATGCTATTCATCGACTACAGCTCGGCATTCAATACCATAGTCCCCTCCATACTCATAGCCAAGCTCAGGGACCTGGGCTTGGGCTATGACCTCTGCCAGTGGGTCTTGGACTTCCTGACTGGCAGACCCCAGGTGGTGAGAGCAGGCAACTGCACCTCCTCATCCATCACCCTCAACATAGGGGCCCCCCAGGGCTGTGTTCTGAGTCCCCTCCTCTACTCCCTGTACACACACGACTGTGTGGCTCAGCGGAGTAGCAATACAATCGTCAAATTTGCTGACGACACAGTGGTGGTGGGCCTGATCTCTGCCAACGACGAGAGGGCCTACCTGGAAGAGGTCAAGGTCCTGGCGGGATGGTGCCAGGAAAACAGCCTCTCCCTGAACGTCAGCAAAACAAAGGAGATGATTGTGGACTTCAGGAGGTCGGGGGTCAAGGACTACAGCCCCCTCAGCATCGACGGGGCACCGGTTGAGAGAGTCAACAGCTTTAAGTACCTCGGAGCCTACATATCCGAGGACTTGACATGGACCACACACATTAACAGTGTTGTGAAGAAGGCACGACAACGCCTCTACTTCCTCAGGCGCCTAAGGAAGTTCCAAGTCAGCCAGAAGATCCTTAAGAACTTCTACTCATGTACAATAGAGAGCATCTTGACCGGCAACATCACCTCCTGGTTTGGGAATAGCACTGCACAAGACCAAAGCAGACTACAAAGAGTGACACGTTCAGCCGAACGCACAATTGGAGGGGGGCTCCCCACCCTCCAGAACATTTACTACAAGCGTTGCAAGGGCAAGGCTAAGAGAATCATTAAAGACTCCAGTCACCCGAACAACTGCCTCTTTGAACTGCTGCGGTCAGGCAAGCGATACAGGAGTCTCAAGGCGAGCACAGAAAGACTCAGAAGAAGCTTCTATCCCCAGGCCATCAGGCTGCTAAACGAACAATGAATGAACACTACACAACAACAACCACCAAACGCACATAGCACACACATCCACACGCACACACTCACTTTAAACAAACACACTGTAGCACCCACTCCACACACTTATAGCACACACCCACTTTAAACAAACACACTGTAGCACCCACTCCCCACACTTTATATTTATGGATGAAGGATTGCACTACAACTCGTACACCTTACTGTAAATTGTACCTAAAATTGTACCTCATCCCATTTCTGCTTTGCACTAGATAGTACTGTACATTAGTACACTGCATAGTATTGTGTATTGTATATTATATGGTAACTCAGAACTCAGAACATTGTACATATGTCTATACCGAACACTGTGACCTCATTTTCTTCTTCTAAATTCATGCTATATTATGTTATTATGTTATTTGATACTATCTTGTCTAGCACAGTCTCTGGAGCGTAACAGTAAGAAGCATTTTGTATGAAAGTATTCTGTACTTCTGTATGACAACTATTAAAGAACTTGAACTTGAACTGTACCAGAGCGCGGCGGAGGCGACGGCGGATATGGCAAAGCGTGGATTCAAGATCACCGTGGTGAACCCGACTACCGACCCGGACCGAGAGGAGATAATGCGGCTGTCTACCTGGCAGACAATGGGAAGAAAACGGGGACCGGGGGACGACATGCAGACGACGGGGACTGAACGCCCCACACAGCAGGGCAATGGTCATCACGGATACCGGGAGAAACTACAGGGATTCAGACGGGGACAGTCGGAGGTGGACAATTGAGATAAAGTTCATGAAGCGCATGAATACAGATAAGTCACGGGGGCATCGTCATAGAGTAAATAACATCAAAAGATGTCAATATGTATATAGAGGAAAAGACAAAAAGGGAAAAAAAAAAAAAAAAAAAAAAGGTGATTGGAAAAGAGAAAGAAAAATAATAATAAAAAAAAAAGAAAAAGATGTGAAATGAAAATAGAGGGTAATGGATAGAAGAATATAATAAAAATATGGGAGGGGAAATATCCCGGATGGATACAGGAAAAATATAACGAAATGAACCACAGGCCATTATGGCTATGTCATAGAAGTTGCAATGTACCAAGATATATCTGAAAGATATACAAATGTTAATGGTTGGAAACGTTACCGTTTTGTCAAGTTCAGTTGGATTGATCGCACTGTATATAGATTACAGTGTGAGCCATACGTTACGTCAGGGTTTACAAGATAATAGGGGCACAGTTTTCGGCAATCTGCCTTGTGCCGTATGCACTCCTCTGTTAGTCGAGGGGGACCAAGGTGCATGGGTGAGTATCGATTTCACCCTCGGTACGACTGTTCTATCTGGGGTCATATCGAACGTAGCTTGGGTAAATGTGGGGGGGGGAAGTGTATTTATGTTTTTATATGTTCTTTTTTATTTCATTGTATGCTATACTATTGTATATATATCTTCACAGTCTCAGGCACTAGACTACGTCATGGATTGCACAGGGGAGATGCATTACGAGAAATATGGGGCTGATTAAAATAATATCGTGGAATATAGACGGATGTCATCATCCCATTAAGAGAAAGAAGATATTGACGTTCTTGAAACAAAAAAAAGCAGATATTGCACTAATTCAGGAATCACACCTGGATGAGGAGGAGTCGGCCAAGCTTAAAAGGGATTGGGTGGGACAAATATACTATAGCACGTTCTCTTCTAGGAAGAGGGGGGTGGCAATATTGGTGAGAAAAAACTTAGACCTAAAGGTACACAATAGTTTCTCACATGATGAGGGAAGATGGGTTATACTGGATGCTGATTTAGAGGGACAGAGGACTACTTTAGCTAATATATATGCGCCCAACGGGTCGTCCTCAGACTTTTTCCATGAGGTATGTGAGGTGATCAGGAAAATAGGGAATAGCAACGTAATCATAGGGGGGGGCTTCAACTTGGTTGGAAACACCTTGATAGACAGATCATACCAACCCAAAACCGCTGACAACACAGGGAGACTGGCGGTTGGTGTTCTGATAGAGGAGTTGGGTCTAGTGGATGTTTGGAGGGTCATGAACCCACAAGAAAGAGACTACACATTTTACTCTCACCCACATTCCTCATAGGGCTGGGCGATATGGAAAAAAATCATATCGCGATAACGATATGATAATTTTATTTTATTTCTCGATATCGATAATTATCGAATTGTTATATAAGTATAAAATTTTTTTTTTTTTTTTTTTTTTTTTTTAACAACAGATGTATGTTTATTTTGCAGCAATTCTTTGTCATTGCCGCCATCTTTAGTGTTACATCCCCTCACACTCCAGTTCTCAGGCTGCAGCTGGTTTAAAAGCTAAAGTAAACCGGCTTCTCTGCTGGCTGTGGCTCCAGAGGAGTTGAACAGTTCTGGCTCTGCTAGTTTATTTTCGATCTTTTGGCGCTTTTTTGGTGGACAAACCACCGCACATGTGCACTGTGACTCGTGACTGGAGTCTAGTTCTGCTAGCACACATAGCCTACTGTGTACAGACGGTTTCAAAATGTATTTTAAATTAGAAAGCAAACAAAATAAATGGACAAGAGAAAAAGAAATCTGAATTTGGTCAGTATTGTCATTTGGACAAGCAAAGCCATTACTTTAAGTTGCAGGCAAGAAAGACAAGTCTGTCCACTGTCTCTGGTTTTAAAACTGCCCTGTTGCAGGTAAAAAAATATATATATATATATTAAAAAAAAAAAATAAAAAAAAAAAAAAAAAAACGATTTTTCGATTTTTTTTTAATTTCGATATTCGATATCGATTATTAAAATATATCGCGATATTTATCGTTATCGTTATATCGCCCAGCCCTAATTCCTCATACTCTAGAATAGATTATTTCCTGATCTCAAGCGCACTGGTAGAACAGGTTGCAAGTACTGGGATAGGGAACATTGTAATATCTGACCATGCTCCGGTTGATTTAGTGATCACATCCATGGAAGAAGGGCAACGATCTCGGAGATGGCGATTCAATAACCTGATGTTAAATGATGAAGGATCGTGTACGTACATTAGAACTATATTTAAGGAATTTTGGGAACTTAATGAAGGGTCGATAGATTATAGTGGCATAATGTGGGACACATGTAAAGCTTACATGAGAGGACGACTCATACAATACGGTGCGATACTAAAAAGGGCGGAGAAACAAAAAATGACAGCGTTAGATGAGGAAATTAAAATACTTTCGAAACAGCACAGCCAAAGACCAGACCCAGAAACGTGGAGGAACCTAAGCAAATCCAAATACGAATTGAACAACATATATCAAAAGAAGGCGGAATATGCGTTATTTAGGACCAATCAAAGATATTATGAACAAGGGGAGAGAGCGGGTAAAATATTAGCGAATCGGGTTAAACAGATTCATAGTCAGAATATTATATCCTCGATTCGTAATAAAGATGACAAGATTATTACGGACAAAAAGGAAATTAATAATGTCTTCAGGTGCTTCTACCAGGACTTATATACCCCACAGAAGGCGGTGGATCAGCTAAAAATGGACGCGTTCTTCGACAAAATCAAATTACCGTCATTATCGAAACAGGTAAAATCAATGGAGGGGGGGGTCTCGATAGAAGAAATACACGCGGCAATCAACAGCCTTAAATTGGGTAAAGCACCAGGAGACGACGGGTTTACTCCCGACTTCTACAAACAATTCAGTGATATAATCGCTCCGAGATTATTAAAAGTATATGAGGACTCACTGATAAAGGGGGGATTGCCCACTAGCTTGAGATCTGCCACTATTACATTACTACAGAAAAAGGGCAAAGACCCTCAATGCTGTGGAAGCTATAGACCATATATATATATATATAGACTATATCCCTGAGCAATTTGGAAGAAAAAGTATTGGCAAAGATACTTGCGAATAGAATAGAAGATGTACTACCAACTTTGGTGCATTCAGATCAAGTGGGCTTTGTGAAGGGGAGAAACTCAGCTGATAATATCCGCAGACTCCTACACATAATGTGGAAGGTAAGGAATGATATAGAACCTACAGTGGCCTTCTCATTGGATGCCGAAAAGGCCTTTGATAAGGTGGAATTTGCATTCTTATTTCACACGCTAGAGCGCTTCGGGTTCGGTCCATCGTTTACTGGGTGGGTAAAACTGTTATACACAAATCCGATGGCATCAGTATTGACCAACGGGATCGTGTCCTCGCCCTTTAACCTAGGGCGGGGGACGAGGCAAGGTTCCCCGCTTTCTCCCCAAATGTTTGCGCTTTTCCTCGAACCACTTGCTATCGCACTGAGGACTAATCAGGACATCAAAGGGATAATAGCGGGGCAGGTAGAACATAAATTATTTTTATATGCGGACGATATCTTATTGGTATCCAGCAACCCCCGAACAGCAGTTGGGATCATTGGAAATGTTATCGAGTCCTTCTCCGAAATATCTGGGTACACAATCAACTGGAGCAAATCAGAAGCAATGCCTCTCTCTAAATGTTGTCCCCCTGATATCAGAAGGGGGTGGCAGTACAGATGGATGCCGTCAGGGTTGATATACCTAGGAATAAAGCTGATCCCAGGTCTGAAAGAGTTGATGCAAGCCAATATTGCCCCTATAATCGAACACATTAGTGCTCTGACCCAGAATTGGGCCAAAATGAATATGTCCCTCCTGGGAAAGATAAACCTAGTGAAAATGATATTAGCTCCCAAATTAAATTATATCCTATATATGTTGCCGCTGACTCTCCCGACCCAGTTACTCAAACAGTATGACAAAGTCATTAATGTATATCTGTGGGGGGGCAAAAGGCCGCTATTTGGACGGGCCAAAATGTATGCAGCAAAGGAAAATGGCGGTTTATCCCTGCCTAAACTAGACTGGTATCACTATGCATTCTCGCTCTCCCAGCTCTCCAAACTGAATCACTCGTCTGAGGAGGCACCTGCTTGGGTCAAGATGGAGGAGGAAATGATATATCCCTCATCTCTGGAATCCTTCCTGACACAATCAGACAGACCTACACCTCTTAAAAACCCTTTGATGGCATTTATCAGGGAAACTTGGAATCAATCGCACAAAATGACTGGTGATAGCCCATACTTAACTACGAGAGCCTCTATATGGTATAATAAGAAACTAAAGATTGGGAAGAAATCAGTCATATGGGACGATTGGGTTAAAAGGGGGATACATGTACTAGGTGATATAGCCGGGGAGGATGGGGTTTTGCCTTTTGAGGATATTAAGGAGGATTTTGATATAGATAATAAAAACTTTTATAAATTACTACAGATTAGACATTGTATATCGTCATCAATAGGAGGACCAAAGTGCGGCCCAATTACTGCAATTCAAGAAATATTCTATAAAGGATGGCGCAGGAAAGGCGGTGCATCAAGATTTTATGATGTTATAAGAGAATACAATGCACCCAAATTGGCGGGTTTGAGATTGAGCTGGGAGAACGATGTACATGAGGATATTACTGAGGAAATGTGGGAGAAACTGGTATCCAAATGGAGTAAATTCTCTAGGGAGGCGCAATCACAACTTATTTTTTACAAAGTACTGAACAGAAGTTATTGGACGCCTAGTAAACTGGCCAGACTGAAATTAAGGGACAGTGACATCTGCTGGAGATGTGAGAAGGAGACAGGCACCTTACTGCACATGTTGTACGAATGTGAGAAGGTCCGGAAAATGTGGGATCAAATTGTGATATTCCTAAGTAAGGTCCTGAATGTGAAGATAAATAACGCCCCAATGGCATGTGTTTTGGGTATAGTACCGAAAGGGATTAAGCTGCCTAAATACCGGGGAATGTGGTATAGAATGGCCATGATATCAGGATGTAGAATTGCATTACGACATTGGAAATCACCTGTTGATATTACTTTTAAAGAATGGATGGAACTAATGTTTCGGACAGCATCATATGAAAGGGTGACGTATAGAGTCGCAGGGAGAGAGGATATTTTCGCTGAGATATGGGACAGTTTTCTACACCTGACTGAACGATCTGAGGACAAATGATTAAGATGGGATTACAATATTATCAAGGATGAATATGAAAAAGGGGATTTGATCTGATGGTACTTGTGCTCTATAATATATTATGTATATATGTACATATATTTTATGTCCGGATGGTGTGTCTATGGAACGGTCACTGTCTCTATCACACTCACATGTGCGCAGATATAGCCACATACAAGTATCTAGGATACACATATTCATATGTGTACATAATAGGTTTACACGCACTCATATACACAAGGATAAGGTATACACGTCAGGGGCACACATACATGCACATACTCATGTATAGGAAATAGACATACATACACCTACATATACACATAGTTGAGATATAGGCTTTCACTGACACATAGGGGGATACACAAGTATATAGGAGACACACACATACGTAGCTGAAACGTGAAAAAAATAAAAAAAAAAATAAAAGATGCAGCACATACCTGCTCGCAGGTAGATCGGCCTACATGTAACGTATGACGTATATATATATATATATATCAGGGATGTATATGCACAATGTATAGTATGTTTTTTTTTGTAAGTGTTTTTTTAATTTCCATGTCAGTTATTAATGTATGTGTATGAGTCTCTTACATGTTTTGTATGTTGTTGACAAAAATGAAAAAGGCGAATCTTGGATGTTGCATATTATGCTGTGAAAAGATACACTGTAGATAATGGAAAGATTTGTACAAAAATATCAATTAAAAAAAAAATAAAAAAAAAATAGCGTGCTATAAACACGCAAAACAACACATCTGGTCTGTCCACTGTGTGACTGGTCCAATGTAGCTGTGGTGTCCATTTTAAATACGTTTTCATTCATCAACACAATGATGCTTGTGGAATTATGGTCCTAATCTGACTAGAAACAATTGGCTTAGACCGGGGGTTCTCAAACTTTTTTATACCAGGACCCCATTTTATTTAGGATATTTTCTTGGCAACCCCACACTTAATGTGTCGCGTAATTACAACATGGAATTATTGAACTTGATCATGCATATTTATTAGACATTTTTATTACAGCACTATAAAACGAGGCATATTTAGCCTAAATATGTTGCCAGAGATTTTTTTTACATGCCAATGCACCTACCCACGACCCCACTTTGGGTGGCGACCCGTAGTTTGAGAACCGCTGGCTTAGACTTAAGGTCCCACAATTTCAGTCTGAACTTTTGTTTTGATGCACCAACTTCCTCGAATGATCCTCAGACTAAAAAGCAATACTCCACCATCCTATGGACAACCTAAGAACATGATCACAAACCTCCCTAGCTCAGTATATGCAACAGTTTTTTTATTTAAAACATGATCGCAAACCTCCCTACCCGTAACTGTGCAAAAGGCTCAAAGAATAGGTAGATATAAGGACAGTGGGATGTAACTCATTACTAGGCAACGCCCTTTTAGAGAACAGCTTCATAATATGAGAACATGCCTGGACATGTCAGTGGTGTCGGTCAGTTTTCAATACATTGGGCTTCAGTTGATTTCCGCAGTTTGTGTGCATCCTTGACCACATGTAAGTGCTAATTATGTGTATAGGGCCATAAAAAATTGTTTGGTTCCGGTTGCCGACCGACCCTGCCGATTTAGGTGCGACCCAATTTATTTTATGAGTTTAAAAAAAGAAAGAAAAATTATTTTTATAAAAAGAAATTACAATAAAGTTTCATAAAAATCTAAGTCAAACCTTTAGTATTATGGATATTAAACATGCTGGCAGAGTACATGCATCCATGTTGTTGTGAACATTTTAATTAAATAAAGAAATTCCCTATCCGTAGTCGCTGTGGGAAATTTTTTTTATAAAAAATTAAATAAATTCCCTACCTACCCATGGCCTTAACTGACAACCAACAGGAACCAAACAATTTGTTTTATGCCTAATGAGGATGTTTAGTTGTTGTTGGTGATTTATATAGTAATTAGGGATGCACCGAAAGTTTTCGGCCGGAAATGGCAAAAAATGGCCTTTCGGCTTTTGGCCGAAAGAGTTTTTTCACCGAAAATATATCACCGAAACAGAAACAACCTAACAACCTTGCGTGTTGTTGTGATGATGTCGCGCTGTCGGGAGTCGCGCTGTTTCTATGTAAACTCTGCGCGCAACACGTCCAATAAATGCGCCTTTAACATTGTGTTTCTCACATTGACGCTGTCTGTCTGTCGCACGTCTACTGTGCCAAAGTCCAGAGAGCACATTCAGCTGGGGACTACAAAGGTGCGCTCAGTAGAGCACAGATGTCCGCTGCGGCAGCCAGAGAATTTTTTTTCCATAATCATAATGTTCCACAACATTGGTAAAAAAAAATCTATTCTATGAATCATTTTCGGCCTTTCGGCTTTCGGTTTTCGGCCAACTGTTTTCTATTTTTGGTATCAGTTTCGGCCAAGAATTTCCCATTCGGTGCATCCCTAATAGTAATGTTATAATTCTACCAGCTGTTTAGGAAGCAATTTATCAGTATGTTTTATAGTGATAACCTAGCCCAGGGCTATTCAACTAAATTGTTCAGGGGGCCACATTGTCAGAAACCCAAGGGGCCAGGGGCCGGACTGCCACGGCGCCTCCCCGTGCTATGAATATATGTACACTTGACACAACACGCAACCACATTTTCACAACTTTTATTTAACTACATTGCAAAAGTAGTATACTTTTCAAAAAAAGTGCTTCATTTATGTGCCACATCTGCAACATCTCCTGCAGAAAGTGCTTCATTTATGACTGTGCAACAACTGCAACATCTCCTCTTCAACATTTCAATATAAAAATAAAATAAAAAACCAACAAGTGCATGATGTGCATCTGAACATTCTAACATCAACACTTGAACAAAAAAACACATTTATAGTGCAGCTGAGCTTATGAAAAAGTGCTTCATGTCTGTGCAACAACAGCAAATCACAGCATCTTATTAGCACTTATTGTCCACTCTTAACTCTCAAACATCAGGGGGGTGGGGGGCAGACAGGCCTAGCCTACATACACACATCTAATGAGAGCGATTGCAATTCTTTGACTGGGCAATGGCAGAGAAAGAGGGTTCATAGGAAGTGAGGGCTACCCGCAAACAGTGATGCAAATGCTCATTTGTCAAGGAGGCACGTTGCTTGTTTTAATGGCATTCATGTGAGAGAAACTGGATTCACAGGTGTATGTTGAGCCAAACATTGTTAGCACAGATATTGCCAGCGTTTTTATTTTGGGGAATGTCTTGACATGAATACACTTTATCCAAAATGTTGTGGTGGATTCATTCTCAAGTGCCTGCTTCAGAGCAGATGATGCTTGCATGTCAATTATTTCAAGTTGCAGGAGACCATCAATGTGAAGTGATGCAAGGAACTCTTGTCCTTTTGTGGAAATAGCAGCTACATTGGCAAATGGGTTGCTCACAAAATGCATCAATTCTCTGGACATGTCAAATTCATCAAATCGACTTGCAAAGTTTTCCCTCAATTTATCAATGAAATATGTCATTAATTGAGTGACTGTTGGCTCAATTGTGCGTGTTAACGTTGACATGAAAAGAAAAAAGTAAAAAAATAAGAAATAAAAAAATATTAAAAAGATTTTTTTTTATTTTTTTATTATCATGTAATCTTTGGCGGGCCGGTCAGAATCATCCCGCGGTCCGCCAGTTGAATAGCCCTGACCTAGCCTATTGAGTATATAATCTATGTTGTGGATTAAGGCTGACCTTCGATTTTTTTTGGCATTCGAAGCTTCGGGGCCGAGATTCTATTTTAATTCGAAGCTTCGAGATTAAAAAAATATAATAATAATAATAATAATAATAATAATATTAAATTAAAAAAATTTATAATAATTTATGTTGTGAAAACTTGTACAGCACTTTGTTCAATTTTGTCAGTGCTGTAAAGTTTAAACCTTTTTAAATCTTAGACAAACTAAACACTTTGCTTTCATGAAATATTGTAAGCAGTCATTTGAGGCTTTATAAAAGCAGCACAATGAACACAAATCTGTCAGTGCCGAGTCCGACCTCATCTTAAATAACAAACAGCATTGATTTAGCAAAAAGTATAAAAAAATAAATAAAAATCTACTTTTATTTTCCCAATCCCATGCCCATCGAACGAAGCTTCGAAGTATTTAAGACAGCCCTAGATTATAGTATTTAGTACCTGTTTAGCACTGTTTATCCCTGTAATATAGTAAATTGTTAGTGCCACTCATGAGGTTTATGTTACTTATAGAAATAGTATAGACTGAATAATGTAACATTGATGTCTGTTTCCTCCCCATTTAGAACCACACTCAGACAGTGTTAATGGGAAATAGCCATAATAGTAACTGCCTGTGCATCTGTGTATCTACAGTAAGTTCATAATAAAACTCCTCAAAGGACATTCCTGCCTCCCGTATCCTGACTAGACACCCCATATTGTCAGACGGGGAGAGAGACAGGGGCAGAGAGACAGAGGGTGAGAAAGACAGAGGGGAGAGAGACAGAGGGGGAGAGAGACTGACTTGTCTAAATCTGCTCGTAGTGATGAATGTCTGTGTCATGCACACAAAGTGCCCTCATGGACAAGACAAGACACCAAAAATACTGTTGCAGTGTTCCATTATACATTCCATTCCATTATCTAACTACATTAAATCTGCCCATCTCTATAGGGCTAGTGGTAATGTCCCTGATCGAATCTTTGTCTTTCGTTTAAATTATAGGCCTACTTAACATGTTTCTGCACTGTAACTATTCTTTATGAGACAGTAAGTTCGTCATTTTGGTTTACACCATAATATATCAACAGAGCGTTTTTCTTTGTACATGAGAAACTAGTTGCTATGTGGCTTAATGCGATATAAAAGTGCTAAACGTTTGTCCTATATCTCATCAAGCCATATCCATTCAGGGATGAAAGCTGGGCACACTCTCCCTCTTCTCAATCACTGTCACGCACAGCAAGATTCAATAGTTTTTATTTCAAACCAGTGTTAGTTTGGCTACATTTTCCATTGTCCGGCAAAACAACATTTGAAAAAAATAAATGAAACAACAACAGCCAGAAACTGTACACCGTTTGAAAAGGAGATGGAAGAAGCAAAGCTTATCTGTTTCCATCCCCTTAATCTGTTTCCATCCCCCATCAAATAACTAATTGCAAGATTACATTATACTTCAGCAAGTACAATACGACACGATTTACAATACAGAACATATGATACAATACAATTTGTAAATACTTCTTCAACCACACACAACACAATCACACACACACGACTAGACTATACTCTCATGTCACATCCCTTCCCCTCAAATCGTTCTCATACAATACGTTGGACTTCCTCACTGGTATACTTTGCGAACACCTGATTATAGGGCTGGGCGATATAACGATAACGATAAATATCGCGATATATTTTAATAATCGATATCGAATATCGAAATTAAAAAAAAAATGAAAAATCGTTTTTTTTTTTTTTTTTTTTTTACCTGCAACAGGGCAGTTTTAAAACCAGAGACAGTGGACAGACTTGTCTTTCTTGCCTGCAACTTAAAGTAATGGCTTTGCTTGTCCAAATGACAATACTGACCAAATTCAGATTTCTTTTTCTCTTGTCCATTTATTTTGTTTGCTTTCTAATTTAAAATACATTTTGAAACCGTCTGTACACAGTAGGCTATGTGTGCTAGCAGAACTAGACTCCAGTCACGAGTCACAGTGCACATGTGCGGTGGTTTGTCCACCAAAAAAGCGCCAAAAGATCGAAAATAAACTAGCAGAGCCAGAACTGTTCAACTCCTCTGGAGCCACAGCCAGCAGAGAAGCCGGTTTACTTTAGCTTTTAAACCAGCTGCAGCCTGAGAACTGGAGTGTGAGGGGATGTAACACTAAAGATGGCGGCAATGACAAAGAATTGCTGCAAAATAAACATACATCTGTTGTTTTGTTTTTTTTTATACTTATAACAATTCGATAATTATCGATATCGAGAAATAAAATAAAATTATCATATCGTTATCGCGATATGATTTTTTTCCATATCGCCCAGCCCTACCTGATTATATAGATGAAAAATAATCAATACCTCGTCTTATAGAGAGACTGTTACCTTATCATTTCATTGAGCTGTAATTAAGTCAATGTCCCCCAATGACATCACTGGTGGCCATATTCAAACTAATGTCTGAATGACTGTCAAACTAAATTAATGTGTGCTCGTTTTTTTTTAAAATAAAGTGTCTATTATTATTTGCATCACTGTTATTTCTGTATTGTATTTGCCCCTTCACTGTTGACACCTGACTGAATGAATTCAAATGATAAATAATGTTATATTACTGTCAAACAAGTCGGAGACATAAAGACAATCACCTGTGAAAAATGTATCAATATCGATGTTTTGAATAACTTGTACCAAGTATTTTTCAGATATATAGGCTACTGAGTGATAATATAATCATTATGAACACCTGGAAAGTTATTCCAGAATTGTTTAGAGATGTATGTAACGTTATAATAATTCTTGAAATAGCATAATTACTACAAAATGCCATCATTCTAGTGGAGATATGTTGACTGTTGCCTTCTTGATCAGTGATCAAGTTATGATTAATTGAAAATAGGGGGACCCTGATGTATGAATGAATGAAAACTTTATTTAACAGATTGCAGAATGGGTACAATACAGTACAGCTCAATACACACAATATTGTTAAGGGGATGCAGACCAGAGAAAGACGTTTGTCTTGTTTACATCAGGGTCCCCCATTTTCAATTATTAGTGTAAACAACAGTCAACATGTAAACAAGACGAAAGTCTTTCTCTGGTCTGCATCCCCTTAACAATTGTGTGTATTGAGCCGTACTGTATTGTACCCATTCTGCAATCTGTTAATAAAACTTTCAATCAATCAATCAATCAATCAATCAATCAATCAATCAGTGCAACTCCACCTACCTCCAGTCGCTTCCTCTCAGTCTGCTGCTGATCAGTCTGTTAGCCACTCTCTGCTAGCTAACTTTAGCTAGTCGGCTAACATGGACACCCCACTAGACGGGCTTCGGGTAGTTATTTCTCAACACGTAGACGTTCAGAAGCGATATCGATCAAGTAAGGCACACGATGTGACCCTTACAGCCACACGTTCATGTATGTTTTCGTGTCTCGGCGAACAGATATCGCTAGTTAGTAGTTAGATGAGGAGTTACAGGCGCTTGCCGCTTCCTGTAGCAGTGGCACTGGGTGAGCTGGCTATATATACACACTCCCCACACACACACGGAGCATGCGCAGAACAGATCAGGGCTTTTAGCTGACGTCATGCCCGGTGTCAATTAAAGAGCTCGTCAACTTTATTATAGCAAATATGACACATGATGATACAACACATGACCTTACCCCGGCTAGAACCCACCTCACCCCTGCCCACTTTGACAACCTAGGATGGCTTAGAGTAGACGACAGAGTACAGCAACTCGCAATGGGCCTGGTCTACAAGATACAACAGAGTGCACACCACTAAGATACCCATGTACATGATTGATTGATTGATTGATTGATTGATTGATTGATTGATTGATTGATTGATTGATTGAAAACGTTATTAACAGATTGCAGAATGGGTACAGTACAGTACGGCTCAATACACACAATTGTTAAGGGGATGCAGACCAGAGAAAGACGTTTGTCTTGTTTACATCAGGGTCCCCATTTTCAATTCATCATAACATTTATGACATACACAACATACAGATAGACAGTACTGCTACATAGAGATTTACAAATACTGTTTGTGATACAAAAAGAGTCTAAAAAAGAGAGTATACATTTGACGAAGAAACTGTACATTGGAGGAGGTTGGGTAGGTGGGGTCAATTAAAGAGCTTGTCAACTTTATTATAGCAAATATGACACATGATACACATTGATTGATTGATTGATTGATTGATTGATTGATTGATTGATTGATTGATTGATTGATTGACAACTTTAATTAACAGATTGCAGAATGGGTACAATACAGTACAAAGAAAGACGTCCGTCTTGTTTACATCAGGGTCCCCCATTTTCAATTCATCATAACATATATGACATACACAATATACAGATATAAAAATCTAATCTAATCATCTAATCTAAACTAATGACATTATGATGACATACATGACATACAGATATACAGACTCTCTTTTTTAGACTCTTTTTGTAACACAAACAGTACTGTATTTGTAGATCTGGTATGTCATAAATGTCTAGATGTAGCAGTACTGTCTATCTGTATGTCATATTATGTTATGATGAATTGAAAATGGGGGACCCTGATGTAAACAAGACGAAAGTTGTTCTCTGGTCTGCATCCCCTTAACAATTGTGTGTATTGAGCTGTGCTGTATTGTACCCATTCTGCAATCTGTTAATACAATTTCCAATCAATCAATCAATCAATCAAATCAATCAAATCAATCAAATCAATCAAATCAATCAATCAATCAATCAATCAATCAATCAATCAATAAGCAGTACTGTTACATTTGTGACATACAAGATATGCAAATATACAGTACTGTTAAACAGAGATCCTAACAGTAATACATACAGGGGGAGGGAACTGTACATTAGGAGGGGGTGGGTGTGGGGAGGGGGGGTTCAGACATTTACGGGGGCCAGTTTCGAATTGCAGCCTCCCATAGGTGCTCTTTGAGAGCGGTTTTGAAGGTGGGTAGTGATTCACATTTTTTTTTACGGCAGTGGGTAGGGCGTTCCACATTGATGTGGCATAATTTGCTAAACATGTTTAGACCCTTGTTTGTGCCGAATCTGGGTTTAACATAAGCCATAAGGATAGTTCACATTGCAGGTTATCGTGATCACACAAACATATTATTTTTAAAGTCAAAAACATTAAAGTTAAATGATCTTGTGGAATTTAAAACGGCACAATTAATGTATAAAGCAAACTTCCAGGAAACATTCAAGAACTGTTCTTTGATAGGGAGGGGGGTTATAATCTGAGGGGAGAACCCAATTTAAAAGTTCTAAATGTACGCACTACCATGAGAAGACACTGCATCTCAATATGTGGAGTGAAACTGTGGAACAGTCTAAATGTGGTGCTAAAGCAATGTCCAAACATGAGACAATTCAAACTGATTTATAAGGAAATGATGTTAACGAGGTACAGGGATGAGGAAGGGACTTGATATTCACGGGTGTTTAAATTTTTATTTTATTACATTTGTATTTTATTTCTTTCATGTTTTACATATATATATATATATTTTTTTTTGCATATATATATATATTTTTTTTTTGTTTTATGTTTTAAAATAGTACACTCATTTGAGTAGTGGAAAAGGGGTAGGATTAAATAAGTGTATACTTCTTCCTATTCCTTTTCGAACATGTAGATTGAGTTGTGTTTTGCTTTTGTTTAGTTATTTGTTTGTTTGTATTCATTTGCATGTTCGAAATAAAGATTTCAAATCAAATCAAATCAAACATGATTTGTGGAGCTCCCTCTGGTGTTGTGGTCGTGGTGACCTTTGGGTAGTATTTCAACATGTAGGGCCTACATGGGTACCTTCGTGGTGTAGTGTATCTTGTAGACCAGGCCCATTGCAAGTTGCTGTACTCTGTCGTCTACTTGAGCCATCCCAACATCCCAATGTTAGTACTGGTTTCCAGTGAGATCCGGGTTGCGTCTATTCGTATGCTAACGGAGTTGTGTTTCCGCGGTCGGTTTGCGCGATCTGATTGGCCATTGACGTTTATCTCAGCACCAATCGCGTTACTTCTAACAATCGCCAGCAGGCTGTTACCCTAACCTTAACCCTAACCTTAACCAACTAACCCTAACCCTAACCTTAACCCTAACCTTAACCAACTAACCCTAACCTTAACCCTAACCTTAACCAACTAACCCTAACCCTAACCTTAACCCTAACCTTAACCAAATCGCGCAACCGAACGCGGAAGTGCAACTGCGTGCCAATCAGATCGCGCAAACCGACCGCGGAAACACAACTCCGTTAGAAAAAGATATCAGGCATCCGGGTCATATAATTATACAAAAGATCCGGCCATAGAAAAATAAAGAAGGGGGTCCGGGGCGTGGACCCCTATGGGCCCTTGAGGGGTCCATTGGATTGATTGATTGATTGATTGATCGATCGATTGAAAACTTTATTAACAGATTGCAGAATGGGTACAATACAGTACAGGCAAATCAATGCAAACAATTGTTAAGAGGATGCAGACCAGAAAAAGACTTTTGTCGCGTTTACATCAGGAGACTGAGGAATTGTTTAATTGCATTATAATTGCATACACTGCTAGGAGTTATGCACACTGGGATAATGTGTTTTGATCATTTGTTGTCCTCAACCTAGATAGTTGTGCTATTGTGTGTTATATTATATAGCTACATAAACATCTTCTAAGATTGAAACACAACATCAAACGATGATGTGTGGCTTAATGCCTATATCTATTTGGGGTCCTTGACATGAATAACGGATGGAACCCCCAGCAATATTGCTCCAACAATGATTTGTGAAAATAAGGGACATTACAAGCTATAATCCAATAAAAACATACCGGAAAACATGAAGATCCTAATGTAATGGATTGATTGATTGAACATTTTATTAACAGATTGCAGAATGGGTACAATACAGTACAGCTCAATACACACAATTGTTAAGGGGATGCAGACCAGAGAAAGACTTTCGTCTTGTTTACATCAGGGTCCCCCATTTTCAATTCATCATTCATATGGACATCTAAAATAAACGAGACTCCCTGTAAATAAAGCAAACTCATTGGGAATTCATATTAATTCTATTACTGAAAAGTAATAGAAATCGCCGCTTTGAACCATCAATCAATCAATCAAACCCTTTTGAACCCTAAGTGTTACGAAGGATCAGATTAAACCGAATATATATATTTATTTATTGATATATATTGAATAGTATTTGTATATCGTTTGATATCCCTTGTATATTCCTTGTACATATACACGGAATATCCCTTTAGCCTACTATAGCCCATAATAGTTCATTCTCCTATTGGACAAAGGACCAGGCGCCAGGGGACCAGCCCCTTGGAGCCAAGTTCAAAGTTACCGACGAGACATGTCTGTACTAGCCCCGGCCCTGCCCAGGGATACGGCTACAGAAATGAGAGTGGCACTATTTGTTCACCGTGCATATAAATATGGCGCAAGTGAATGCAGAAGTCCCTTCTTCTTCCCTTAGTAACAAACGTGAAGCCTCACCCACGATACGACGTGCGGTGAAGTATGGCCTGTTTGGCCCCAGAATAGCATTGAGACCTCGTGCGAATTAATAACTGAATTGTCAGAGTTTGGCACTGTACCGTCGAGTGCGACGTATTTCTATTAAGTTAATAATAGTCTATTGTGTATGGTGCATCGTGCGGTTAGAGTTCTAAGGTGACCAGCATCTCCAACGCTTCCTCGTGTTATCTAGAGTCTTATCCAGGCTGGGCCGACCACATGGCGCTTTCATCCAAGGAGATCTAGGCGAGGACCGAATGGACATGTACACTGGATTACCTACCCGACGACTGCTTAGCCCTTTGCGGCTGGAATATATATTTGCTTTGGTACTGTGATTTGTGGAGCGGATAATCGCCGACGCCTGTGAGTGTTGGATTTACCCCCGAGAGGAGTCAAGTTGAGTCGGCGCTCAGAGAGCCTGAGGCCGCCTAGCTTCTTCTTCATTGTGGAGCTACAGCCTACAAGAGAACCAAGGTGTATTCATCTGCGGATCAAGAGTCTATCGCACTGTCTTCTGTACTTGAAGTCTCCCTAGATATCGTTGACCAGACGTTCTACTACCGACAGCTCTCCTACCCCCCCTGCCGGCTTACAACCGGGAGGACCCCCTCCAGTATATCCTGCTATATCATTAAGTGTACCATAGATATAATTCCCTAAGAGCCAGGTTGTATACTTGCTTCCTGCGTAACCAGAGATTGGACATTCAGTGTTGATTTGCCTACGAATACTCATTTGCCTTACAAGTGCAATCGAATGTAATATAAATATCCTATGTACCTTTTGCTCCATTAAATATTTGATTATTACTTTTGACTGGAACCGATTTCATTGTGGGAAGTGTTCATCATATTCATATATCGTGTACTGTATGGCCAGTAGTTAAAGTACATAAAGCGGTAGTGGTTTAATGATACCATACTTATCAATACAGTCAGGGAATTGTACCCCTCAGTTACAATTGGTCCTTCGAGCCGGAGGGTAATTAGTGTAATATTAATATAGTGGTATTAATATTGAAATGGCCTATGATGAACACTCCACAAAACGGTCCTCCTAAAGTAGATCGCCCGCAGCGTAGACGGCAGCCACCTCAGTACTTAGAGGATTACGCTGCCAGTATACTACCTAGCCTTCTACAGACGGTAAACGCGGTAAAAGTAGAAAGTAAAATTATGTCCGACCCTATCAACCAGGATACCCCGACCACAGAGGCCCTAGTGGGTTCTAATGTAACTGACCAAGCTCACGGTGGGGACCAGGAGGGAACTGACACGACTTTACCCCCCGCCAAGACCGAAGAAGTAGTCCCCGGAGAGCTCCGGGAGGAAGACAACCCTGGAACTCTGCACGGTACAAGATGAGGAGAGCGCCGAGGAGATAGAGCTCCAGGACTCCCCGCAGGAGAACGCATCTCCAACGAGTACTGCCAGGAGCGGATCACCTCAACCAGCGTCTTCCCCCAGCGAGGCGGACAAGATGCTGGCACAAGCGTTCCTCGCCAGCCTAGCAGCCTCAACAGAGCGCGATCGGCTCCAAGCACAGACGCTTAGTGAGCGCGAACATTCTTCCATGGAAAGAGAACGCATTCAAGCGCAGCAACGGACCGACGAAGATCGTATACGTCTAGAGATTAGACGCCTTCAGACGGAAGAGAATATGGCAAGAGACCGGGCCGACACCCAGCGTGCCGCTGCCGGTGCCCAAAGAGAAGCAGATCTCACCAAGCGCGAAGCCGAGCGCGACAGATTACAAGCGCAGCTAATGGAGCAGCTGATCGCCAAGGCAACACCCCCTCCCTCCGCACGGGGTTCCAGGGCCTCGTCAAGACACGGGTCAAGGGCACCCTCCCCTAACCGATCAAGCGACCCTGAACTCGACCACCAGAGAGAGCCTATACCCCCCTCCGAACCCCTTCCCCGACCGGTCCCAGTGAGACCCAGCTACAAGGAAGGAACGGCGTACACCGCGGAGAGGCTAAATAGACGACTACAGGATCTAGATGACCTGACAGAAGAAGAAGAGGGAGAGGAGGAGAGTCAAGCCCGACAGCAGCACAGTACTCCACAGGACCAGGAGGTCCAGTACAGCCCAGGCTCTACCCCCGCGGCGCTGCGCTACAGACCCCCGACTCTATTCACGGGTGAGCATGACGCACGACCAGCTCCGAGGAATAGCACCTGGATACGCGGGCCATGGTACCCTGCCGGTACCAGCCCACCGAGAGGCGTAAGAGGAGACTCGCCTAGGAGGCCTCTCTTCCAACGCTCACCGATGTGCCAGCCATCCACGGCGTCATACATTGGCACACCGACGTTTCCAGACTTCACCCATGAGAACCGAGCACAGTACACGGAGCTACGGATGTGCTTAGAGACAATGATGGTTGATGTAGCTGATGAACGCCACAAGTATGCTATCCTATTGAAGCACCTCAAGGTGCCCCGAGCGCACAATATAGCGCTGGCCTATGCCACCTCTACTACCCCATACACAGCGGCTCTAGCAGCACTAGACCAAAGATATGGACGCATATGGGATTACGTAATACAAGAGATAAGGCATATTGACCGCCTACCCCCAGCAACAGACAATCGTTCACTAGACGACCTGTCTATTAAGGTACAATCCCTGGTAGGGAGGCTGGGGGCGCAACGAGAAAAGGGTATGCACGAACTATACGCAAACTCTAATGTCGAGAGGATTTTAGAGAAGCTGCCGCCCGCCCGACAAGAGCGCTTGAGGCGGCAAAGAGACCACCGTGATCCTAACGGTCCCGAGCCATCCCTCCTAGACCTAGCCGACTTCCTGGCGAGAGAAGTCAGCAGCCTACGATTGGATACGTTCGTGCGGAGCACACCAAGCTCCAGAGAGGGACCTAGGAGAGCAAACGATGGCCGAAGATTGGTGACTGTCATGCACCAATCAGAATCAGTACCGAGCAGCAAGAACCACAGTACCCCCTCGATGAAAGAGAAGTGGAAGATGGTGTGCCCGTACTGCGAAAGGGAACACTGGTTGTCACAATGTGACCTGTTCAAGAAGATGACCGCTGAAGAAGTGAGTCAATGGATAAAGTCCAACCGACGCTGTTACCGATGTGCGCGCAGTCACATGGCAGCCGAGTGCCGCCTAAAGAAGAGGTGTAGTCGGTGTGACGGAGCCCACCTAGATGTCCTACACGACAGTAACAGAAGAAAGCCTGCACCTCCCAGCAGCACAAAGGCAAGTGTTATGTACATTGACCCCGCTAGCAGCGGGGGCGCCCAGGTGCTCTTAAAGGTGGTCCGCGTAACACTGAGTTACCAAGATAAGGTCATGGACACTTACGCCGTCCTTGACGACGGGTCAGAGAAGACCCTTCTCCTCGCGTCCGCTGCGGCCCAGCTGGGGCTGCGGGGGAGCGAAAACCAGATGACGATTCGGACAATAAGAAGAGATCTAAAGACGATAAAGGGCGAGAATGTCTCCTTCACTATCGCAGCAAGCGGGCAGCCAGAGAGACGGTATAGGATTACTAATGCTTTCACCAGCCAAGAAATAGGACTATCGCAGTACACCTACCCCATCGCCAAGCTGATGGATAAATATGTGCACCTGCGTCAACTACCTATCCCGCTCATAGACGGTGCCACCCCGACCCTGCTGATAGGCTCCGACCATGCAGACCTCATAGTCCCGATATACCGGGTCCATACAGGACCCAGAGGTTGTCCTGCAGCAGTCGAGACCCGCCTAGGATGGACATTACAAGGCCCCCTCGCTAAGTCTCTTAACCGAACAGCAGCCACTAGCTGCCTCCACTCCAGAGTGACAGAAGAAGACACCACCCTCCTACAACATGTCGAGAGGCTATGGACACTAGAGACAATGCCCTTTAAGAACGAAAAGAAAGACATTCGTTCTAAGGAAGACATTTACGCTATAGCCCTCCTCGAGCAAGGGACAAAGAGAGTCAAAGTCAACGGAGTGATGAGATACGCAACTCCACTCCTGAGGCGAGAGGGAATGCCCACCTTTCACGCCACAAAAGAAGCGACGGAGCGGTATCTACAGAGCGGCGCCTAGCCAAAGACCCCGCTCAAGAGACTGTGTACCGCGCTGAGATTAACAAGCTAATCACAGCGGGACACATAAAGAAAATTGACATTAAAGAGGCCGATCAGACAACCGAATCATGGTACGTGCCGCACCACAAGGTCCACCACAACGGCAAGGATCGTATTGTGTTTAACTGCAGCTACCAGATCGGATCACAAAATCTGAATAAAGAGCTCTTGCCCGGCCCAACACTCGGCCCCTCTCTACTAGGCGTGTTACTACGCTTCCGCCAGGACAAGGTGGCTATCAGCGGCGACATCAAAGGGATGTTCCTGCAGGTGAGACTAGTGGAGGAGGACAAGCCCCTGCTGCGGTTCCTATGGAGAGAGAGGATCGGGGATGAGCAACCATCCATATATCAATGGGAAGTCCTCCCTTTCGGAACCACATGCAGCCCATGCTGTGCTACGTTTGCACTACAAAAACACGTCGCAGAGGACCCAGCAGCAGATGAAGAGGTCCGACAAAGTGTAACAAATAGTTTCTACGTGGACAACTGTTTGCAAAGCGTCTCGACGCCAGAAGAAGCCGAGGCTCTTCTACTCAAGCTCCGCGCCTCCCTGATCAAAGGCGGCTTTGATCTCAGGCAGTGGGCCAGCAGCGACCCGCAAGTATTGCGCAGCCTCTCCCCTGAGGACAAGGCAGCGAGCAGCGAGACCTGGATGGCGACCATCCCAGGAGAAGCCCAAGAAATGACACTAGGACTAGTCTGGCGCTTCAAAACAGACTCGCTCCATTATAGACACAAACCCCTGACCAAGGAGCAGGGAAGGTCGACGGCGATACCGACCACCAGACGGAGTGTATACAGAACACTCGCCAGACAATATGACCCGTTGGGATGTATTCTACCTTACACCACCAGGGCAAAGATGATTGTAAGAGCGCTATGGGACAAGGACCAGGGCTGGGACGATCCCATACCCAAACACCTTGCATCCACATGGAGAGAGTGGGAGACGGAACTCCGCTCACTCCCAGGTGTCAATATACGCCGCAGCTACTTCCCACCCACAGTGAGGCCAGAGACATGCAAGATGGACCTGCACGTATTCAGCGACGCCTCCGAAGTAGCCTACGGTTCGGTGGCCTACTTGCGTGCCCAAGAGGAGGGAGGAGAAATACATACTGCTTTCATCCTGGCTCGCTCAAGAATAGCCCCACGAAAGCAACAATCTATCCCGCGTCTAGAGCTCTGCGCAGCCCTAGCAGGAGCGCAGCTTGCCACGTTAATCCAACGTGAACACACCATTCCGGTGCAAAGAACAATCTTGTGGTCAGACTCCACGACAGTACTCACATGGATCCGGTCTGATTCGTGCAGATACAAGGTCTTCGTGGGAGTCAGAGTCAAATTTTTTTTTTTTTTTTTTTTTTTTTTTTTTTTCACTACCTATCTTTGTGAAAGTGGCTTCTCAGCTCTGGTCCAGCTGAAGACAAAGCGGGGGAACAGATTGGACATTGAGCATGACCTCAGAGTTGCTTTGTCTACCATCACCCCAGACTTTGAGACTCTTGTCAGGAGCAAACATCATCCCCAGTTATCCCATTAGTTCCCTGCATGTTAAGCTAAGAAGTCTGCTAAGAAGGATATATTATTTATTATTATTATTATTTTATTTCATTGTGTTTTTAGCCCTTAGTTGCACTTTTGTTGCAACCCCAGTTATCCCATTAGTTCCCCCAAACGTAGGTCTGTTATGTTAAGCTAAGAAATCTGCTAAGAAGCATATTATTTATTATTATTTTATTTCATTGGGTTTTTAGCCCTAGTTGCACTTTTATTGCAATCCCAGTTATCCCATTAGTTCCCCCAAACTTAGGTCTGTTATGTTAAGCTAAGAAGTCTGCTAAGAAGCATAATTATTTATTATTATTATTTAATTTCGTTGGGTTTTTAGCCCTAGTTGCACTTTTGTTGCAACCCCAGTTATCCCATTAGGGGCGACAGTGGCTCAGGAGGTAGAGCAGTCGTCTGGCAATCCGGA
Organism: Notolepis coatsorum; assembly: GCF_963971535.1. Taxonomy (NCBI): domain Eukaryota; kingdom Metazoa; phylum Chordata; class Actinopteri; order Aulopiformes; family Paralepididae; genus Notolepis; species Notolepis coatsorum. Next base: position 148,390,958 of record NC_140173.1, on the reverse strand, counting down.
GGTTCCCGGTTCGATTCCTGCTCCTCCCAGGCAGCGTGTCGATGTGTCCTTGAGCAAGACACTTAACCCCTAATTGCTCCCGATGAGCAGGTTGGCACCTTGCATGGTTGCCTCCGCCATCGGTGAGTGATGGGTAAAATGTGAGTAACAAATTGTAAAGCGCTTTGGATAAAAGCGCTATATAAAAAAGCAGCCATTTACCATTAGTTCCCCCAAACTTAGGTCTGTTATGATAAGCTAAGAAATCTGCTAAGAAGCATATTATTTATTATTATTTTATTTCATTGGGTTTTTAGCAATAGTTGCACTTTTGTTGCACTTTTTTGTGTTTATTTCATGTTTTGAAAGATTGCGTATTACTGCAAATTTTTTTTTTTACATAAATCATAGTGGTTAAAAATGTTGGGTCGCGACTTAATGACTAAGGAAAATGTTGGGTCCCGAGGCTAGACCAGTTGAGAACCACTGATCTAGAGTCTTATCCAGGCTGGGCCGACCACATGGCGCTTTCATCCGAGGAGATCTAGGCGAGGACCGAATGGACATGTACACTGGATTACCTACCCGACGACTGCTTAGCCCTTTGCGGCTGGAATATATATTTGCTTTGGTACTGTGATTTGTGGAGCGGATAATCGCCGACGCCTGTGAGTGTTGGATTTACCCCCGAGAGGAGTCAAGTTGAGTCGGCGCTCAGAGAGCCTGAGGCCGCCTAGCTTCTTCTTCATTGTGGAGCTACAGCCTACAAGAGAACCAAGGTGTATTCATCTGCGGATCAAGAGTCTATGGCACTGTCTTCTGTACTTGAAGTCTCCCTAGATATCGTTGACCAGACGTTCTACTACCGACAGCTCTCCTACCCCCCCTGCCGGCTTACAACCGGGAGGACCCCCTCCAGTATATCCTGCTATATCATTAAGTGTACCATAGATATAATTCCCTAAGAGCCAGGTTGTATACTTGCTTCCTGCGTAACCAGAGATTGGACATTCAGTGTTGATTTGCCTACGAATACTCATTTGCCTTACAAGTGCAATCGAATGTAATATAAATATCCTATGTACCTTTTGCTCCATTAAATATTTGATTATTACCTTTGACTGGAACCGATTTCATTGTGGGAAGTGTTCATCATATTCATATATCGTGTACTGTATGGCCAGTAGTTAAAGTACATAAAGCGGTAGTGGTTTAATGATACCATACTTATCAATACAGTCAGGGAATTGTACCCCTCAGTTACACTAAGACTGAAACAGTCCGCCTGGGTATATCTGTAGTGTAGTTGTTATTGCTGTGTAATTGTCAAAGAATGTGCTGTGCCTGTGAGTAAGTGCTTTTCACAATTTTTTTCAGAACTATACTTGATTGATTGATTGATTGAAAAGTTTATTAACAGATTGCAGAATGGGTACAGTACAGTACAGCTCAATACATACAATTGTTAAGAGGATGCAGACCTGAGAAAGACTTTCGTCTTGTTTCCATCAGGGTCCTCCATTTTCAATTCATTATGACACACACGACATACAGATAGACAGTACTGCTACATCTATACATTTATGACATACCAGATTTTCAAATACAGTACTGTTTGTGATACTAAAAAAAATCCAGAAAAAGAGTGTATATACATTTGACATAGAAACTGTGCATTGGGGGAGGTTGGGTAGGTGGGGTTTCAGCTTTCAATATCTGTTAGTTAGTGTTATTGTTTGAACTTACTGTATGTTTTGAGTGTGTATAAAACTGTTATTAGACAAGAAAAACTAAAAGCGGAATGGAATTTCTACAGGTTTTTAGTGAAGTAGACATTGCATCAAGAGTTAAGCCGGCCGACCCCAGGTTAACGGTTACCGAGTGAACTATGGGAATTGTAGTCGCGTTAGCCCTTTGTAACAACAACCCAACAGTAGATCACAGTCTAGTCTACCGTGCATGTATTTCCTTTTTTATTTTTTTTGTATTTGAAGGGCGTTTTTTTTTTTATATATATCTCGGCTCGGCCAATCGTATTCAGCTAGGGGCGGGCCCTCTCGTCGCGGTATCCACTGAGCGAGCGCGTCGGCACCGGGGGGGGGGGGGTGAGTTTTATGGGTTTTGTGTAGCTGTCAATCATTTCCAGTGGGCGGGACCGGAGAGAGATCAGCAGCGCGAGCCTCGACTCGACAGCAGCAGCAGCAGCAGCGGCGGCGCGCGGCTCCGCATCCGACATCACACACAAGCAGAGGGGCCAACAGACACACGGACGGAGTCACGGAGGACATTATTATTATCACAAAAAAAAGAAAAACGGCCCGACTATTCTTCATAAATGACCCCGTATGGATTACTAACACGCTTTCGTCGAAGACCCTAATCGTTTCTCGACATAGGTAAGGCTGTTTTTTTCGGTTTTGTTCTAACGTTAGAGTGCGAAGGCATCGTTTTTTTGTTACTCGGTGGATATTATGGCTAACGGTTAGCTCCACCGTGTAGCCGCACAACCTTTACCGTGTCGTTAGCTGCACTTCACCCCGACGGCGGAGTTATAGTTGGAGGAGGAGGAGAGGAACAAGCTGCTCCGTTTAAACAAGAGGGGGTGAATGAATGAGGTGGGCCAGCTTTAGTATTATTATTAGCCCGTGCAACCGAGAGAAAACTTAACGTTAAACGGATTATCTAAAGTTATTATTGTGTGTTGTGCTAGAAGGCACAACGGGATAGTTTTCTCTCTAAGCTAGCTGCTGCTATAGCGAGTGGTGTTGTGTTTTTGTTGAGCTGCTGCCTGTCTGTGTGGAACAATTCAACCAAACCAACGGTGTCGTCGAATATCTGTAGGATTAATAATGGCCCACCAAAAAAAAGTGATATTAAATAAATAACGATTAATATTAGACGACGGTTAAATCGCTATAATATTATCGTGATTCTCGTCGTATACCTACGCTATTACACTGTAGTAGTTCAACGTAGTACCGTTTGCTGCTTTCCCGTTAATTCGTTTGTCCAGCACAACTGATCCAACAGTAGAATAGAAAGCTATACAGATTAACTGATCCAGCAGTAGAATAGAAAGCTATACAGAACTGATCCGACCAACAGTAGAATAGAAAGCTATACAGATGAACTGATCCAACAGTAGAATAGAAAGCTATACAGATGAACTGATCCAACAGTAGAATAGAAAGCTATACAGATTAACTGATCCAACAGTAGAATAGAAAGCTACACAGAACTGATCCAACAGTAGAATAGAAAAGCTGTACAGAACTGATCCAACAGTAGAATAGAAAAGCTGTACAGAACTGATCCAACAGTAGAATAGAAAAGCTGTACAGAACTGATCCAACAGTAGAATAGATAGCTATACAGATGAACTGATCCAACAGTAGAATAGAAAGCTATACAGATGAACTGATCCAACAGTAGAATAGATAGCTATACAGAACTGATCCAACAGTAGAATATTAAGCTATACAGAACTGATCCAACAGTATAGAATATTAAGCTATACAGAACTGATCCAACAGTAGAATATTAAGCTATACCGAACTGATCCAACAGTAGAATATTAAGCTATACAGAACTGATCCAACAGTAGAATAGAAAGCTATACAGAACTGATCCAACAGTAGAATATTAAGCTATACAGAACTGATCCAACAGTAGAATAGAAAGCTATACTGCTGGACAAACGAATTAACGGAAGCATCACTTGTTGTTGTCGCGAATTCATATTATAACACATAAATATAATTTGTCTTTCTCAAACTGTTGTTTAGGTAGGTAGGTAGTTTTATTTAGACAATAAACATATATGCAGATCACATGAGTATTTGCTTAGTCAGGGATAGAAAACGAAAAGTCCAGAGAGGACTTATTTCCATCGTTGTCCCAGTGGAGAGTCAAGGATGCTGGGTTCATAATCACCACTCGTTTACAGTAATATTTCACAATCATTACATTTGATAGTAGTAGTAATAATGGCACACACAGTCATTAATTAATACAACACCAAACATGCGCATTTGTTGAGACATGGCGGACTATAGCCTTGAGAGACACATAACAAATTCATATATCACACTACTACAGCGAATTCATAAACATAATTTGTCATTCTCCAAATTTTCCCCGTCTGGCGACATCACTGGTGTTTAAAAACGAGTTGATATATATATTTATATGGCTGGCACACTGGTGGTGGTGTGTACTGTAGTTAATTTAAAGCGAACCGTTTTTTCTTTCTCTCCTTCCCTTTTTATTGCTGACCGCTCTCCAGCTAAAGGTCCCATTTTGCAGAACGAAGGGGAAGAGAAGCACAGACAGGAGCAGTCCCCGTGTGTGTGTGTGTCGGTGTGTGTGTGTGTGTCGGTGCATTGTTGAGACAGCTCTCTGGTTAGTCACTCACTTCATGCGACGAGCTGCTCTAAAGCCAAATAGTCATCATGGGGGCGGATGGCATTGTTGTAGCCTCCGCGATCATTCGTGAGATAGTCATTTAGTGAAGGCATCGATCTGCTTCTGTTATGATGATGACTATACAATACATGTTTATATAAATATATATATATATATATTCGGGTAACAAGTGCTTGCTTGATATTCCAGCCCCCCCCCCCCCTCCACCCAGATCTTTATAATAAAGGTTGACCTTGTTTGTTCCAAAGAGCCTTTCGTCGATTTGGTTCTTCTTTGTCAGACAGTCAGAGAGGAGGAGGCACGAACCCGAATGTTACTCAGTGGATAATACTAGTCAGCAAAAAATATATATAAATGCAGCCCATAATACCAGATAAACAACACGCTGTAGAGGGAACGGTGTTACTTTATATACAACTTCGCGTTGTGTTACTGTGTTATAGCAGCACGGCTTGTTGTTTCTGGGAGAGGTGGAGTAGTTTGGTCTCTGTCTGTGTTTTACTGCTCGACTCTCCGCAGAGAGAGGGGGAGAGAGAGAGAGACGGAGAAAGAGAGAGAGAGACGGGGAGAGAGAGACGGAGAAAGAGAGAGAGAGACGGGGAGAGAGAGACGGAGCGAGAGAGAGAGAGACGGAGAAAGAGAGAGAGATACGGGGAGAGAGGGAGAGAGACGGAGCGAGAGAGACAGGCGGAGAGAGAGAGACGGAGAGAGAGAGAGGTAGAGAGAGAGCGATAAAGGAGAGAGAGAGAGACGGAGAGAGAGAGAGAGGGAGAGAGAGAGAGAGAGAGAGGGAGGAGGCCTGTAAGTGACAGAGAGAGAGAGAGAGAGAGAGAGAGGGAGGACTCAGGGAAACACGGAACGGCCGTCGAGCACCACCCCCCCTCTATAATAATAAACAACGCATTAAGAATGATCTCCGTCTCGGGGAGATGATTAAATTATGTATTATTCTATAGAGATGGTGGTGGAAGAGTGCAGCTCTCGCCGTGCGGCACACAGAGAGAGACTGTCAGCTCCAGAGAAATGGCGTCATCCTGTTCTCTCTCTGTGTGTGTGGAGGAGTGTAGACTGCGTGGTGTTACAGGCAGTGCGCTGCAGACAGGCGGCCAGACACACGCGCGCTGACGTGCCCGTGCAGGCGGCCCGTTATCCGCTGCTGTCAACCCCCGCGTCGATCGGAATTCACCTCTCCCCGGTAACCCCCCCCCCGCCCGCACCCACCGTGAAATCAAATCACCCGTGTGTTTTTGTGTGTATATATATAGGGCCGAGTGTGTAAATCAGCTTGTTTAGGTCAGTTGTTTTTTATTTGCTCAGAGCCACAGAGAGAGAGAGAGAGACCCCGGCCACACGGGGTATTATTACATAAACGGCTTTAAACGCTGAGCGATCAGCCTGCGATGGTTTACTTTGCAACACAAGATATTTTGGGATTGTAGCTTGGAGAGGTTTAAGTTTGAAATCTGTCACGACTATACACGCGCAACACACACACACGCGCTATGATTGTTTTACGCAGACAAAGTGTGCCCGAACTATTTGAAACCCTTTCACTACCACACTACGGAAGGTTAACCCTTTACTCTCATCACACTACAGACGGTAGTAAGGGTAACCCTTCTGTAGTGAAAGGGTTAAACTGAGCACAGGCTCGATCTTAAAACGCACTAATTGTTCTTCTAACAATTCAAATATGTAATGGCTTTGTGTGACATGTTTAGCCTTTTTTTTCTTTCTTTCTGGAGAGGCACTTCTTGCCAGCAAATCTGAAGCGGCACCTGTGTTGTCTACTGGACAGATTTTCCATGGCATCAACTGTTTAGGAGAGCAAGTGATGTCATCGCGACAGTGGATTGCTCTGACTGAACTGCGCTTTTTGCAGAATGCCAAGGTCTGACAGGGTTCGCACAAGGTCCTTGAAGTGCTTAAAGTGCTTTTTTTAAGTGCTGTCTTGCGCCGCTCCAACTACTTTCCCTCATTTCTTTGCGTGTGTGACGCTCTAGCTTGCTCTAGCTGGCAAGCAGGCCAAGAAGATGCAACAGCATTTAAAAGTGAATTGTATCCTTCAAGTGACATCATTGAAAATGAAAAATAGTGCTTGGAAAAGTACTTAAAAGTCCTTGAATTTAATTTAGCAATGTCTGGGAACCCTATTCTGATCTCATGACTCAAAACTTCTGTTTTTCTCTCTCTTCTAGACACAGATTTGTTACACTGGTCACCTACGCAGAAGTCCGTGGACTCAAACAGAGATGAAGGTATGTTCATTTATACTTATTTCATCACTTAATTAAAGCCACGTTTTCACTTGCTTATGGCTGAGAAAGTGAAAGTCACCAAGACTCACCATTTCACCCGGATCTCAAGATAACATTGTCAACAACAACAACATTGCATTTTAACACTATGATCGCCGCGGACACGTTTTCACGTCATTCCTAGCCATGCTCATTCTGCCGAAGACGCCGTAACTCGTCTTTGATGTCAATATTTCAAAAATCTGTCATCGAAATCATATTTCCTTTCCGGAGCCCTGAGATGTTCTTGATGTTCAAGAGCGCCATCTGGTGGCCGATCGGCAGATCGCCAACCGGAAATTAACCTTTGAACCGGTAGTGCTCATCCATATGTGGTCCGGCCACTCGCTATCGTTAGAGAGACTCCGTATTGACACAGTGAACATCGATCGGTGCAAATAACTCGAAAAAACAACATGATTTGGACGTATATACTATTATACAACCTGGAAATGGATCGGGCATTTCTCCATCCCATAATAGAACAAATTCTGTTCCACGCTCATCTGCCAGCGGCGCGAGGAAGCCACGGTAAGATTCAGCGTTATTTTCTAACGTCTTCTATACTAACTGATCTGATGAACATATGACCCACTCTGGATGAATCATCTAACGCTGCCCACGGAATTATAAACGATCCCCCGCCCATCCGGTCATCATCAGATGATATGTAGTAACTTCTAGAACCACATCCAGTTGAAATTTTTTATCTCGCACAGATTCCTACCAAACTGTATTTGATCATCAATATAATGCATTTAGGGCTATAAATCACGTTCTGAAGAAAGCTGCAGAAAACGATAAAAACATACTTATACTTTAGACCATATTTTAGTATGAATATGTGAATGAAAAAGTTTAACGTTGCTACACCCTGAACAATACATATAGGACATTGAATGGGCCATATTAATAATGGCAATTTAGCAATAGAATTAAAAAAGTTATAGCCCTGCAAAGAAGGGGAACTTCTCCATAGACAAATAGAGCTGGCGAGGGATGGTAAATTATGAATTTAACCCATGGCGATTAAAGTGTTAATGAGTAAATTAATAGCTTGTCCATTAACCTGCTGTTGTGTGGCAGTGAAAGGGTTAACCTTATGTGTATTGTCACAGTGAAAGGGTTAACCGTTTGGTAGTGCGGCAGTGAAAGGGGTAACCTTCTGTAGTGTGGCAGTGAAAGGGTTAACCTTCTGTAGTGTGGTAGTGAAAGGGTTAACCTTCTGTAGTGTGGTAGTGAAATGTTAACCTTCTGTAGTGTGGTAGTGAAAGGGTTAACCTGCTGTCGTGTGGCAGTGAAAGGGTTAACCTGCTGTTGTGTGGCAGTGAAAGGGTTAACCTTCTGTGTATTGTCGCAGTGAAAGGGTTAACCGGTTGGTAGAGCGGCAGTGAAAGGGTTAAAGGTCATCTCTATACCACCAAATGTATGGACCATATTCAAATGACTGGCTGTGATACCAGTATTGGACACTGACAAAAATAATACATTTGTTACTTATACATATTACTTAATTATGAGAGTGACTCTCCAGTGGCTTTAAATGCATTTTGGCTGACGTTTCTGGCAACTGACAACGGTATATATAATGTTTTTGTATTGATATCATTTGTAGAATTCGTCTGTCAGACAAGAAAGACAATTCTAGCAATGCTTGAGCAAACAAATCTGGTTGAAGCCGGGGAGGGAATGCCTTTGAATGAGAACAATATATAAACCAATACGACTGCGTTTAACAACACAAAGCAATACAAAAAAAGCTAATTTGATATGAATTAAAACGTTGAAAGCCTCTGGTGTTGTTGATTGCAGCACTATTCAACTTTGGAAACCCCCGAGGCTGTAATTGTTTTTGGAAGTGGGCTATAATAAACATTTACTCTGTTCACATACTGTGGTTTCAGTGGATCAAAGTGCGAACCTTCATTATGCCTGTTGTAAGTTGTTGTCTTTTTAATCTCTTTCTTTTTACCTCGCCGCCTGTGGTCTTGTTGCTATGGCAGCCATATGTTGCGTGGTAACCACCAGACGTTATTCAATTTGTATACTAATTGACGGGTCATAGCCTGCTGTTACACTAGGATTAAAGATGGTTATGTTTTTCACTGAGTGGGTGAGTGACCTTTGTTGTTTGTGTTAGTTTTTCTCTCGACACATACAACGCACCAGCCAGCTACGAATGGGGGGGGAAATATGAAGCAGAATGCAATAAGAACGTGTTTTAGATTGGTCAAGGTTTCTGTAAGGAGAGGTTTACAATGAGGAGATGCTACCGTTACTGTGTGGTGACGACCGCAGTGCTCTCTTTAGTCATAGTCATGCAGTGGATCATATTTTGGATGGATGATTATATTTTGTCTCGATTACAGGGTTCGCACAAGGTCCTTGAAGTGCTTAAAGTGCATGATTTTTTTTTTACAAAAAAAAGCCAATGCCTGGAATTCCTTGAAAACAGCCAATTTTTTTGCAAGGTGCTTAAAAAGTCATTGAAATTCAAATCAACCATTTGCATTAAACATTGGATCCGATCCCCCCCCCAAAAAACAGCATTTAAAAGTGAATTGTATTCCCCTTTAAATGCTCCTTTAAAATGAAAAAGAGTGCTTGGAAAAGTACTTGAAAGTCCTTGAATTTTGCTTTGCAATGTCTGTGGGAACCCTGCTATTACCATTTATTGGGCTTTGAAGCCTCAGTGGTATCTGTGAACAATCAAAACGTCATTCTTTCTGCGCGCAACATTTCCATGCAGCGGGTAAATGAGAGCTATGTGATAGAAGATAGGTTTTCTGGAAGTTGCCATGACTGCATGTTCTCTCGTCTGAGAAGAATTGATTTTCAAAAGTGAATGTTGGATTATTATTTATTTAGCTATTTCTGATGCTGACGTAGGCACATCTTTGGAGTGGTAAAAAAACAAGCCCAAAAAAAACCATGGTCTGTGATACAGCAGTATCATGTCTAGTGCAAGCTAGCCCGAGCGTTGGTCATGATGAGCGGCCAATGATTAATCTATAGATTCATAAAATGTTGCCTGCATTTAACCCACGTTTTGGTGTCTGATTATTGTGATTAGGCTAATAGTAACAAACCATTTTCTATGGGTTATTAACCGTTATTGGATCATTTCTGCCAGCCTTTATGAATAGTTACAACATGTATTGATTTATGGCGAGCGCTTCTCTGGCTGTTTGTAGCTCTGTCAGTGTTTGCCCTCTATCTGTTCAGCAGTGACAGCCCCCCACTGTTAACTTAAAATAAACTCTGCCACTGCCAGAAATACAACAATCAATGGTAATTGATGATTTTCCTCTTGTCGTTCACCTCAAGTGAACAAATATAGGGGGATTACAGTACATTGAGTTCATATATCATTGTTAACCGTCTGTAGTGTGGGTGGTGAAAGGGTTAACCTTCTGTAGTGTGGTAGTGAAAGGGTTAACCTTCTGTAGTGTGGTAGTGAATTGATTGATTGATTGATTGAAAAGTTTATTAACAGATTGCAGAATGGGTACAGTACAGTACAGCTCCTCAATACACACAATTGTTAAGAGGATGCAGACCTGAGAAAGACTTTCGTCTTGTTTCCATCAGGGTCCCCCATTTTCAATTCATCATATGACACACACGACATACAGATAGACAGTACTGCTACATCTATACATTTATGATAAGGGTTAACCATCTGTAGTGTGGTAGTGAAAGGGTTAACCCTCGGTAGTGTGGTCGTGAAATGGTTAACCTTCTGTAGTGTGGTAGTGAAAAGGTTAACACTTTGTCGTGTGGCAGTGAAACGGTTAACCTTCTGTATTGTCGCGGTGAAAGGGTTAACCATTTGGTAGTGAAAGGGTTAATATGCAACTGTGTCAGTTTGGTCAATCTATTTGAGGTTTGAAGCGAGCAAAAATAAATAAATACAATCTGGTTGTCAGAGCCGGATTTCAACATTAATTTTAAGTGCTGGAGAAACTATCCCCATCGGGCCAATTTACTTTCAACCCAGTCAGCTCACGAAGTGTATCATTTTCATTTTCAAGTGAGAAGGTTGTCATGTCTCTCTAAACCCATTCCCATTTACCATAAGTAATAATAATACCTTGATTTCACCATAAGTGAGAAAGAACGCTCCAAAATTAGCTAATTGACTAAAAGGTTCTCTTCCGTTGGCGTTATTGATTTGAAAGTGAAGTGATCCCAACCCTAGAGCAAAGCAAGGTTAGGCCTAAATAATAAATTGCACTACCTATAAATAAATTGCCCTCGATCTCTACCTCATATTTGCATTTTGTACATTTTAGTTTTGTATATTGTATATTTTGTATCGTGTTTGTTTGGTCTTTTTACTGTATGAAGAACAATCTTAGGAGGGTCATGCAGAACCAAGCATTTCACTGTAATAATGTAATGTACATGTGACAAATAAAACAACAACTTGAAATAATTAACCCTTTCACTGCCGCACTACCAAAACGGTTAACCCTTTCACTGCGTCAATGCACAGAAGGTTAACCCTTTCACTGCCACACGACGACAGCCGGTTATGTCGGTTGTGTGATAGTAAAGGGTTAACTTTCTGTCGTGTGGCACTGAAAGGGTTAAATGGCCAACAGCACGTGAAACATCTGCATGCTGAAAGCGCGTGCTAAGCGTATACAAAACAATTTCCACCAAAACATGATATTGTCGTCAATCAACCCACCATATTGTGCTAAAAATGAATAGGCTAGTATGCTGAACAAAGCAACATAGTAGAAGTATCCCCCCCCCCCCGCACCAGCCTAACTAACACGCTGTACAATATAATCCCACTGTGAATCAACTCTTTGTTCAGCCGGGCACCTCAACACCAGTGACTGGTGCTTTGGCAATGGTTGCCTTGGCGATGCCACTGCTGACTTTAAAGCAGGGGGGAAAAATGTTTTTATACTAATCCACGACGTGAAGATTTAGGGCGGTTCAGACAACTCCAGCCTGGCTCGCAGTGCCATGCCAGCATGCATTCAATTAAATCAATACAAAGGTATATGGTAATTACTATTATTATATTATTACTACCATTATTATGACCAATAATAGCAATAATCATCACCATTGTGACATTAATAATACAAATAAAATAAATCCAACTACACTAAGCAAAACATTTTTATACTGTAGAATTTGAGAGGATATCTAATGATTCTGCACACATTAATGTTATGCTTATTACACAATCAATTTCCTGTAAGATGCTACAAACTTCACACCCGACCGATCGATCCCAAGGACCACCCTCCTTTCTTGGTCTTCCAATCACAACGTAGCAACCACTGCTCTCCACTATAGCCATAATGGTCACTTCTGTCACTTCCACTCCCATTAATCTTCCGCATTTACGGCAATTCTCGTTGATAACCAACAAGCCACATCTTTGCTGTGAGCCGCATCGCACATTCACAGAATATACTGTAACCGTGGTGGGGTAGGGATGGCACTGGTTGTGGGACTGGGGCAGTGGGGCAACCTCCACATCCTGTTCCTATAACAGGAACTATTGTGCTTTAAAGATTGCATGCTTAAGGTGGCAGGTGTTCTAATGTTAAGGTGGCCCAGTGTCTGGACTATAAAGCGCTGTTGGGAAACCACCATTGGGACAGGAATAACTTAATGTTAAAGCAAGTCTTAAAATTCTACCTTTAGTATTACAGTTGATACTGGGATGTACAGAATTATGATTGATCACTCTTCATTTCATTTCACCACTGTAAAAAGCTGAGGCAATATCCCTTAGAGAGTAAGTCAATGCCAGAAGTTCAGTTGTACTTTCAAGTTACATACACAGATGTAGACAAAGATACATTTAAGATCTTTCAGACTTTCCTATCCTAGGATGATTGGCATGTCTGTCTGTGTACGTGTGCAATCGCATGCCTTGGTCTAGCTATTTATTTATTCATTTATTTAACTCATCTATCATCACCTTAACACACAGGACCTTTTGATATTTACATGATAATTAAAAAGTGTTATCTTGTTATCCTTAACTCAAAGTCAGATGCCCCAAGGAACTCTGATAACGTTCCATCTACTACCATATTCCCTTCAGACATATGCTAATAAATACACACCATGGCAAATTAGTAGAGTTACAATATCATTCCTGATTCATGTATCATCCACCCCCCCTGCCCTGTGGGTGAACTCCACTCCTCATTGCTGTTACTAATATAGACCCAGTGCTTTTTAATTGCCATGCAAATACTAAAGGTACTATACAGTGAGGTAAACGGTAGATGAGCTGATTAAATACATAGCTCCCTAGGCCCGCTGACAGACACACACACACACACACACACACACACACACACACACACACACACACATTATTGCACTGATTGTGAAAAAAGGTAAGCGATAGCGAATAGGTTCCTGTTGTAGGGCGTGTTTAAAAGGACCACTGTGAATGACATTAAAACTATTAATCAGTTTAAATAATTGGAAATGTTAGTGTGTCTATTCTGGCCTGTATGTCTATGTGGACTTATATTAATATGATCTATGTCTCTCATATTGGCGCATTCTTCCAATTCTCCTCTCACAATATTCACCCTCACTGAACTGAGTCATCTGAAAATGTGATGATTTGTGATGTCAGAGAGACTAATAATGTGGCCCCATGTGGCATCAGGCCACACAGTGGTTGGAGCCCAGGCTCAAAACGGCTTAAGATCTTGAGGTAGAAAAATGTTGTTTTTGAGTACTTGATTAGAAATACAAAACAATGAATTAAAAAGAAATTACAGAGGTGTTCCATAAACCCACAGGAATTGTGTAAAAGTGCCCAAATAGTGAAAGAAATAGTAAAATAGTTCCCCTTTAACTGAGCAAACAGGCATTCGAGCAGAGTTTGGCTTTTAGAGATGGTAATGATATGGTTTACGCTCCAAGCTGTTCCCTAGTCTAGCCTAATATACAATAATGCTTTATATATATATATATCCACATCTGTCTGTACATATACCTGCATATAATTCTTTTTACATATCTGTAGATACGTATCTATCTGTAGTTCTGTACATATTCCTTACCTACTCTTACTAGTTAAGATAAGATATGATGATCCTCTATTAATCCCCTTGGGGGGGACATTTGAATCTAATCTAAGGCAGGTAAACAATCAAGACTCATCCCCAGGGGTCGCACAAGGTCTTTGAAGTGCTTAAAATGCTAGATTTTTGTCCAAAAAAAGTCAAGGTCTGGAATTCTTTGAAAACAGCCAATTTTTTTAAAACAAGGTGCTTAAAAAGTCCTTGAAATTCAAATCAACCATTCGCATTGAAAGTTTTGTTCATCCATGATAAAATAGTTCTGAATCAAGAAATATACTTTTTTTTAATCTAAAGTGTAACTAATTGTCGGAAATTGGTTTTAAGCCACAAATATTGGATCCGATTTTCTTTTCAATAAAAAACAGCATTTAAAAGTGAATTGTATCCTTTTTAAATGCCCTTTTAAAATGGAAAATAGTGCTTAGAAAAGTACCTTGAATTTAATTTTGCAATGTCTGTGGGAACCCTGCATTCCTATTCTATAATTCCGTTGGCGATACTGAAAGTGAAAGTGAACTCATCCATCCGCCACTAGGCACCGTGGCCGGTGGGTGGAGAGCTGTGATCCCTCACTGATTGCAACAGTGACACGCAGGCTAATGCAGTGTCCAGCTGGTAGACTGACCTGCTACAAGTACACACTAAACAGCCGTGCCAGTGTGCGCGTCGCCGCCTACTCCTCTCTGCAAGGAGAGAGCAGAGGGACGTGTTGTTGTAGCACCTGGAGAATTTAATCTTGGCAAACTGATATATATATACCGGTATTTAAAAAAAAATCTAAATTCCGGCACACTGGCTTCACTTATTATACCACAATATTTGATTCAGCGTTTTTTTTTGTCATGTGACCTTTTCTCTGGACCCCATACATACAGGTCAGTGTGTGATCTGGACAGAAGAAGGTACTATTACAGAAAAGTACCATTAACCCTTTCACTACCACACTACCAAATGGGGTTAACCCTTTCACTGCGACAATACAGAAGGTTAACCCTTCTACTACCCCACTACAGACGGTTAGTATGGTAGTGCAAGGGAAAGGGTTAACCTTCCGTAGTGTAGTGTGGTAGTGAAAGGGTTAAAGAGCCCATATTATGCTCATTTAATCTGTTTAATATTTTGCATGTTTTCTATGGTCAAAAATGTGATGAGATTAGATTCAGATGTGTTGTTGTGAAGTACAACGAAGAGAGTCGTACAGTATGGGCAACAGAGCCTCGGGATGAGGCGGTGGAGTCAGAGCTGCTGGTCGCAGCTGTACAGGCTGCATGAGCAACACCTCAGGCTCACTCAGACTCAAGCCGCCTCGGGGCTGTTTGAGCTCCTGTCTCTTTAAGGCCCCCCCCCCCCCCATTCCTGAACAGCCGAAAACACAGCTGTAGCTAACGTAACAAAGTCAGGCAGGACAGACAGACCGATGACCCGAAACCACCTTAGCAACGCAGACTGGAGCAGGACGTTTCACAGCGGTGGGTTTATATTTTGTAGCGTTCTTCTCGTACGTGGTGACTACAAACGAGGCGTTTCAGGCAGTTCAGGTGCAGTGTTTTCTCTGGGAGAGAATAACTCCCTTTGACGTGGACTTTGGGGCTTTGTAAATCTGGTGTTCTACAGGCACCTCCTGCGATATAACACACTAAAGGAAAGGGACAAACCCAGAAAGCACAATATGTCTCCTTTAAACACAGTGTCACAAAGGAAGATGGTGTGCATTGTTAGAATTGATTGTGTGCATAAAAAGCTCCCTGTATTCGTTGACTACAGGGCTTTTCCTCACGATTTTCGAACAAAGTGCAGACAGAGTCGCAACTAGGGGGTGGTCCTGGAGGGGAAATAATGTGCAATAAAGGAAGCCATTTGCTGTAATTCCCTGCAACTTAAAGACTTAAAATAGCAAACAGGGGTACATTCCAAACAAGTAAAGTTCCAAACAAGTTATTTATTCAAGTACAGTGTATACGGTTGCACAATAGTTGAACACGAAAACACACACACGCACACACACACATACACACACACACACACACACACACACACACACACACACACACACACACACACACACACACACACACACACACACAGTGGATCTTCGAAGCTTCGAGATAAAAAAAATATCTATATATTAGTGCTGTCAATAGATTAAAAGAAATTAACTAATTAATCTCACAATTTTCTGTCATTAATCTAGATTAATCTATATTAAAAATAGCATTTTTCTACTTAAGACCGAAGCTTGTAACAGATATTTACTTGAGTAAAATCATGGAATTAATGTAAAATCAACACAAAGAAAGTATTTAGATTCAAAGACTATTTTAATAGCTTTCTTTGAATACAGTTTCTCTCCTGTGAAATACATATATTAAAAAAATCCATCAACATTGACTCAGCTAGACCTCTTTCTTATATCCGCGGTGCAAAGATTGAAGATTTTTCACTCTAGTATCGATGAATCTAGATTAATTTATTTTAATGCTTTAAACATTTTAAATTAATCTCCAAAGTTAAAGCATTAACTTTGACAGCCCTAATATATATATATATATTTATTTGAAATTTGAATATTTTTTTTCTTATGTTGTGGGACTTGTACAGCACTTTGGTCAACTTTGTTGTTTTTAAATGTGCTCTGTAAATAAAGTGGATTGGATTGGATTAATTAATTAAATGAATAATGAGTCGGGAGCTGCGCTGCCTGGGCGGCTGCTCTCCGTTACACAGCCAACAACATTACATACATTACATAATTATGTTGCAACCTTCATCTATAAAGCAAACAATTATATAAATATTTATATGTAGTTAATAGAGACAAAGGCAGAATTCGATTTTTTTTATTTATTAAGACATGTTTTTATATGGGTCGGGACACTATAAAAAATACTATAGAGAATTGTCAGTGCTGTAAAGTTTAAACCTTTTAAAATCGTAGACAAACGAAACACTTTGCTTTTATGAAATATTGTAAGCCGTCATTTGAGGCTTTATAAAAGCAGTACAATGAACACAAATATGTAGGGCTGTACCGAATTTCATTTTTTAACATTCAAAGCTTCTATTGAAGTATTCGAATGAAGCATCGAATGTATATAAAAAAAATTACATTAAAAAAATATAAAATAAATCCTCAATTTGAATAAAGTGATAAAATAACATTTTATAAAAAATAAAAAATTCGAATGTTGATTTAGAATTCGAATGTCAACATTATGATCGAAGCTTCGAAGCATTCGGTACAGCCCTACAAATCTGTCAGTGCCAAGTCCGACCTCATCTTAAATAACAAACGGCATTGCTTGTTGTAGTTAACAAGGAGAGGCATTAATGAGGCGTATGACGTTCGTTGCATTGGAGGCGCAAGATTTTGCAGGTGGGAGGGGGGATACATTTTTTTCTTTTATATTCAAATTTTATTTTCCCGTGCCCATCGAACGAAGCTTCGAAGTATTTAAGACAGCCCTACATATTAGACAATGTGTCTGTTTCTGTTGATGTTACAATATTTTTCCTAATGAAGTGAAATATTTATTATCATCAAGTACATTTTTATAGTGTACATTTTGGCTACTTCATTGATCATCATTGAACATACAGAGAGAAAGATAGAGGGAGAGAGAGATGAAACTGATTTCTAGCTTAGCTTAGTTAGCAGCTAACGTTAGTTAAAAAGGTTTTTAACCGCGACGGGCATATAGTAATGGCGAGGATATAAAGCATGCTAAAGAATAGATGCATTTATTGGACCCGTTGCTCGCAGAGTTGACATATAAACAGTGCGACTCCCAAGAGGAGTTATCACAGGCTGTAGAACGCAGGGCTGAAGAGCTGCCAAGAATCGAATGCCAACGTAACGAACGAAGGCCGAACGTTCGAACGTTTGGGTTCAGCCCTAGTACTCCTTGGGAAAAAAGTTAGCGTAGAACCCTGCCTTAGTATAAGTGACTGAGTTCTATAAAAGCACTATATAAATCAATATCATTATTAGTAAACTAATCAAGTGGCATCCTCACATCTAATTGTATAATGTGGAGGATACATAGATAATCAGCATCAATTCAGCATAATCAAATACTACTACTACTTGGCTGCTGGTGGTCTGGTCTGTGGCTTCCTCTGTAAGGGAATGCGTTTTCCTGTGTGTGTAAAGTAAACCTATTAAAGCTGTCGGCATGATGTCGAGTCCATACAGTAGACGACCTAACTGTGTGTTGCTAGTCTAGGTAATAACTTACTGCGCTGAGACTAGGGATGGGAATCGAAAACCGGTTCCCGTTGGGAACCGGTTCCTAATTGGCCGATGCCTGGAACCGTGTGGCTCCCGTGACTTTCGATTCCCTTATCGCTGCCTACAGTTGCGCAATAATGTTAGCCGTTAGCATGTAGCCATGGCAGACTCTATTTGATTCCTTAATGGCTCGAAATTGCTGGGTTTTGGTAATATGCTCCCGAAATGCTCCTGCTGTTTGGCTACTTCTATGTGCAGTGAAAACTACTTGAATGCTTTAGAACCTAGTCATTGATTTAGATCAGGCTGAGCTAAAATTAGCCGCGGAGCTAACGTGAGCTAACGCTATTTAATCAAGCTCACAAAGAGAGATAAACAGCTGACAGCGGATAGTACAGGTACAAATACAATAAAACAGCAGGTGGGGGCTGTTGTGTAAACCTTGTACTCTTTAGTTCACATATAATGAGAGACGGAATGTTTGTTTACAAGACTGTAAGCCAGGAAGTACAGTGGTGCAACATACAAATGTGTCCGTGTAGCAACACAAGCCAATACCTTATAGGACAGGGGCCCAGGGAGCTCTCTCTCTCTGTGTGTGTGTGTGTGTGTGTGTGTGTGTGTGAGAGAGAGAGTGTGTGAGTGAGAGACAGAAGTCAGAGGAATAACAACCTGTTATTCAATAGATTAAATTAGTTTAAGAATAAAAAAATAAATACATTTTAAGAGAATCTCAAATACATTATTTTATTTAAGTGTAGGCTATAGTTAATGTTTTATTTTTTACAGTTTTTGTATTTTTCTGACATGGGGGCTCAACAATAAATGACAATCAGAAATGTCAAGTTGCATGTTATTCTAACCAGCTTAGACCCCTACGCTCTGCATCTTCTGGCCGCCTCAGACCTACTCCTATCCGAGCTCCGGGAGGGTCATCAAAGAGAAGTCGCCTATTCTCAGTCCTTGCCCCACAATGGTGGAATGAACTACCCACCCCAGTTAGGACAGCCGAAACCCATCCAATCTTTCGCCGTCGACTAAAGACGCACTTCTTCAACCATTATCTGAATAAAAAAAAATATATCTAACCCTAACTAACCGTACTGTCATGCACTTGTCCTAATAAACTAACCTACACTTTAGCACTCAACACTTTGATGAACATTGTTGCTCAGCTGATAGAGTTGTGCCCTTCCTGATGGCTTGTCGTACAGAACTTGTAAGTCGCTTTGGATAAAAGCGTCAGCTAAATGACTAAATGTAGTTCTGTTGCATTTTCAATTTATTTATTTAAATTATAAATTGATCAGGTATCGATAAGGGAATCGATAAAGAATCGAATCGATAAGCAGAATCGATAATGGAATCGTATCGATAAAATCCTATCAATTCCCATCCCTAGACGAATGCTCTGTTGCTTCTTGGTTACATTTACATTTTTGTAATTTATCCAAAGCGACTTACAAGTTCTGTACGACAGGTCAGCAGGAAGGGCACAACTCTCACAGCTGAGTAACAATGTTCATCAAAGTGTTGAGTGCTACAGTGTAGGTTAGTCCAGTGCCTTATTAGCTCATTAACGCTAGCCGCAATGCTAATGGTTAGAACGTTTAAACTCGTTAAACTCTCTCCACTTCTCTCACGCTCTCGTATAGCCGTTCTCTGTTTCCTCCAAACAAACCTCTGGCACCGCCTCTCCGTCTCTGTGTGTGTGTGTGTGCGTGCGTGTGTGTGTGTATGTGCGTGTAAGTTGGGGTGAGTGTGTGTGGATTTTTTTTCTTTGAGAGGGAGAGACGAGAGAGTAGAGCGCTGCGCCAAAGTAAGTCTCATCTCAACCGCGGCGGCTTATAAACTGATGTGAGGGACTGTGAGAAACATCACGATGTCCACGATACGTTTATAAAGTGTATCGTTTATGAACTCTGTACCCGATATTTATTTAATATCGCCATATCGCCCACCCCTACCGGAAGGGTCGAAACGTTGTATCTGCTGCTATTATTTGTCACAATTAAAACACCTTGGAGCATCAAAAGTGAGTTGCGAGCCCCGCTTTGTTTTACAGCTTCTACTCTTCCCGTGCCAGCAGCAGGTGCACAGGGTCAGCCGGTGCTGAGTGTTTAATCCAGCGACATGTGCCTGGAGAGCATTTTCCACATCAGCAGTGCACGGCGGATCTGGCCAAAAAGCTGCGTTTGATCACGGCACTGCCATAGCGGCTGCTTTCTTTTTGCACGCAGGAGCTGTAGCCAGTGCTGCTGGGGAGGGTTGTGTTACGTGCTGTAGCGCTCTGTTCTGTTCTGTTCTGTTCTGCTCTGTTCTGCTCTGCTCTGCTCTGTTCTGTTCTGCTCTGCTCTGCTCTGTTATGTTCTGTTCTGTTCTGCTCTGTTCTGTTCTGCTCTGCTCTGCTCTGTTCTGTTCTGCTCTGTTCTGCTCTGTTCTGCTCTGCTCTGTTCTGCTCTGCTCTGCTCTGTTCTGTTCTGTTCTGCTCTGTTCTGCTCTGTTCTGTTCTGCTCTGTTCTGCTCTGTTCTGTTCTGTTCTGTTCTGCTCTTCTCTGTTCTGCTCTGTTCTGCTCTTCTCTGCTCTTCTCTGCTCTGCTCTGCTCTGCTCTGTTATGTGCTGTTCTGTTCTGCTCTGTTCTGTTCTGTTATGTGCTGTTCTGTTCTGCTCTGTTCTGTTCTGTTCTGTGCTGTTCTGTTCTGTTCTGCTCTGTTCTGTTATGTGCTGTTCTGTTCTGCTCTGTTCTGTTCTGTTCTGTTCTGTTCTGTGCTGTTCTGTTCTGCTCTGTTCTGTTCTGCTCTGTTCTGTTATGTGCTGTTCTGTTCTGTTCTGTTCTGCTCTGCTCTGCTCTGCTCTGCTGCGGCTCTTGCAAGGCGCTGGAGGTTTCATCTCATTATGAGACGATGTGAGCGGTCCTCCTCACTAGGCTTGGGCGGTATAATTTTGTTCATACGTCATACCTTGCTGACATCATACCCCGGTTCACTTTCATCGGGGGGGGGAGCGGAGCTAAGTTAACAATATATACTCGTTATCACCATACATAATGCTTATATTGAAACACGTTGACAACATTAGGGCCGTTCTTTCAACCTAAAAGTGCACTTTCTTCAACCTCGAACCTAAATTCCTTAGCAACCCGTGTTGCCAAAGTAAACAAATCAGCGCGCACAGTCGAGACACACAGATATGAAACGAGTCATACGGAACAAATAACATATAACGGAGGCTGAAATTAGAGCAATATGACTCACAAACTCACGACAGTAGTACACAACTACACATACAGACGCACAAAATTGATTCTGCATTGATTAATTAAGTGATAATCAAAACCCAGCTTAAGCCGTTAAACCCCTGTAGTGAATCACCGAAGCCAATACGCACACACAGTCGAACTGGAACGCTTTACCAAACATACACTCCCGGCATTCATAACTCGTACGTTCATCTTCCATACGCTTAACCATACCATAACTTACTTATCGGTACCCAAACAACGTGTCCCAGAGTCCACATTCATGCACGAATCCATTTCAAAACGTTAGAAAAACGCTCCGTTTCCCGATTCCTCAATCATCCAATGTCTGGAAGTGGACACATGGTCCATCCATTCCACCTTAATAAACGGTCCATAACCACATTCTATAGAAGAATAAGTCTTTATTTGTCGCGCAGATTAACACACATACGAGATGAAAGACCCACAGGAACACGCGCGTGGCTCTGCTGAGCTCTGACTGAGAGAGGGAAAGACAGACTGCCCTGCCCTCTGCTGGCACGTGCTGTGCACTACAAGCAACGCATCTGTGATTTGGCGCACAGTCTGTGACGTCACGGTATTGAAAATCATACCGACGGGAATACCCTGGTATACCGTCATACCGCCCAAGCCTACTCCTCACCCAGCGTTACTTCCCAAAGGGACTAGTGTTGTCACGATACTGGAATTTCTACTTCAATACGATACCTTGAAAAGTATCGATATTTTCGATACCAAAAAATAAATAAAATAAAAATATACATATACATACATATACATACATATATAATTTTTTTTTTTTTTTTAACAAATTTTGCTTTTGTTGCTGGTTGATTCTCCTCAGCTTCTCTCTGGTACTATAAGAGAAGATAAATATAACACTTTTAAAACCCTTTGTTTATCTTTAGATCACACATTTAAAAATAACTGTTCATCTCACTTCAATAATTTTTATTGCAGAACATGGTATTTTCTCAATCAGACAGATGTAAACACTGTAATCTGTGTTGCATGTACCTGACAAACTGAACTGTTATTACAGTCATATTCCGACTTAACTGAATGCACATGTGTGTGTGTGTGGACTACTGTACTATTACAGGTATTGAAATGAACAATGCAACTTCCTTAAAAAAAAACGTTTGAAATATTGTATCGATTTTTCGATATTTTTGACAACACTAAAAGGGACAGGATGTCCGCATCACTGATGTTCACCGACTCAACTCGATTGGTTGAACATCAGAGAGAGAGAGAGAGGGGGGGGGCATCTCTTTAGTTACTAATGACATAATATCAGCTTTAGATGAGAAGAAACACTGTGCTGCCCTCTTTTTGATCTGTCAAAAGCTTTTGATAGTCGATCACCATTTACTCTTAAAAAGATGAGCTACTATTGATTTGGATAGAAATGCATGTGATTAGTTCCAAGATGATCTATCAGGGAGACGTCAGTGTGTAAAGTCGGGTTATGCCCAATAATTTTTTTTATCAATAACTAAAGGTGTGCCACAAGGTTCAATTATAGGTCCTGTCCTCTTCACTATTTATATGAATGGTATTGCCTCTTCACTGAATTGTTGTCAATCCCATCTGTATGCAGACGATACTGTTGTGTATTGTATTGCTGACTCTGTACAATTGGACATTGAGAACTTACAACTTGCCTTTATTACCCTCCAGGAAGCTCTTATTCAACTTGAATTGGTTCTTAATGCTAGTAAAACTAAATGTATGCTGTTTTCTAGAGCGAGAAACATTGAATATGATGGTTTACTCATATCTACCGTAAGTGGTTCTAGCGTTGGCTTGATGATACGTTTACATTTAAATTCCATGTGGACAACCTTGCCTCCAAGTTGAGACAGAAAATTGGCTTCTTATACAGAAACAGAACCAGCTTTCCTTTGATTAGTAGGAAGAGAGTTGTCGATGCAGTTTTCTTATCGGTCCTGGACTATGGTGATGTAATTTATAGGCATGCTGCAGCCTCAACCCTTAAATCCTTGGACTCTGTATATCACTCTGCCCTCAGATTCATCCATAATGATAGCTACTCATCACTGTGTCCTTTATGAGAAGGTTGGTTGGCCCTCGCTGATGGAGAGGCGCCACAGTCCTTAAAGCTTGAGATTCTCCCCTCTGTTGCAGAGTTTAAAACCTTGATCTCCAACCTTTGTTAATCAAGTTGTACATGTTTTCATTTATTGTTATCCTTGTCTAATAGTTATGATTGTATATGCTGTGAGATTTTTATATATTCCTTTTTCTTTTGCTTAACTCTGTATGTTTAGCTTATTTCTGTATATAACTCAACGTGACTGTAAATGAGGGAAACCTCAGTTGCCTTTCGAGTTTTTAAATAAAGGTTTGAAATGAAATGACAACTAAGACGAGAGGGACAACAGCGTTCGGGCCAAGTGGCCCACCTGAGGGGCGATTATGGTTGGATTATGGATTATGATTCCTCCTTATGACTCCCCGCCAGCCGCAGAAAAGGGGGGTCCGTTATCAGTGGAAGTGACACACAGCTAACTATTTGCTTTGGCACGTGAGCGCAACTCATGTAAATCTGGCCCGGGGCTGTGTGTGCGCGTTATCGGCCGGGTCTCGTTTGAGTCGGGGAGGTCTGGCGACCACAGCTGTGGAGATGACCCCGCCGCCCTCCTCTCGCTCACCCCCTCCGCCCTCCTCTCGCTCACCCCCGCCGCCCTCCTCTCGCTCACCCCCGCCGCCTCAGTTCCTTCTCAGAGGGAGAGGGGGGAGAGAGCAGGCTCGGCGCGGGGAAAGCAAAGGGGGGTGATTATTGTTTGTGTGAATTTGTGTCTGCGATTAGGTTTGCTACACAGGCCCTCTTTGCAAACACATCACTGTGACTAGTACAAGTCTGTAGATTGATTCGCCAGTGTTACACTCTGGACGAGAAATTCACAGGCTTACGCTCGTTTTCAAAACCCTCCTCGGTCCGACCCCTCCTTACCTGTTCAAAATGATCATCTACTCTTTATAACACCAGAGCTGCTCACCATATCTCGCTAGACGTTCCCTGTGTTAACACTTCCTTCGGTCGATCCTCCTTCCAATTTGCTGCTCCCAGCGGTTGGAACGAGAGGCAAAAGACTTGGACAAATCTATCCCCCCTCACTACTTTTAACTAGAGTTGTTCCGATACCGATACAGTATCGGAAAAGCCGCCGATACTGCCTAAAATGCTGGTATCGGTATCGGCCGATGCTGCTCTAATGCTGCGCTCCGATACCATATGACGTAATTTATCAACAACACGGTCTGTTGAGTGAGCATTATAAAACAAACGTGTGCTTAATCAACCGTGAATTAAAGTGTCAATGCCATTTGTCATTTTAACAGCAGATACTTTCTTAAAATGCCATCGTCCCGACAGAGCGATGTTGACGGGGAGCTCTGATGGGTTCGCTTGTGGCTGGTGTTATTAGCATTGAACAGCTAACCGAAAGCTAGCTTTAACGTTACCTTGGCTAAAGTTGGGGCTATTCATAATCCAGCAATAATGGCTGCAGACCTGCAAGCAAAGTACAGCAAGTTGGCAAAGGAGTATTCCAAGTTAAATCACAATGTCACCAGTAACGTTACAGTCTTTCCATATACCGGTAGCTCATGCTAGCTAACCTAGCTCACGTTAACTCCAACTCCATAGTGAAGTTCGCAGATGACACGGTGGTGGTGGGGCTGATCTCGGACAACGACGAGAAGGCCTACCGGGAGGAGGTGGAGGTACTGGAACGCTGGTGCCAGGACAACAGCCTGCTCCTGAACATTGGCAAAACCAAGGAACTGATCGTGGATTATAGGAGAGGACAGCAGGGGACACACACACCACTGATGATAAACGGGGCTACCGTGGACAGGGTGAGCAGCTTCAAGTACCTGGGGGTCCACATCTCAGAGAACCTGACATGGTCAACACACATAGGCACAGTAGTAAAGAAGGCGAAACAGCGTCTCTACCACCTGAGACAGTTAAGGAAGTTCAGAGTATCGGGGAAGATACTCCAGTCCTTCTACTCAGGAGCTGTAGAGAGCATCCTGACCGGAAACATCACTGCCTGGTATGGAAACAGCACGGCACAGGACAAGAAGGCCCTACAGAAAGTGGTGCGCTCAGCCGAGCGTACCACGGGTATTGCACTACCCCCCCTGCAGGTTCTATACAACAAGAGGTGCAAATCCAGAGCCTGCAGGATAATGAAAGACCCTCACCACCCCAATAACAGCCTGTTTCAGCTGCTGAGGTCAGGCAGACGCCTGCAAATCCTAGCTACTAGGACAGAGCGGCTTAGGCTCAGCTTCTTCCCCCAGGCCATCAGAGCCATGAACAATGTACATTGAGTGCTCAGAACATTGAACTGTCCACACACAAGCACACATGAACACACACACGACACGCACACTGTGCACGCTCACACACGAGCAGCCACTTAACACTTTAACATGAGCGGGCACACACTCATGTCGCACACACGCACACTTATGGCCAAAGGAGAGGACACTTTAAATTAGAATAACAGGAACAGTGTATTGCACTACCAAAGCTAACTAGCATGTCACACATGCGCTGTAAATAACTATGTACAGATACCGAGATGTCACTCCATGTTACCTGCTATCTGTTACTGCACAATGTTGTTTCTTCTTTGATTCTATTATATGTACCACTGTATTGCACATCGTTGCGGGCAAGACCACCCGCATTTCATTGTATACCTGTATGCCGTGACAATTAAAACTCTTGACTTGACTTGACTTGACTTAACGTAGTCATTGATCGACCACCTCACGTACACAATTAATGACATGTTGCGGACAGCCATATCGGTGGCAACGTTTAGCTTTTAGTGCCAAATGATAAGAGTCTGAGGCGGAGTCTCAAAAGAGAATGTTGAATATTTATTTTGCATCGAAAATCACAACATGCACGTTCTATCTGCTACTAGCTTACAGACTGAGTAGGGTATATCTGCAGAGCCACTGGGTAGCGAGTTCAACACCGTCTAATGTCCGTGTGGATCATTGGATTATTAGGGTATATCTGCAGTGCTGCAGCCCCATATTGATTAATGATACTAATACAAATCTATACAATCACCTGTTGTTGAATAAATACCATTACTTTCTAGTTATTACTAAAAGACAGTATATGTAAAACAGTATCTGTAAAAAAAAATAAAAAAAAGGTATAATTTATATAATATCGTTTTTTTCCTTTTTTTAATGTATGCACTGGTATCGGATAAGTATCGGTATCGGCCGATACTAGGGGTGCACCGATATATCGGTCGGGTATCGGTATCGGCCGATAAGTGCCTTGTTGACTGCTATCGGCCTATCGGCCGATAAGCTCAAATGTGCCGATAGCAGTCGCCGATAAATAAGCATCAATTTGTGTAGCGTCAAAAGGCAAAAAAAAAAAAGTTCACTCGCGACCTACCTGCACAACGCCAGCCGTCCCCCACACACACACACACAAGCTACTGCATCACACAGTTACTACTTATGATTAACAAGGCATTCATTTTGTGGCATTAACGTTAGTTATATAGTTAGTGTTACACAGACAATAACATCAGCATATTATTATTACCCATAGCAGCAAGGCATTACTCGGAGTCCGTTCATAGCTCAGTTCCATTCCGTTGCTCATTCCGTACCCAACTACCCACTACTAGTTAGTTAGCACCATCCAGGCATCAACGTGATCTCCCGGTACGGTAGCTAGTTAGCTAGCACCATCCAGGCATCAACGTGATCTCCCGGTACGGTAGCTAGTTAGCTAGCACCATCCAGGCATCAACGTGATCTCCCGGTACGGTAGCTAGTTAGCTAGCACCATCCAGGCATCAACGTGATCTCCCGGTACGGTAGCTAGTTAGCTAGCACCATCCAGGCATCAACGTGATCTCCCGGTATGGTAGCTAGTTAGCTAGCACCATCCAGGCATCAACGTGATCTCCCGGTACGGTAGCTAGTTAGCTAGCACCATCCAGGCATCAACGTGATCTCCCGGTACGGTAGCTAGTTAGCTAGCACCATCCAGGCATTAACGTGAGCTCCCGGTACGGTAGTTAGTTAGTTAATAACGTTATATAGTTAGTGTTACACGTTCAATATAACATCAGCATATTATTTACCCGAACACAGCAAGTAAGCAAGGCATTATTCCGTTCATAGCTCCGTTGCTCATTCCGTACCAAACTACCCATTCTGCAATCTGTTAATAAAGTTTTCAACCAGACAAATGTATAGAAAGGCTTTGTTTTATTATAACATTTGTTGCAGTAAAATCATTATGTCTCATTTGGTCATGCTGTAGATCGCTGGTCGGCGGGCCGGGCAGCTAAGGTATTAGCTACGTTAAGTTTGTTGTGATGTGCTCTGTCTCGAGTGAGTCGCAAGCAGATCAATGGCGGCATGCCCGAAAGTAGAAAACGCTTGCCGATTGCTGGTAAGAACAGCAGGAGGTGGGTGCTAGCGGTGTGGCGTAATTGGCCGAATCGACTGTCAATCAAAATGGTTCCATTGCATTGGTTGAAAGCTCTGGTTGAGAGAATAGTATCCCGCTGCAGGCCGCCAGAATGGTTCCATTGCATTGGTTGAAAGTTCTGGTTGAGAAAATAGTATCCCTCTGCAGGCCGCCAGACGATACTGGGAGAGAGATAGTGATACCATAAACATATTTATTGATGTTTCCTTTTTTTAAGTAAGTAAATAGGCCTACAAATACAAACACACATACAAATATACAGTAGTTTCATAAAAAAAAAAAAAAAAATTACAAATACTTATATACAAATATACAAATATCGGTATCGGTATCGGCCGATAGTGTTAGTTGAACAATCGGTATCGGTATCGGTGGCCAATTTTCATATCGGTGCATCCCTAGCCGATACCCAAAGCTTAGGTATCGGAATCGGATCGGAAAGGAAAAAATGGTATCGGAACATCTCTACTTTTAACCAGGCCTGTACGCTGCGACGAGATCGTCGCAAATTGCCCCCTAATTTGGCCGGTGCGAATGAAAAATTATATCTACTCGCAAGCTTGCGAATAGTGATTTCACCCCTTCATTCGCATTTCACTACACTAACATTAGCCTACAACCAGGGCTGTACAGGCGACATAATGTTGCGGTTGTAATTTCATTAGACAGACCAGCGCGGACATTTAATAACATGCAATTTAATTGACACGAGCAATGGGCTAACGTTAGCTGGTGGTCCCGAGTGAAACAGGGACGGCGGAGCTATAGGCTAACGTTAGCTGGTGGTCCCGAGTGAAGCAGGGACGGTGGAAAAGTGAGGAAAGGGGGTGGGTTATATTGACAAGTGACAACGCTTGACAACAGAAGTTTAAACATAACTTCATATTTATTAGTTATTCGTTTCTGTATATCATCCACTGTGACTTTCCATCTCCGTTCTCCGTGTTAGACTCTTCCTGTTTACATTCGAGTGTGACGTCATCACCTACGGCAGCTTAGACGATCAAAACGCGAACCTAGAACAAAACCCGGGGGGGGGGGGGGGGGGGGCTGGCTCTCTTGTGCGTTATCGCCCCCTCTCTCTCTCTCGCTCTCTCTCTACATTCAATGATTTAAAGTAGCCAAACGTTACAGACAGTATAAATACTAACTGGATAGTTGATGATAAACATTTAATTTCATTATCTGAAATATTCTAAAATCATTAAGTCTGCTATAAGCCATTATCCCTTTGTGTGTAATTATTATTTTCTCACAGTAGTATATATATATATATGTGTGTGTGTGTTTGGCTAAAGTGGATAGAAAACACAGTACTGTGCAAAAAAAGGGCACCCAAGAGTTTTTATATAAATAGTCTTAGATGTAAATAATTTTTTTTATTCGTGTGTCAGTAGACTACTCTTAGTACATTTTCATTAAATTATTTTTTAAAGCATCTTCATGGTTTAATAATGCAAACATATGTTGCAGGGACTTATTATAATCATCATATTGGCGTGACTGTATGCATCAAAGGGTTAAATCAAGCATTTTTAAGTGCTTTAGGAAATGTCAAAATATTGCGATATATATTGTGTATCGTGATATGGCAAAAAAATATCGCAATATCATTTAGAGGCCATATCGCCCAGCCCTACTATAATGGTAAAGTGTGCCCCTAGTGAAAAAGCTTAGCGTACAGCCCTGCTTTTAACACTTTGATTGCCCAACCCGAGTTTTCTCGGGTTTACCCCCCGCGGATTGAATGCCCACTCACGGGAATTCTCGTATTTTCTCGTTTTTTTTATTTTTAATTTATTAGCGATCTGAAATCATATTTCATCAACCGAGTCTACCGTTGGCCCCAGGCGCTCAGATGTGAAAAAAGCGCCCCCTATTGTCTCCCAGATGGTAATTCACCCTTTTGGATTGAACTCAATGAAAATGAATGAGAAAAAAAGTCCCTGACTCCACATTTTACTTCTCACTCACGCAGCCGGGGTCGATCAGCTCCACTAGTGAGCCTCAGAGCAGCGGGGATTATGTGTTTTTACAGTATACACTAGTGATGTGACGATTCATCGATTTGCATCCGTGCGCCGGCATACACGTTCACGATGCGAGTGCACCGGTGGAATAAGTGCGCATCGGCAAAATGTCAGGCTGAACTCGCGATGCATCTTGTTGTAGCGTCTTTGCATCGGTCAAAAACCGATGCATTCATATAATTTCCTCTCATCCACTTGTCAGCAGTGCACTGTGACTGCAGTGCACACACACACAGCAGATACTATTGCTTCGCTACTACATAAGGCGAGAGCCGCGTCACAGTTATCAACAAACAGTGGAAGTCGAGGAGACATGAATAGAATTGATCAACATGCTAACGCTAGTAGCCTCTGGCTAACGCCAGTTAGCCGTTCAGCTAACGCTAAACTAGTGTCTAACTAACTAACTAATGTGACTCTGCAACACCAGTACCATTAGTGAGGAGGGTGGGGGGGGGGGGGGTATATTGAAGACGCTTGACAACAGGGGTTCAAAGATAACTTCACATTTATTGGTTATTCGTTTCTTAATTATATCGCTTTATGCAATCCATCCAGCCTGGCTCCGTGTTGTTGACATAATGGGGCTACGGTCGGAAAGTATAGACGCATCCTAGTGACCTAGTCTAGTGTGTGACATCATCAACTGTCGACCAACTCAGACGGGGAGGGTCTCTCTCTCTCTCTCTCTCTCTCTCTCTCTCTCTCTCTCTCTCTCTCTCTCTCTCTCGTGTGTGTTTTTAGCTAAAGTGGATAGAAAAGACAGTTTATGCAAAAGTCTTCTTAGGCACCCAAGAGTTTTTATATAAATTGTCTTACAGTAGATTCTTTTATTTTTAATAATAATATAAGCTGCATATAAGGAATACAACCAAATCCTCTGTCATGCCATAAAATTGTATCATTATTTTGCATCGTGTTGAATCGCATCGTATCGCCCCGAATTGCATTATGTTGAATCAAATCGTATCGAATCGTATCGTATCTCAACAGGGGGTGAATCATATCGCATCGCCCGGTGCTTCAAATGTATCGTTAATGTATCGTATCGTTGGCACCGTATCGAGATGCGCATCGCATCGGCCTCAGTGAGGAGATGCACATCCCTAGTATACACGGTGAATCAATAAAAGGATAGATTTTTTCGAATGGCGATCAGGAATTGGAATAATCCATTTGGATACCATCTGATCTCAGGTAAGGAATCTATGTTACCAGTCTTAGGATAATCAGACTCGTTTTCACAGAGATATAAGCTTTTATGTGATTATGTGATATGGCTGATTCACTGTGCGAGCGGTCAGGAAATAGGAGAATCGATTTTCAGATTGATGATCTAGCGTTTATTTGAAAACTATTCGTGAATGGGCCGAGGAATGACAACGTTCTAGAGTATTCCAGTAAAGGGCGATTATCATGGAATGTCTTAATTTTTCCATGAAAACGAGTGCTTTTCAAAATGCTAGAAAACGGAAATGAAGCGATAAAAAAACAATCTGCTACGACAATGTTGACTGGAAAATGAGTCTTTGATAAGCGACGGGCAGATTAGACCATAATTTAAAACATAGATTAGGCGATATTAACGTTAACATTGAAGTGGTGCTGGGCATTCAAGGAGGTAAAAAGGAATTAAGCTTGGGCAGTGAAAGTGTTAAGGTCTCTTATCGCAGAGTTGTTTACACACACCCCTGCAGCCGTCACCCAGCCTTTTAACTGTAATCAGTCTGTTCTGCTTCATGTATTATGTACCTTGTAATTTCATTTGGGTGTTTGTTCGATGTGTGTTTTAATTATTTCCCTTACCTCTGTGATGTATATTATCGTCTGCCTCTTTTCTATTTTATTTCATTAGACTTTTTTGTCCCCTTTTCCCTGTTACCCTCTGAGAGGCCCTTTTGTCCTCTCGCCAAGCCGTCATTGTAAATACAAAGTGGTTCTTAATTGACCCGCCTGGTTAAATAAAGGTTAAATCAAAGGAGAGCGCACATTACGGTACACTGTGACTGCAGTAGTCCAAACTCTGCATGCCCCGTCCTGACTGCAGTGTCGAGTCACTAAATCTCGAGTCCGAGTCGAGTCTCGAGTCCCCAGAGTCCAAGTCATCAAGGTTGAGTCCACTCCACCCTGGCAGTCAGACACAACGGTCACCGTTTCAATGGGAGTTTATTTTACTTTGTGACATAATAGCCAAACAAATGCACTAGCCAGCAATATCATTATGCTAAATGATTAGGGCCTATTTTACAAAATAAATAACTGTATTTATATTTATATCAATTAACACGTCCTGCACCTTCCGAGTCCGAATGCAGTCAATGCTCGAGTCAGAGTCCAAGCCGAGGACTCGCATACTACAACACTGACTGACTGACTGACTGCTGTGTCAGGGAAACGGGGCCTGAGTGACCCGCTGGCATTGAGGCCAGACTGTACGGAAGACTAACGGGCTGTTTATCAGAGAGGTGGGGAGTCTGAGTGCTCTGGCCCCCCCCCCCCCCCCCCCCCCCCGAAGCCCATCTGTTAGAGAACCCCCCCCCCCGCCACGAGAGCACAGGCATCCTGCCCCAGTCTGGCTGGCGTGTGCCCAGCCCTTCAGTTGCTGATTGATTGATTTATTCATAGAATGTAGGAAGTGTGTGCGTGTGTGTGTGTGTGTGTAGGGGGGGGGGGGTGATACATGGGGCTCAGGAGGTAGAGTAGTCGTCTGGTAATCCGGAGGTTCCCGGTTCGATTCCCACTCTTCCCGGGCAGCGTGTCAAAGGGCAAGACACTTGGTTTACCGCGGAATGGCGAGGATGCAAAGCATGTTAGATGCATTTGACCCGTTGCGGAAAAAAAAGAAAAAAGCAGGGACTTATTTTGGGTCGTATAATGCGACCAAATAGGCGCACTGTCTGGAGCCCTGCTGTAACGGCTACACATATTATATGGGCGTTTTTTGTGCTACTGCCGTTGTTGACTCTGCCTGATGGTTGGTTTTCACATCTCACATGATGATCTTGCGCGAATCCAGCTGCCAGAGCTGCGCTTGGGCGTGAGACTCGCTACGGGATTTTCAAAATAAGAGTATCGATATGAACCGATCTTTTTTATTTTATTTTTATTTTTTTATATAAAAACGTTGCATCGATCCTATTGGATCATTGATAATTAGCCCCTAGTATAACCACCCCGTAGGTCCCATTCTATCCTACACATCTGGTTTCCTGGTGAAGGAGTATATCACCATCACATTAAGTTACTCCTGTGCATCAGTGTTACATCTACTGTATGGTTGCTTGTAGGGCTGCAACGATTAGTCGATCATAAACACTCGTCGACGCAGAATATTTGCGTCGATTAGTCGTTATTTAAAAAAAAAAAAAATTGCACTACCTATCTTTGTGAAAGTGGCTTCTCAGCTCTGGTCCAGCTGAAGACAGAGCAGAGGAACAGATTGGACATTGAGCATGACCTCAGAGTTGCTTTGTCTACCATCACCCCAGACTTTAAGACTCTTGTCAGGAGCAAACAACATCCCCAGTTATCCCATTAGTTCCCTGGGATGTTAAGCTAAGAAGTCTGCTATATATTTTTTTTAGTTAAACACTTTAATTTGTATTATTTAATTTATTTATCTTGTTATTAGTGATTGTTGTATTGTTCAAATACATTTTGATTTAAAGTTGCTTAAGGGCCCGCGTCCACTTGGCGCATATTTCTGACCGCACGCATCTGTTTTCAATGTATTCCAATGGGGAGGGAGCGCATGCGGCCGCCTCTAGGAAGTGCGCTGCCGTCGGCTTCTTTTCTCAGCTTTTTTGTGCGGACGAAAGTTGAAACTTTCTCAACTTTCAGAGCGATGCGCTGGGCTCATTTTCAGACAACCAATCACAGCCATTCATCTACCACTTTGTTTGTAACCTGACACCGGAGCTGCCTGCCTGTCTGGCTGTCTCCCACAGACCATTGAGATTCGCGACAAAACTAATAATAATAACTACACGAATACACTACTAAAAAGCTAATAAAAAGCAAAGGGCGAACTGTGGTGTCAGGCAATAACTATATATATAATTAATATACAATAAAGTTATTCAAATATGCTATAATATGTGCAAAACCGCGGCATGGCTGTAGATTTCTTTCTGTCATCTACGATGCGCTGCATGCCAGCTCTGCCGGCGCACTGCCAGCATGTTTCACGGAGAAATATGCGCTAGGTGGACGCGGGCCCTAAGATCCAAATTCAAATGTTTCATGAGTCATTATTTTAATTTGCTATGGGATCATCATGTTATGTTAAGTTAACTGTTAAGGCAGAGGGACTGGGCAACAGGGTGACATTCACAGGTGTGCAGACTTGAGCATGTGAGGTAAAACATGCATTGGAGAAGGAGCCATGCCCACAGGAAGCAGAGATTGAGGGTGTGACAAAAAATAATCGTTAGATTAGTCGACTAATCGAATGACAAAAATAATCGTTAGATTAGTCGACTAATCGAAAAAATAATCGACAGATTAGTCGATTACCAAAATAATTGTTAGTTGCAGCCCTAGTTGCTTGTTTCTTTTTCCTCATTATATACTGTTAATATGTTATTCTCCTCTCCTTTGCCCTCTTGTACTAAAGAGAAAAAAATAAATTGTTCTTGTTATTGACTTGTGTCAATCTTCCATGTTTTCGCTATAGTGTCTGCCTTATGTCTCTGATCCTGTTTTGTAGTTTCTTTTGTAGACCATGTTTATGTTTACATGTATTTCGTTCATATTGTTTATGGACAATGAGATGGGAGTGGAACTTTGTACAAGCCCTGGCTTTGGGCTTTGTTCCCTGGCTCCTAGCACTGTTTTTATATATATATATATATATATATATATATATATATATATATATATATATATATATATATATATATATATATATATATATATATATATATATATATATATATATATATATATATATATATATATATATATATATATAATATAATGTGCTAAATAAATAAACTAAACTAAACTAAGGCAGGTGGATCTCGAGACTACTTCCCTTTCCCTAAACGGCTGCCAGCCAGACTCCTCTCCCCCTCAGCAGGAGAACCTGGCTGGCAGCCGCAGGCCTCGCACTTGATTAATGGGCAGAGTGTGTCCTCCAGTTAGGAGTCCTTAGGACACCTTTCAGCCTCTCCAGAAAACAACTTCCGCTCTGTTAAAAGCACCTGTTAACCTGTTAATGTGCGCTGTGTGGCTGCTCTAACCTGTTAATGTGCGCTGTGTAGCTGCTCTAACCTGTTAATGTGCGCTGTGTAGCTGCTCTAACCTGTTAATGTGCGCTGTGTAGCTGCTCTAACCTGTTAATGTGCGCTGTGTGGCTGCTTAACCTGTTAACCTAGGCTGTGTGGCTGCTCTAACCTGTTAATGTGCGCTGTGTGGCTGCTCTAACCTGTTAATGTGCGCTGTGTAGCTGCTCTAACCTGTTAATGTGCGCTGTGTAGCTGCTCTAACCTGTTAACCTGGGCTGTGTAGCTGCTCTAACCTGTTAATGTGTGCTGTGTAGCTGCTCTAACCTGTTAACCTAGGCTGTGTGGCTGCTCTAACCTGTTAATGTGCGCTGTGTGGCTGCTCTAACCTGTTAATGTGTGCTGTGTAGCTGCTCTAACCTGTTAATGTGCGCTGTGTAGCTGCTCTAACCTGTTAATGTGCGCTGTGTAGCTGCTCTAACCTGTTAATGTGCGCTGTGTAGCTGCTCTAACCTGTTAACCTGGGCTGTGTAGCTGCTCTAACCTGTTAATGTGTGCTGTGTAGCTGCTCTAACCTGTTAACCTAGGCTGTGTGGCTGCTCTAACCTGTTAATGTGCGCTGTGTAGCTGCTCTAACCTGTTAATGTGTGCTGTGTAGCTGCTCTAACCTGTTAACCTAGGCTGTGTAGCTGCTCTAACCTGTTAATGTGCGCTGTGTGGCTGCTCTAACCTGTTAACGTGCGCTGTGTAGCTGGCGCTGCTCTAACCTGTTAACGTGGGCTGTGTGGCTGCTCTAACCTGTTAACCTGGGCTGTGTAGCTGCTCTAACCTGTTAACCTGGGCTGTGTAGCTGCTCTAACCTGTTAACCTGGGCTGTGTAGCTGCTCTAACCTGTTAACGTGGGCTGTGTGGCTGCTCTAACCTGTTAACCTGGGCTGTGTGGCTGCTCTAACCTGTTAACCTGGGCGCCAGCATGAAAAGCAAGATGTTCCATGCAATAAGACATTATGCACCTTTGCATAGTGAGCCACCAAGACAAATATCTATTTTTCTTTTCATGCGATAATGAGACCGTCTTCTCTTCTGGCCCGAGAGTAGTTTATGGCCAAGGTGAAATTGGAGTGATATGTGTGATACGAATAGCATCCAATTTTAGCCACCGTCAATTATGAAATGAGTGGGAGTCGTAAAACTGTTCTGAAACTACGTTTTGTTGATTCAAGTTGATGGAAGACAATTTGACTGTGAATTGTGAAACATTTAGCCGTTACTGCCTCCGCGACTCCCATTCATCTGGGATCAAGGCACCGGAGCGGGAAATTAACACCAATCACTGGGCTTGTTAGTTCGATTTATTTGGGAATTCAACACAAAATGCCGTACAAGCGTAATTAATCTCTGAGGATGACGTGTGAAAGTTTAATGAGAAGAGAGCACTTATTTCCAACGTGGTCCTCCAATCCGTTGTGGACGTGTGAAGCTTTCAAACAACATGGCTGTTTCCTCACACACATTTTAACGTCTTTGTCTCTGTCATCTGTTTGTTATAGGGATGGCACTAGGGATGCACCGATCCGACTTTTTCAGTCCCGATACCGATACCTGGGTTTGGGTATCGGCCAATACCGATACCGATCCAGGAAGACTAGCTGGTTGCCATGGCACCAGCTAATGGGGATCCGTAATAAAATAAAATCAGATCCGATACCCATTGTAAAATTTGTCTCCCCAAAAAAGTTATAAAAAAAAATACATTTTATCAATTTTTTTTAATATATTCAAATATATTTTGTTTTTAAGAATTGTAAAGGATCACAAGTGTGTTTTTGATTTGTTGTAAACAAAGACAGAAAATAAACTTCATTCATTCAATTAATAAACTGTATGCCTCACTGTCACTGTGTGGAAGAGACTGGGATCATTCTTTTGTGCAAGGCAACATCAGGCTTGACTTAAAACATTACTTTCCTAACTTAGTGAAACTAAATGTAACAAATTAACACATAGATATAAATGTACTGAATGGTTATTTATTATTTTATTTATTATTATTTAAAAAAAGAAAATCCGTTTTTTTACCGATACCCGATCCAGCTATTTTACTGATATCGGCGGCCAATACCGTGTCCAATATCGGATCGGTGCGTCCCTAGATGGCACGATACCACTTTTTCATGTCCGATACCGATATTACAGCCTTGAGTATCTGCCGATACCGATCCGATACTACTGCCCCCCCCCCCTTAAAAATGAAAACCTGTGTTTAACCTCTAGCCTGAGCAGTCCAGACTGTATGACATTAAGTAGCGTTTCCCCCCCAAATGTATTCAAGAGTAAAGACCATAACCATGTCACAACAGCAGTCATAGTGTAATTGTAATGCGCGTTGGATAAAAGCTGCTATATAAATGCAGTCCATTTTCCATGGTAAAAATCAAACTTCTCGAAAATGTCATGCAAGGCTATGTGTTTAGTAGTAATTCTGTGGTACTTAGAATTGTTCTACTGCAGTCCTAGAAAATTACCTGGTGAACTGAGCTTTAAAGGGATATTTCACTTTAGTAGAACTTGTCAGAAATCAGCAGTCTCAATTATAAACAAACAGTACAGCAATATTATTCTGTGTAACATATTTTTCAATGTTTAAATTTTTTGTGTGCTAATGTTGTCATTTTCAAGGTATGCGTATAGGAACTAGTTCTCACTTGAGGTGTAGTTTGATCAACTGTCAACTTCTCACAGAATGTTTAGAATCTTTACTCCAGCAAGGCAGCAGGTAACCATGGTAACCACTCCCCAACATTCAATGCAAGGTAAAGATACACAGCTGAGCACACTCAAACCTACAACAAATTGACTGACACATTGATTTTTTTTTAAAGGTCATGAATCTGTAAAGACACATCAAATGTTAAAACAAACACACACCTTAGACTCAGAATTGTCTGCTTTATTGACATCTGCACAGTAGCAGCTTGTTTGTACTTCAGAAGTATGACATTTAGACTAGGTCCTCAAAAATGAATATAAAGTGAATAAGGAGCCTGACACCTGGGAGGAATGGTGGTGTGTTGACAGGGGACAGCAGGCACAGCAGTGGTCGCTAGCTGACTTTAGATATGAGGCTCGTCTGGTAATCGGAAAGGTTCCCGGTTCGATTCCAGCTCCTCCCGGCCCTCTTGTCCTTGAGCAAGGCATTTTAACCCCTAACTGCTCGGCACCATGCACGGTCGCCTCCGCCGCTGATGTGTGAATATATGGATGTAACTGGATGTTAACTTCCCTATATATGAGAACTGAATTGGGAAAAAGGGCTTTTAAATATGCTGCTCCTTCATCCTGGAACAAGATACAGGAGGACCTAAAATTTGTAAATTACCAGGACTGGTCACCCTTTAAGAATTTCAAGCCATTTTAAAATCCTACGAATTCAGTTCCCTCGGACAGTGCAACTGTGTTTGATAACTTGCCTGTTTGATAACTTGCCTGAAATTGGAGTTTGCTGTGAATGTTTTATCTGTATTTTATTGTGATGTTCTTTTTTATGTTGAAACTTTCTGCTGCCTTGCTTGGCCAGATCGCTCTTGAAAAAGAGATTCTAATCTCAATGATGCTTATCTGGTTAAATAAAGGATTTGATTGATTGATTGATTGATTGATGCGCGAGGCATTCGCAGTCCATTCCATTTCGATAAGAGGCACGACTGTGTCCTACTAAAGCGAAACGTCCCTTTAAGGCTTGTCGTCGGCCACGGACTAGAGTGGAGCGTCTGGTGCTGTTATTCACATAGATATATATATAAAGACTAAAGGCCAATGGAGACCGACTTTGCCACATGGTGGCCATCTTGCTACAGGGTAGCACGCCTACTCATAACATGAATGTCTTTTTTTGTATCCACTTTTTCTCCTCCTATTTTTCTTGTATTTTCCTCCCATCCCAATTTAGTCGTTATGCCAATTCCCCCCTCCCCTTCCTGGTCGTTGCACGCATTTGCCCCCTACTTGCCGGTCTAGGGAACCCTGAAGTCTATCACATGCTTCCTCCGATACATAGGAGACAGCCAGCAGCCTCTTTTCACCTGGCAGCGAGGACTCTCATTGGTGAAGTGTAACGCGTGGGAGGATCACACTACCTCACCCAGATCCCTTTCTCGCTGTGCAGGCGCCCTGACCGACCTGTAGGAGTCGCTGTTTACAACGACCAGGATACCACCCCACCGGCTTCCCTCCCGCTGACTCTGCCAATTGTGTCAGTATGACGACCGGCCCAAGCCGGAGGCACCGCTGACAGCTGGATTCGATACCAGTGTCTCTGCGGTGGTAGACAGACGCTTAGTCCGCTGCGCTACCCGGCCGCTCATAACATGAATGTCTATAGTGCATGTACTATTGAAATAACCATAGCTTTCTCAATTTAGTTATCATACTGCATACTTATAATGGATTTTCATATGAAAATAAAAAAAGAAATTTGAAAAGAACCGTTTGTAAATCCGACAAGATTTCGTCGAGTTACGAGTATTTTAGTTTGTGCAGATTAGGGCTGCGCGATTTTGGGAAATAATAGATATTGCGATTAAATTTGCGATTATAATTTTCT
The DNA here is from genome assembly GCF_963971535.1 of Notolepis coatsorum. Taxonomy (NCBI): domain Eukaryota; kingdom Metazoa; phylum Chordata; class Actinopteri; order Aulopiformes; family Paralepididae; genus Notolepis; species Notolepis coatsorum. The sequence goes on along the minus strand of NC_140173.1, from coordinate 148,351,303 downwards.
TTAAGCAGCCCCACAGAGGTTTATTGTAAAATGCGGCTTGCATCTGGCCTACGCGGTGGGTCTGTTCGGGACACCGAGCCTGACCTGGGAATCGATACCGGTACCCAACGGTACCTTTTCTTCTGTACTTTACTCTCCCTCTCTGAAGTCTAAACTTCACAACACACAATCTAAAACCCCTTACCTCCCTCTCCCAAACTGTTCCTACAACAATAACAACAACTTGCAAAGGAGATCTTGTATCTCAATGGGACTTCCTGGTTAACACTTTGGGTGCCTAGAAACGATTTACAACGTCTTTGCTGGCGATGCTAAAGTTGCCGGGGGACGCTGTACGTCGTCTTTATATCAATATTTCAAAAATCTGCGATCGGATCCATAATGTCCCTCCGCTGGCCTGAGATTCACCAGCAGGACCCACTGAGCTCTCTGGCGGTTCAGGAGCGCCATCTGGTGGCCGATCGGCGCAAGCGCTTAACAGGAAGCGCACTAGAGGCTTTGCTAGACGTCCGTATTGCTTCCGGCCACTCGGTACATGTCCCGTGACTCTAGCTCGTCACTCTACATAGCGATCGATTGCCAATAACTCGATAAACAACATGATTTGGACGTATATACCATTATACAAGCTGGAGATGGACCGGGTAATAATATATCCCATAATGATAAAATTTCTACTCGACGATGATCGCCCAACGGCGCGCGGAGACTGGGGTGAGTTTCAGCGTGTAACGTTACCGTCTTCGATAATAACTGATATTATCAACATTTGACCCACATTAGATGATTGGTATAACGCTGCCCACGGAATTATAAACGCCCCCTCGCCCATCCGGTCAACATCAGATGACGTGTAGTAACTTCTAGAAGTACGTCTAGTTGGAATTTTTCATATCGCGCTGATTGCCATCAAACTGTATTTCATCATCAATATAATGCATTTGGGGCTATATATCACGTTCTGGAGAAAGCTGCAGAAAGAGATGAAAACATACTTATACATTAGACCATACTTTACTATGAATATGTGAATGAAAAAGTTTAACGTTGCTACACAATGAACAATACATATAGGACTTTGAATGGGCCCTAATAATGGCAATGTAGCAATAGAATTTAAAAAGTTATAGCCCTGCAAAGAAGGGGACTTTCTCCATAGACAAATAGCGCTGGCAATCTATGGTATATCATTAATTTAACCTTAGGCAACCAAAGTGTTAAATAAATAGTAAAAAAAAAAAAAAAAAAAATTATTTATTTTTTAATGTAATTTGCGGGGGGGGGGGGGATTTGCGCTTTGATAATTGCATCATTTAAAATCGCGATTTTGATTTAAAATCGATTAATCGTTCAGCCCTAGTGCAGATCACTCACCTTAAAGCAGTAGTCCACTGAAGCAAGATGGCCACCGGTGAACTACGCGGGACACTCCACCTTGCACCATCTAGTCTTTGTATATATCTATGGTTATTCATTCACACCGACCTCCCCTTTAAGGCTTGTCGTCGGGACTCGAGCGGAGCGTCTGGGGCTGTTATTCACACCGACCTCCCCTTTAAGGCTTGTCGTCGGGACTCGAGCGGAGCGTCTGGGGCTGTTATTCACACCGACCTCTCCTTTAAGGCTTGTCGTCGGGACTCGAGCGGAGCGTCTGGGGCTGTTATTCACACCGACCTCCCCTTTAAGGCTTGTCGTCGGGACTCGAGCGGAGCGTCTGGGGCTGTTATTCACACCGACCTCCCCTTTAAGGCTTGTCGTCGGGACTCGAGCGGAGCGTCTGGGTAGGGCTGGGCGATAAAACGATAACGATAACTATCGCGATAAATTATTTCCTCGAAATAAACATGAAACGTGGTCGCAAAGTTTCGATATATCGATTTTCCAAGCTTGGATATGAGCACGCACTAACAACCAATCGGTGAAGGAGATGGCCGAGAGCGAAGGAGACCAGGAAGGAGACCCAGCGCTGCACCTCTGGGTAGAGAGGTAGGACTCACTCAACAACAAGGCTTGCTAGGCTAACTAGCTTGCACTGCGATGTTTTATATATTTACGTGCCGAGTATGTGTGCGGCGTGAATTCTGAGGCCACGTTCATAGTAGTGTGGGTATACAGTGGACGTCGTTTCAATATATTGTGGCGGAAGAGTATTTTAGTGTCATATTTATTACATTGCCATGAGATACTCCGCTTGTCGGCTAACTTCTAACGTGCGCGGACTGATGACAACATCAACTCGACTCGAGACATTCGCAGCAGCATAATAAGTTAATTAAACTTGACATACATTATATCGACGATAATTATCGATATCGAATTATATGAAAATAATTTTATAATTTTATCGCGATAACGTTTTTGGTCATATCGCCCAGCCCTACGTCTGGGGCTGTTATTCACACCGACCTCCCCTTTAAGGCTTGTCGTCTGGGGCTGTTATTCACACCGACCTCCCCTTTAAGGCTTGTTGTCGGGACTCGAGCGGAGCGTCTGGGGCTGTTATTCACACCGACCTCTCCGTCTGTCCTTGAGGGAAAACAGTCTGATAAACATCCGACGATGCCCCGGCGCCACGCCGTAAACAGCTCCTCCTTTGTAGCCGTCGCCAAGTGGCCATTTTCTGCAACCCCCCCCCTCCTGAGGCTTGTTTTCTAGTACCCACAGAGCAGATGGTGTGTGTGGTGGTTGTGCTGCATACGAGGCCAAGGCTAGAGAGCGGAGCGTGGTTCTGTCTCTGTCCTTCGCGGCCGGGCCCCCGGAGAGAATAGAACACCACCTGTGTATCCTCCGCGCGCTCGCGGCTCGTCGTCCACAAACACGGGAACAACACATGTTTTCACAGCAGGGGGTTCCTACTAGCGGTCGCAGCAGTTCACGGAGGAGTAGCGTGGGATTTTGAGAAGCGTGTGACGTCGTGTGCCGGAATCCAGACACGGAAGAGTTTTATTTAATCAAGCGGGGTATTCGAAAGTAATTTGATTTAAATTCATAATTTTCAATTCAAGGCCCTAAAAGGTATTAAAAAGTCTTAAATATAATTGGCACAGGTATAACATTTGGGGGTAGGGGGGGGGGGGGGGGGGTGTAGCCCGGGTTAAATATATTTAATGTTGGCGGCTGGGTGGCGCAGCGGACATTGCGCTTGTCACCGGGTTCGACTCCGACTGTCGGCGTTGCCTCCGGCTTGGGCCAGCCATCATACTAACTCAATTGGCAGAGTCGGCGGGTGGAAGTCGATGGGTGGTAATCTGGACGTTGTGGACAGCGACTCCTACAGGTCGGTTGGGGGACGCCTGTAGGAGAAAAAGAGGAGAAAAGTGGATACAAAAAATATATATATATTTAATATTTTTGTATGGCACGCAAAAGAATATAAATTGGCGCGCAAGTGCAGTGTCGCTATGTTGTTTTTTTCATATAGTATAGTATGGTCGTGAAATTGGTATTACATTTTTCCGGCGGTATTAAAAAGGTCTTAAAAAGTCTTAAATTGAACTCTGCGCAGATACCCTGCATAAATTGTCTGTGGAAGCTGTGGAATATCAGGGCATCTTATTTTTTTTTTTATCCACTTTTTCTCCCATTTTTCTATATTTTTCTCCCATCCCAATTTCGTATCATCCAATTCAACCCTCCCCTGTCACGGACGCTGGGAGGCAAGAAACAGCGTCCGTGACAGGGGAGGGTTGAATTGGATGATACGAAATTGGACTAAGTCATACATAGCACAAGTCCCCTCCGGTACTTGAGGTAACAGCAGTCGCATCTTTTCACCTGCGCAGCTCGATCTCTCAGCGGCGAGGAGTAACGCGTGGGAGGCTCACGCTGCCCCCGACACTTCCTGATTCTACTGCGCAGGCGCACCAACCGACCTATAGGAGTCGCTGTCCACAACGCCCGATCCCCACCCATCAGTTTCCCTCCCCGTAATACGGCCAATGTGTATTACTGTGGACGACCAGCTAAACTGAAAGCAAATGTGGAGCGCTGGGCTCGAACAGGCGAGCCCAGCGTCTCCAGCATTTCGTGGCGAGTGCCTTGCCCACTACACCACGTAGCAGCCGCCCATCAGGGCATCTTAGTTATGAATGTGCGCTGAACAGACGTCTTCTGGAATGTATCCTCACAGTGTGTTTCACGCACGTCCATTGCATTAGATGGTGGTTATTATCTATGTTTTCTTTCTCCCCCCCATTCAGTGTTTCCTTCACACAGCGAGTCCATTTAGAGTTTCACGAGGGCCGGGGGTCGACTCAGCGTGTTTACAGCGGCACTGAAAACACAGTGTGTTTATTTAAAACCGGAGCGGGGCCCCCCCGGTGATTAATCATCTCCAGAGATCACGTCAAAAGAATCACATTAGGTTCATTTACAGCCATTACCGGTGGGTGGACCCCCCCCCCCCCCCCCCATAATTTATCTCCCTTACAACTCTTTTTAGACGGAAGGACTTTGTACAATCTTATGAATGTACAATTCTGCCATTCTACACTCACTGCACACAACATCCACATTACTCACTTTAACCATTAACTTTAGACACTTAACTGTGTCTAACACTACACATCTATTTATTACTCAGATATTTGCACTACCTCTCTACCTTTCACTTTTGCATTTTCTACATTTTAGTTGTGTATATATTGTATATTTTGTATAGTGTTTGGTCTTTATTCTTTAGCTTTTTTACTGTACGAACTACGAAGCACCATTTCAGGAGGGTCATACAGAACCAAGAATTTCACTAATAATAATAATGTATATTTATGTACCTTTATATGTGACGAATAAAACAAAACTTGACACATGCATTTCTTTGTGTGGAATGTCAGCGGTGGGAGCAGCCTTATCAGAGACACACTTGAGTCCCCGTTTAGCAGTGTTGCTTCGGTTGATTCCTACAGATTAGGGATGTGACTCTGAATAATCTGTTATATTGGATCACAGTTTTCATAATTCACTTTCAAATGTGTCTGTTTTAGACTCTAGAAAGGGGGGGGGGGGGTATTTCTGTATTGCCTAGTTTAAAGGCAGACTGATTCGCCTGAAATCAAAACTAATTAAATGAATTCAGTCTCGGCAATGATTGTGTACACTTTGCTGGTGCCTAATGAGGTCATCTATAATGCATCCAAACCAATACTGAAAAAAGTTGAAAATCGATTTATAGCAACCTTCTACTCACCTTCAACGCCCTCCACAATATAGCCTCCATCTACATCACTGACCTCCAGGAATACACCCCCTCCCGCACCCTCCGCTCATCCTCTACTGGACTCCTCTCCATCCCCAGCTCACGCCTCAGCACCATGGGTGCCAGAGTGCTCAGCCGCTCGGCTCCCAGACTCCCTCCCCCCCCCACATATATACGACAGTCCGACTCACTCTCATCATTCAAATCACAACTGAAAACCCATCTGTTCAAACTCGCATATTCACTATAACCTCCGTCACTGTCACTATACCCCCTGATGTTTGTTTGTTTGTTATTTTAACTTCACTGTTTTTTATACTTCCTGTTGTTTGTTTGATTTTTGAACCTTGACTTTTAACTGCTTTGCTGTGTTTTTTCCCCCCTACAATCTGTAAGGTGACCTTGGGTGTCGTGAAAGGCGCCACCAAATATAATGTATTATTATTATTATTATTAATAATAATAATACATTATCATTTATTATTATTATTAATCAGCTGCAAGTGTTTGTGTTGTGCTCATCCCAAAAGGAGGCATATTCCCAGACTAAAGGACATCTCTCTCTCCCCCCCCCCCCCAGACTCTGGAGGAGCCCGCCTACCTGACAGTGGGGACGGATGTCAGCGCTAAGTATCGAGGGGCTTTCTGTGAGGCCAAGATCAAGACTCTGAAGAGGCTGGTCAAGGCCAAGGTAAGTCTCTAACTACACAGACACCCTCAAGACCCCTACGCTCTGTATCTTCTGGCCGCCTCAGACCCACTCCTATCCGAGCTCCGGGAGGGTCGTCAAGGATAATAACCTGCCTTTTCTCAGTCCTTGCCCCACAAGGGTGGAACAAACTTACCACCCCAGTTAGGACAGCAGCCGAAACCCGTCCAATCTTTCGCCGTTGACTAAAGACGCACTTCTTCAACCATTATCTGAAATAAAATAAAATTTTAAAATCTAACCCTAATTAAACTCAGCTGATAGAGTTGTGCCCTTCCTGAGGACTTGTCGTACAGAACATGTAAGTCGCTTTGGATAAAAGCATCAGCTAAATGACTAAATGTAAATGTAATGTAAGTCACATGACATAGTGTGCATATCGGCATCAAAACCCTGTGTGTGTTGTGTGTGTTGTGTGTGTGTGTCGTGTGTTTGTGTGAGAGAGATGGGTGATATATAGGGGATTTAGAGAAGCATGTTCAAATGTTTGTTCAATACAAAACTAAGTTTAAGAGGCATGCAAATGGACGACAGTGGTAGAGCAGTCGTCTGGCAATCCGGAGGTTCCCGGTTCGATTCCCGCTCCTCCCGGGCAGCGTGTCGATGTGTCCTTGAGCAAGACACTTAACCCCTAATTGCTCCCGATGAGCAGGTTGGCACCTTGCATGGTTGCCTCCACCGTCGGTGTGTGAATGTGTGAGTGAACGGGTCAAATGTGAGGAACAAATTGTAAAGCGCTTTGGATAAAAACGATATATAAAAAAGCAGCCATTTACCATGCAAACAAAGTCAACGGGAAGACACTGACACGGCTTTGCTCTGGGACCTGCGTCTGTTCTGGTAGACATTTTTTACGATAATAACATTCCTTTATTGAGCCCCTTGGGGAAATTCTGGCATCATAGCAGCATGGGGGAGGGGGAAGGGGAGGTACAGGTATGTGCAGGGTAATAGTAGAAAGACATAAATATAGGCGATACAATTAGAACTGAATATAAAAATAAGAGAAAAAATAAACTGTGTAAACGATATAATTAAACTCTCGGAAAAAATAAACCGTGTAGACTAAAGTGCAGATGAGGATCTGTACGCCCTATCTGTTATATTATACGTTACAATAAATATAGGCTAATAACAATACTAATTTCAACTTGGGCATGAAATTCGTCAGGCGTGACGTAGTAAATATACGTATGGTTTAACAATGAATATTGTTATGTAACAATGTGGAAATTAGGGCTGACCTTCGATTTTCTTTTTGGAATTCGAAGCTTCGGGGCCGAGATTTTATTTTAATTCGAAGCTTCGAGATAAAAAGAAATATTAATTAAAAAAAATAGATATTTTTCTTGAATTTTTTGATTTTTTGTTGTTGTGGGACTTGTACAGCACTTTGTTCAACGTTGTCAGTGCTGTAAAGTTTAAACCTTTTTAAATCTTAGACAAACGAAACACTTTGCTTTCATGAAATATTGTAAGCCGTCATTTGACTGAGGCTTTATAAAAGCAGCACAATGAACACAAATCTGTCAGTGCCGAGTCCGACCTCATCTTAAATAACAAACAGCATTGCTTGTTGTAGTTAACAAAGAGAGGCAGAGTTGATTTTGCAAAAAAAATAAAAAATTATATAATTATTTTTATTTTATTTTTTATATTCGAAATTTATTTTCATATTCGAAGCCCATGCCCATCGAACGAAGCTTCGGAATATTTAACACAGCCCTAGTGGAAATGGTCCTGTTCCCCCCCCTTCTAAATGTAAACAAGGCTACTGTCGAGACCAGCCGCTCGAGCGCGTCTCCGCGTGAGTCTTTTACCCAGGGAGCACCTCTGTCCCTTGTCCCGGGGCGACACCCCTTCTCCACGCAGTCGCCTAGCAACTGGCTTTACGTTCCGTCTCGTTAAATACATCTTCGCACCGTGACACGGGAACAGACGGCCGCCGGATAGCCAACAGGAGACTAATTTGAGACTGTAAACGGTTTGTTCACGTCAGTAAATATTGAAGCAGAGCGGAGCTGTGTTTCTGAGGCGAGGTGGCAAAGGAAAAGTGTCAAAAGCGTGTTTACCGGAGAAAAAGCTAACTCTTCCGAGAATCCATGACTACCATCATCACGCTGCGGACGGAAGGGGCCCACACCTCAAACAGTACGTGACTCGGATCACATTATTTTCACGACAGTGTGAACAAACAACACAAATCACAGGGAATCTGATCTCTTCACGACAGTGTGAACAGCCGATATCAGATGTTGTCGGGATAAGAACCGGTGATCATCCGCTATCATCCCGCAGAGATCTGAGGTGGTTCAAAATGAAAGATCGGAGCTTTATCGTTCCGTCGACTCCCGAAATACCCCAATGCATAATATCAGAGGTTCATACGGGCGCTCTCTGGAATGCATGCCCACATCCCTTGTGCTGCTTAGAGGAGGTTTTGCTGTGCACACAGGCAGGACATTGATCTGGGGGAGGGATTTAAAGGTTCGCAAGGGGCTTGACACGGCCCACAGACTACCAGTTGCCACCTTGACGCATTTCTCTTCTCCCCCGGCCCATTACTACTAAGCTGCGCGTGTGTGTGCGTGTGTGTGCGTGTGTGAGAGTGACAGTCGCCTGCCCGGCTGATGAAGGCACGGTGCGTTGCATCCAGTGTCGGTCCTCTCCCAGTGGGACGGAGCATCATCTGGATGATAGAATTGAGACTGATCCGTTGCCTCTCCTCGGGGTTCCATGTGTGTCTGTGTGTGTGTGTGTGTACATGTGTGTGTGTACGTGTGTGTGTGTGTGTGGGCTGTTCAGTGCGTCAGCGTGCCAGAGTTCCCCCTGCGGAGACAAAAGGTGATGTGCGGCTTCTGTAGACATCAGACGACGGGCCTCCTTATCTCTCGTGGTCGGGGACGAGCCGTGTGGCTGCAGCAGGGTTTCCGTTAGAATTTTTTTTTGCAGGTCTGAGTGTCCGGTAGATTTCAATCTACCGGACAAATGGGATAAATTCCGGTCAGAGTTTATTGAGCTTAAAAACAATTGATAGGCCTATATAAAGAATGACATCATCAAGGCATTTATAATATTTTAACTTAAAACTAGGCTACTTTTGCGTATATACAGTCATTAATATATTCCAAATAAAATAAGTCCCTCGAGACTTCGTGCTGCTGCCGACTTGAGGTGTCGTGGGCAGTCTGCCCGACATTAATAAACAGCAGTCTGTTATAATCACATTTTTATGAGCTAACGAATTCCGTTATATTGGACATTTGTATTAATTATATCAAGCGAAGAACTGAGAAATTTGGCAGAGAGAGACGGCAACATTATCGTGGGTGTGCGTGATGACTCCACCTCCCAACGACTTGGTGCTGGTCATAATGTCCTGTGAAAATAATTCCCTCTTAAGCACAATTTGATTATTTGAATTGTATTAAAATAGGATAAAATTAAATAGCCTATGCGATGAACGAAACAATCATTACATTTGTTTCATCGTTGCTTCACCAAGCAGCCGGTCTAATAATGACATCACTGTTGTCAGCGCGAGCTGGCTGCTGTTAGATTTACGTGAAGCATGGAGCTGCAGACCTACAGAGCAGCGGTGTTTTTAGGTCCGGTCTGGGGACCGCTCAGCAGCGCCCCCCACCCAACAGCTGAATTGCCAATGGCTGAATTGGAGTACTGCACCTTGCCGGCAAAGCTGGGGGGTTCTGTCGGTCTGCAGATGGATGCTTCTCGCAAATCTAGCAGCAGCCAGCTTGCGCTGACAACAGCGATGTCATAGACCGGCTGCTTGGTGAAGCAACGATGAAACAAATGTAATGATTGTTTCGTTCATCGCATAGGCTATTTAATTTTAGCCTATTTTAATACAATTCAAATAATCTAATTGTGCTTAGAGGGAATTATTTTCACCGGACATTATGACCGGAGAGATTAAATATGTCGGACTTCAACAGATTTTGCCGGTCAAATACCGGTAATTACCGGCTAACGGAAACGCTGGGCTGCAGAGCAGTGTTTGTAGGGAATGAACCGTGTGGCTGCAGAGCAGTGTTTGTAGGGAAGGAACCGTGTGGCAGCTAGTAGGGGTGG